>NC_141685.1:234835542-235305542 GCF_964263255.1 Lissotriton vulgaris
CCCACTTCAAGATGGTATGCAGACTAATCATTTTTTATGAAGGAAATCCAGTCCTGGACAATTTTTGGGAGTTATTGCAGGTCTAATGCAAGAATAATCTCCATATTATGAGAGTCAATGCAATATTCAGGCAAAAATTGCTCGTTTTCGCCCAACGTGGGGCTCGAACCCACGACCCTGAGATTAAGAGTCTCATGCTCTACCGACTGAGCTAGCCGGGCTCCCTCCTTAAAACAGTATGCAGACCAATCCCTTTTTGTGAAAAAAATCAAATCCTGGATATTCCTCTACTCTTGTTTTGCAAGGAAAGCCAGATTTATACATCCTTCAGAGGACAGAGTGTCAAAAAAAATAAGAGAAAATGAAAACGGAAGTTGTGAGAACTTCATTTTGAGATTGCATAAGAATTCAAATTCCTCTCACATGCTAAAGAATACCTGAACCCTTTTGATTAAACCACTTTAGTTGTTATAATGAGACCATATTTGAAAGCCATCTGTGATTTTTCTGTTCTTACTCTGCAATGACCTTGGCAATGACAAGTTAAAAATAAAATGTATGCAAATTTTATAATGGAGAATGCGGGCATCAATCCCGCTACCTCTCGCATGCTAAGCGAGCGCTCTACCATTTGAGCTAATTCCCCTGTGTGTTTAATCTGCATAACATGAAAAAAGTAACCTCACTGCCTTCCACACTTTATTTGAAGTCCAATTGCCCATAACAGTGTTCAGTTCACTCCTAACTTATGCCTTACCTCCACTTATGGGATGTTTTACAGTTCAGGTTGGCCTGTTTACTACTCGAATATGAGTGATATTGTGGTGTGTTCATCTAGACTCATACCCTACCTAATCTTGAAGTTAAATTTCCCACCAATGAGAAACCAAGGGAGATACCATTTTTGATAGTTATTGCATGTCTAATGCAAGAATAATCACCAGATTATGAGAGTCCAGCAAAAATTACTCATTTTCGCCCAACGTGAGGCTCGAACCCACGACCCTGAGATTAAGAGTCTCATGCTCTACCGACTGAGCTAGCCGCGCTCCCACTTCAAGATGGTATGCAGACTAATCATTTTTTATGAAGGAAATCCATTCCTGGACAATTTTTGGGAGTTATTGCAGGTCTAATGCAAGATTAATCTCCATATTATGAGAGTCAATGCAGTATTCAGGCAAAAATTACTCGTTTTCGCCCAACGTGGAGCTCGAACCCACGACCCTGAGATTAAGAGTCTCATGCTCTACCGACTGAGCTAGCCGGGCTCCCTCCTTAAGACAGTATGCAGACCAATCCCTTTTTGTGAAAAAAATCAAATCCTGGATATTCCTCTACTCTTGTTTTGCAAGGAAAGCCAGATTTATACATCCTTCAGAGGACAGAGTGTCAAAAAAAATAAGAGAAAATGAAAACGGAAGTTGTGAGAACTTCATTTTGAGATTGCATAAGAATTCAAATTCCTCTCACATGCTAAAGAATACCTGAACCCTTTTGATTAAACCTCTTTAGTTGTTATAATGAGACCATATTTGAAAGCCATCTGTGATTTTTCTGTTCTTACTCTGCAATGACCTTGGCAATGACAAGTTAAAAATAAAATGTATGCAAATTTTATAATGGAGAATGCGGGCATCGATCCCTCTACCTCTCGCATGCTAAGCGAGCGCTCTACCATTTGAGCTAATTCCCCTGTGTGTTTAATCTGCATAACATGAAAAAAGTAACCTCACTGCCTTCCACACTTTATTTGAAGTCCAATTGCCCATAACAGTGTTCAGTTCACTCCTAACTTATGCCTTACCTCCACTTATGGGATGTTTTACAGTTCAGGTTGGCCTGTTTACTACTCGAATATGAGTGATATTGTGGTGTGTTCATCTAGACTCATACCCTACCTAATCTTGAAGTTAAATTTCCCACCAATGAGAAACCAAGGGAGATACAATTTTTGATAGTTATTGCATGTCTAATGCAAGAATAATCACCAGATTATGAGAGTCCAGCAAAAATTACTAATTTTCGCCCAACGTGAGGCTCGAACTCACGACCCTGAGATTAAGAGTCTCATGCTCTACCGACTGAGCTAGCCGGGCTCCCACTTCAAGATGGTATGCAGACTAATCATTTTTTATGAAGGAAATCCATTCCTGGACAATTTTTGGGAGTTATTGCAGGTCTAATGCAAGATTAATCTCCATATTATGAGAGTCAATGCAGTATTCAGGCAAAAATTACTCGTTTTCGCCCAACGTGGAGCTCGAACCCACGACCCTGAGATTAAGAGTCTCATGCTCTACCAACTGAGCTAGCCGGGCTCCCTCCTTAAGACAGTATGCAGACCAATCCCTTTTTGTGAAGAAAATCAAATCCTGGATATTCCTCTACTCTTGTTTTGCAAGGAAAGCCAGATTTATACATCCTTCAGAGGACAGAGTGTCAAAAAAAATAAGAGAAAATGAAAATGGAAGTTGTGAGAACTTCATTTTGAGATTGCATAAGAATTCAAATTCCTCTCACATGCTAAAGAATACCTGAACCCTTTTGATTAAACCACTTTAGTTGTTATAATGAGACCATATTTGAAAGCCATCTGTGATTTTTCTGTTCTTACTCTGCAATGACCTTGGCAATGACAAGTTAAAAATAAAATGTATGCAAATTTTATAATGGAGAATGCGGGCATCGAGCCCGCTACCTCTGGCATGCTAAGCGAGCGCTTTACTATTTGAGCTAATTCCCCTGTGTGTTTAATCTGCATAACATGAAAAAAGTAACCTTACTGCGTTCCACACTTTATTTGAAGTCCAATTGCCCATAACAGTGTTCAGTTCACTCCTAACTTATGCCTTACCTCCACTTATGGGATGTTTTACAGTTCAGGTTGGCCTGTTTACTACTCGAATATGAGTGATATTGCGCTGTGTTCATCTAGACTCATACCCTAGCTAATCTTGAAGTTAAATTTCCCACCAATGAGAAACCAAGGGAGATACCATTTCTGATAGTTATTGCATGTCTAATGCAAGAATATTCACCAGATTATGAGAGTCAATGCAATAATCCAGCAAAAATTACTTGTTTTCGCCCAACGTGGGGCTCGAACCCACGACCCTGAGATTATGAGTCTCATGCTCTACCGACTGAGCTAGCCGGGCTCCCTCCTTAAGACAGTATGCAGACCAATCCCTTTTTGTGAAAAAAATCAAATCCTGGATATTCCTCTACTCTTGTTTTGCAAGGAAAGCCAGATTTATACATCCTTCAGAGGACAGAGTGTCAAAAAAAAATAAGAGAAAATGAAAACGGAAGTTGTGAGAACTTCATTTTGAGATTGCATAAGAATTCAAATTCCTCTCACATGCTAAAGAATACCTGAACCCTTTTGATTAAACCACTTTAGTTGTTATAATGAGACCATATTTGAAAGCCATCTGTGATTTTTCTGTTCTTACTCTGCAATGACCATGGGCAATGACAAGTTAAAAATAAAATGTATGCAAATTTTATAATGGAGAATGCAGGCATCGATCCCGCTACCTCTCGCATGCTAAGCGAGCGCTCTACCATTTGAGCTAATTCCCCTGTGTGTTTAATCTGCAGAACATGAAAAAAGTAACCTCACTGCCTTCCACACTTTATTTGAAGTCCAATTGCCCATAACAGTGTTCAGTTCACTCCTAACTTATGCCTTACCTCCACTTATGGGATGTTTTACAGTTCAGGTTGGCCTGTTTACTACTCGATTATGAGTGATATTGTGGTGTGTTCATCTAGACTCATACTCTACCTAATCTTGAAGTTAAATTTCCCACCAATGAGAAACCAAGGGAGATACCATTTTTGATAGTTACTGCATGTCTAATGCAAGAATAATCACCAGATTATGAGAGTCCAGCAAAAATTACTCATTTTCGCCCAACGTGAGGCTCGAACCCACGACCCTGAGATTAAGAGTCTCATGCTCTACCGACTGAGCTAGCCGGGCTCCCACTTCAAGATGGTATGCAGACTAATCATTTTTTATGAAGGAAATCCATTCCTGGACAATTTTTGGGAGTTATTGCAGGTCTAATGCAAGATTAATCTCCATATTATGAGAGTCAATGCAGTATTCAGGCAAAAATTACTCGTTTTAGCCCAACGTGGAGCTCGAACCCACGACCCTGAGATTAAGAGTCTCATGCTCTACCGACTGAGCTAGCCGGGCTCCCTCCTTAAGACAGTATGCAGACCAATCCCTTTTTGTGAAGGAAATCAAATCCTGGATATTCCTCTACTCTTGTTTTGCAAGGAAAGCCAGATTTATACATCCTTCAGAGGACAGAGTGTCAAAAAAAATAAGAGTAAATGAAAATGGAAGTTGTGAGAACTTCATTTTGAGATTGCATAAGAATTCAAATTCCTCTCACATGCTAAAGAATACCTGAACCCTTTTGATTAAACCACTTTAGTTGTTATAATGAGACCATATTTGAAAGCCATCTGTGATTTTTCTGTTCTTACTCTGCAATGACCTTGGCAATGACAAGTTAAAAATAAAATGTATGCAAATTTTATAATGGAGAATGCGGGTATCAAGCCCGCTACCTCTCGCATGCTAAGCGAGCGCTTTACTATTTGAGCTAATTCCCCTGTGTGTTTAATCTGCATAACATGAAAAAAGTAACCTTACTGCGTTCCACACTTTATTTGAAGTCCAATTGCCCATAACAGTGTTCAGTTCACTCCTAACTTATGCCTTACCTCCACTTATGGGATGTTTTACAGTTCAGGTTGGCCTGTTTACTACTCGAATATGAGTGATATTGCGCTGTGTTCATCTAGACTCATACCCTAGCTAATCTTGAAGTTAAATTTCCCACCAATGAGAAACCAAGGGAGATACCATTTCTGATATTTATTGCATGTCTAATGCAAGAATAATCACCAGATTATGAGGATCCAGCAAAAATTACCCATTTTCGCCCAACGTGGAGCTCGAACCCACGACCCTGAGATTAAAAGTCTCATGCTCTACCGACTGAGCTAGCCGGGCTCCCACTTCAAGATGGTATGCGGACTAATCATTTTTTATGAAGGAAATCCAGTCCTGGACAATTTTTGGGAGTTATTGCAGGTCTAATGCAAGATTAATCTCCATATTATGAGAGTCAATGCAATATTCAGGCAAAAATTACTCGTTTTCGCCCAACGTGGGGCTCGAACCCACTACCCTGAGATTAAGAGTCTCATGCTCTACCGACTGAGCTAGCCAGGCTCCCTCCTTAAGACAGTATGCAGACCAATCCCTTTTTGTGAAGAAAATCAAATCCTGGATATTCCTCTACTCTTGTTTTGCAAGGAAAGCCTGATTTATACATCCTTCAGAGGACAGAGTGTAAAAAAAAATAAGAGAAAATGAAAATGGAAGTTGTGAAAACTTCATTTTGAGATTGCATAAGAATTAAAATTCCTCTCACATGCTAAAGAATACCTGAACCCTTTTGATTAAACCACTTTAGTTGTTATAATGAGACCATATTTGAAAGCCATCTGTGATTTTTCTGTTCTTACTCTGCAATGACCTTGGCAATGACAAGTTAAAAATAAAATGTATGCAAATTTTATAATGGAGAATGCGGGCATCAATCCCGCTACCTCTCGCATGCTAAGCGAGCGCTCTACCATTTGAGCTAATTCCCCTGTGTGTTTAATCTGCATAACATGAAAAAAGTAACCTCACTGCCTTCCACACTTTATTTGCAGTCCAATTGCCCATAACAGTGTTCAGTTCACTCCTAACTTATGCCTTACCTCCACTTATGGGATGTTTTACAGTTCAGGTTGGCCTGTTTACTACTCGAATATGAGTGATATTGTGGTGTGTTCATCTAGACTCATACCCTACCTAACCTTGAAGTTAAATTTCCCACCAATGAGAAACCAAGGGAGATACCATTTTTGATAGTTATTGCATGTCTAATGCAAGAATAATCGCCAGATTATGAGAGTCCAGCAAAAATTACTCATTTTCGCCCAACGTGGGGCTCGAACCCACGACCCTGAGATTAAGAGTCTCATGCTCTACCGACTGAGCTAGCCGGGCTCCCACTTCAAGATGGTATGCAGACTAATCATTTTTTATAAAGGAAATCCATTCCTGGACAATTTTTGGGAGTTATTGCAGGTCTAATGCAAGATTAATCTCCATATTATGAGAGTCAATGCAATATTCAGGCAAAAATTACTCATTTTTGCCCAACGTGGGGCTCAAACCCACGACCCTGAGATTAAGAGTCTCATGCTCTACCGACTGAGCTAGCCGGGCTCCCTCCTTAAGACAGTATGCAGACCAATCCCTTTTTGTGAAGAAAATCAAATCCTGGATATTCCTCTACTCTTGTTTTGCAAGGAAAGCCTGATTTATACATCCTTCAGAGGACAGAGTGTCAAAAAAAATAAGAGAAAATGAAAATGGAAGTTGTGAAAACTTCATTTTGAGATTGCATAAGAATTCAAATTCCTCTCACATGCTAAAGAATACCTGAACCCTTTTGATTAAACCACTTTAGTTGTTATAATGAGACCATATTTGAAAGCCATCTGTGATTTTTCTGTTCTTACTCTGCAATGACCTTGGCAATGACAAGTTAAAAATAAAATGTATGCAAATTTTATAATGGAGAATGCGGGCATCGAGCCCGCTACCTCTCGCATGATAAGCGAGCGCTTTACTATTTGAGCTAATTCCCCTGTGTGTTTAATCTGCATAACATGAAAAAAGTAACCTTACTGCGTTCCACACTTTATTTGAAGTCCAATTGCCCATAACAGTGTTCAGTTCACTCCTAACTTATGCCTTACCTCCACTTATGGGATGTTTTACAGTTCAGGTTGGCCTGTTTACTACTCGAATATGAGTGATATTGCGCTGTGTTCATCTAGACTCATACCCTAGCTAATCTTGAAGTTAAATTTCCCACTAATGAGAAACCAAGGGAGATACCATTTCTGATAGTTATTGCATGTCTAATGCAAGAATATTCACCAGATTATGAGAGTCAATGCAATAATCCAGCAAAAATTACTCATTTTCGCCCAACGTGGGGCTCGAACCCACGACCCTGAGATTAAGAGTCTCATGCTCTACCGACTGAGCTAGCCGGGCTCCCTCCTTAAGACAGTATGCAGACCTATCCCTTTTTGTGAAAAAAATCAAATCCTGGATATTCCTCTACTCTTGTTTTGCAAGGAAAGCCAGATTTATACATCCTTCAGAGGACAGAGTGTCAAAAAAAATAAGAGAAAATGAAAATGGAAGTTGTGAGAACAGAACTTCATTTTGAGATTGCATAAGAATTCAAATTTCTCTCACATGCTAAAGAATACCTGAACCCTTTTGATTAAACCACTTTAGTTGTTATAATGAGACCATATTTGAAAGCCATCTGTGATTTTTCTGTTCTTACTCTGCAATGACCATGGGCAATGACAAGTTAAAAATAAAATGTATGCAAATTTTATAATGGAGAATGCGGGCATCGATCCCGCTACCTCTCGCATGCTAAGCGAGCGCTCTACCATTTGAGCTAATTCCCCTGTGTGTTTAATCTGCATAACATGAAAAAAGTAACCTCACTGCCTTCCACACTTTATTTGAAGTCCAATTGCCCATAAAAGTGTTCAGTTCACTCCTAACTTATGCCTTACCTCCACTTATGGGATGTTTTACAGTTCAGGTTGGCCTGTTTACTACTCGAATATGAGTGATATTGTGGTGTGTTCATCTAGACTCATACCCTACCTAATCTTGAAGTTAAATTTCCCACCAATGAGAAACCAAGGGAGATACCATTTTTGATAGTTATTGCATGTCTAATGCAAGAATATTCACCAGATTATGAGGATCCAGCAAAAATTACTCATTTTCGCCCAACGTGGAGCTCGAACCCACGACCCTGAGATTAAAAGTCTCATGCTCTACCGACTGAGCTAGCCGGGCTCCCACTTCAAGATGGTATGCGGACTAATCATTTTTTATGATGGAAATCCATTCCTGGACAATTTTTGGGAGTTATTGCACGTCTAATGCAAGATTAATCTCCATATTATGAGAGTCAATGCAATATTCAGGCAAAAAATACTCGTTTTCGCCCAACGTGGGGTTCGAACCCACGACCCTGAGATTAAGCCGCTCCCTTGAAAAGACCTGGAAGAAAGACCCATCCACCAGCAACAAGGATGCCTTCAAAAGCGCCATTCGTACTCACCACCAACTGATCCGAAAAGCCAAGAAAACATCATTCAAGGATCGACTTGACAACAACGCCCACAACAGCAAGGAACTATTCAACATCGTCAAGGAATTTTCCAACCCCTCGGCCAACTCCAACGACATCACCCCCTCTCAAACCCTCTGCGACTCCCTAGCCTCTTTCTTCCACAACAAGATTGTCGACATCCACAACAGCTTCGACAACCAACCCGGAAGCCAACCCACCCTACCATCTGCAGACCATCTTCCCCCCGCTAACACCCTTAACGCCTGGCACCCAATCTCCACCGAGGACACCATCCGCCTGATGAACTCCATCCACTCTGGATCCCCCACAGACCCATGCCCTCACCACATCTTCAACAAAGCAGACTCCGTCATAGCTCCGCACCTCCGAGACGTCATCAACTGCTCCTTCAACACCGCCACCTTCCCGGATGACTGGAAACACGCTGAACTCACCGCCCTTCTGAAAAAACCAACAGCAGACCCCACCGAACTCAAAAACTACCGCCCCATCTCGCTTCTTCCATTCCCGGCCAAAGTCATCGAGAAAGCAGTCAACAACCAGCTCGCCGCCTTCCTCGAAGCCAACAAATCCCTCGACCCCTCACAATCTGGCTTCCGAGCAAAACACAGCACTGAGACCGCCCTCATCGCAGCAACAGACGACATTCGAACTCTACTGGACAATGGAGACACAGTCGCCCTCATCCTCCTTGACCTCTCTGCAGCATTCGACACAGTCTGCCACAGCACCCTTTTACAACGCCTCAACAACATCGGAATCCAAGGCAAAGCACTTGATTGGATCACCTCGTTCCTCAATGGAAGAACCCAGAGAGTCCGCCTCCCACCATTCAAGTCCGAGGCCTCTGAAATCATCTGCGGCGTACCACAAGGATCCTCGCTCAGCCCTACCCTCTTCAACGTTTACATGAGCCCCCTTGCGGCCATCGCTCGCCAACACAATCTCAACATCATCTCCTACGCGGATGATACTCAACTTATCCTCTCTCTCACCAGGGACCCCAGCACCGCCAAAACTAACCTACACGAAGGAATGAAAGAAGTCGCAGAATGGATGAAACAAAGCCGCCTGAAACTAAACTCAGACAAAACAGAAGTCCTCATCTTAGGCACATCCCCCTCGGCTTGGGATGACTCCTGGTGGCCGGAAGCCCTCGGAAAAGCACCCATCCCGACAGACCACGCACGGAACCTAGGCGTCATCCTAGATTCTTCACTTTCAATGAACAAACAAGTCAGCGCCGTATCCTCCTCCTGCTTTAACATTCTTCGCATGCTCAGAAAAACATTTCGCTGGATCCCCTCCGAAACAAGGAAAACAGTCACCCATGCTCTGGTCACGAGCCGACTGGATTACGGAAACACCCTCTACGCAGGCACCACCGCTAAACTCCAGAAGAAACTCCAACGAATCCAAAACGCATCAGCCAGGCTCATATTAGACATCCCACGCAACAAACACATCTCTGGTCACCTGAGAGACCTCCACTGGCTACCCGTCAATAAGAGGATCACTTTCCGACTGCTTACCCACGCACACAAATCACTCTACGACATCGGACCAGATTGCCTCAACTCTCGGCTGTCCTTCTACACCCCCGCCCGCCAACTTCGCTCTTCCAGCCAAGCCTTCGCCACTGTACCTCGCATCAACAAGACCACCATGGGAGGCAGATCCTTTTCACACCTGGCTGCCAAAACATGGAACTCACTCCCCGCTTACCTTCGCCTCACCCACAATCACCTAGCGTTCAGAAAGCAGCTTAAAACGTGGATATTTGACAAATAATCCTCCCCCCTTTCCTAAGCGCCTTGAAACCCTCTGGGTATGTAGTGCGCTATACAAATTTCATGACTTGACTTGACTTGACATGCTCTACCGACTGAGCTAGCCGGGCACCCTCCTTAAGACAGTATGCAGACCAATCCCTTTTTGTGAAGAAAATCAAATCCTGGATATTCCTCTACTCTTGTTTTGCAAGGAAAGCCTGATTTATACATCCTTCAGAGGACAGAGTGTCAAAAAAATAAGAGAAAATGAAAATGGAAGTTGTGAGAACTTCATTTTGAGATTGCATAAGAATTCAAATTCCTCTCACATGCTAAAGAATACCTGAACCCTTTTGATTAAACCACTTTAGTTGTTATAATGAGACCATATTTGAAAGCCTTCTGTGATTTTTCTGTTCTTACTCTGCAATGACCATGGGCAATGACAAGTTAAAAATAAAATGTATGCAAATTTTATAATGGAGAATGCGGGCATCGATCCCGCTACCTCTCGCATGCTAAGCGAGCGCTTTACTATTTGAGCTAATTCCCCTGTGTGTTTAATCTGCATAACATGAAAAAAGTAACCTTACTGCGTTCCACACTTTATTTGAAGTCCAATTGCCCATAACAGTGTTCAGTTCACTCCTAACTTATGCCTTACCTCCACTTATGGGATGTTTTACAGTTCAGGTTGGCCTGTTTACTACTCGAATATGAGTGATATTGCGCTGTGTTCATCTAGACTCATACCCTAGCTAATCTTGAAGTTAAATTTCCCACCAATGAGAAACCAAGGGAGATACCATTTCTGATAGTTATTGCATGTCTAATGCAAGAATATTCACCAGATTATGAGAGTCAATGCAATAATCCAGCAAAAATTACTTGTTTTCGCCCAACGTGGGGCTCGAACCCACGACCCTGAGATTATGAGTCTCATGCTCTACCGACTGAGCTAGCCGGGCTCCCTCCTTAAGACAGTATGCAGACCAATCCCTTTTTGTGAAAAAAATCAAATCCTGGATATTCCTCTACTCTTGTTTTGCAAGGAAAGCCAGATTTATACATCCTTCAGAGGACAGAGTGTCAAAAAAAAATAAGAGAAAATGAAAACGGAAGTTGTGAGAACTTCATTTTGAGATTGCATAAGAATTCAAATTCCTCTCACATGCTAAAGAATACCTGAACCCTTTTGATTAAACCACTTTAGTTGTTATAATGAGACCATATTTGAAAGCCATCTGTGATTTTTCTGTTCTTACTCTGCAATGACCATGGGCAATGACAAGTTAAAAATAAAATGTATGCAAATTTTATAATGGAGAATGCGGGCATCGATCCCGCTACCTCTCGCATGCTAAGCGAGCGCTCTACCATTTGAGCTAATTCCCCTGTGTGTTTAATCTGCAGAACATGAAAAAAGTAACCTCACTGCCTTCCACACTTTATTTGAAGTCCAATTGCCCATAACAGTGTTCAGTTCACTCCTAACTTATGCCTTACCTCCACTTATGGGATGTTTTACAGTTCAGGTTGGCCTGTTTACTACTCGATTATGAGTGATATTGTGGTGTGTTCATCTAGACTCATACTCTACCTAATCTTGAAGTTAAATTTCCCACCAATGAGAAACCAAGGGAGATACCATTTTTGATAGTTACTGCATGTCTAATGCAAGAATAATCACCAGATTATGAGAGTCCAGCAAAAATTACTCATTTTCGCCCAACGTGAGGCTCGAACCCACGACCCTGAGATTAAGAGTCTCATGCTCTACCGACTGAGCTAGCCGGGCTCCCACTTCAAGATGGTATGCAGACTAATCATTTTTTATGAAGGAAATCCATTCCTGGACAATTTTTGGGAGTTATTGCAGGTCTAATGCAAGATTAATCTCCATATTATGAGAGTCAATGCAGTATTCAGGCAAAAATTACTCGTTTTAGCCCAACGTGGAGCTCGAACCCACGACCCTGAGATTAAGAGTCTCATGCTCTACCGACTGAGCTAGCCGGGCTCCCTCCTTAAGACAGTATGCAGACCAATCCCTTTTTGTGAAGGAAATCAAATCCTGGATATTCCTCTACTCTTGTTTTGCAAGGAAAGCCAGATTTATACATCCTTCAGAGGACAGAGTGTCAAAAAAAATAAGAGAAAATGAAAATGGAAGTTGTGAGAACTTCATTTTGAGATTGCATAAGAATTCAAATTCCTCTCACATGCTAAAGAATACCTGAACCCTTTTGATTAAACCACTTTAGTTGTTATAATGAGACCATATTTGAAAGCCATCTGTGATTTTTCTGTTCTTACTCTGCAATGACCTTGGCAATGACAAGTTAAAAATAAAATGTATGCAAATTTTATAATGGAGAATGCGGGTATCAAGCCCGCTACCTCTCGCATGCTAAGCGAGCGCTTTACTATTTGAGCTAATTCCCCTGTGTGTTTAATCTGCATAACATGAAAAAAGTAACCTTACTGCGTTCCACACTTTATTTGAAGTCCAATTGCCCATAACAGTGTTCAGTTCACTCCTAACTTATGCCTTACCTCCACTTATGGGATGTTTTACAGTTCAGGTTGGCCTGTTTACTACTCGAATATGAGTGATATTGCGCTGTGTTCATCTAGACTCATACCCTAGCTAATCTTGAAGTTAAATTTCCCACCAATGAGAAACCAAGGGAGATACCATTTCTGATATTTATTGCATGTCTAATGCAAGAATAATCACCAGATTATGAGGATCCAGCAAAAATTACCCATTTTCGCCCAACGTGGAGCTCGAACCCACGACCCTGAGATTAAAAGTCTCATGCTCTACCGACTGAGCTAGCCGGGCTCCCACTTCAAGATGGTATGCGGACTAATCATTTTTTATGAAGGAAATCCAGTCCTGGACAATTTTTGGGAGTTATTGCAGGTCTAATGCAAGATTAATCTCCATATTATGAGAGTCAATGCAATATTCAGGCAAAAATTACTCGTTTTCGCCCAACGTGGGGCTCGAACCCACTACCCTGAGATTAAGAGTCTCATGCTCTACCGACTGAGCTAGCCAGGCTCCCTCCTTAAGACAGTATGCAGACCAATCCCTTTTTGTGAAGAAAATCAAATCCTGGATATTCCTCTACTCTTGTTTTGCAAGGAAAGCCTGATTTATACATCCTTCAGAGGACAGAGTGTAAAAAAAAATAAGAGAAAATGAAAATGGAAGTTGTGAAAACTTCATTTTGAGATTGCATAAGAATTAAAATTCCTCTCACATGCTAAAGAATACCTGAACCCTTTTGATTAAACCACTTTAGTTGTTATAATGAGACCATATTTGAAAGCCATCTGTGATTTTTCTGTTCTTACTCTGCAATGACCTTGGCAATGACAAGTTAAAAATAAAATGTATGCAAATTTTATAATGGAGAATGCGGGCATCAATCCCGCTACCTCTCGCATGCTAAGCGAGCGCTCTACCATTTGAGCTAATTCCCCTGTGTGTTTAATCTGCATAACATGAAAAAAGTAACCTCACTGCCTTCCACACTTTATTTGCAGTCCAATTGCCCATAACAGTGTTCAGTTCACTCCTAACTTATGCCTTACCTCCACTTATGGGATGTTTTACAGTTCAGGTTGGCCTGTTTACTACTCGAATATGAGTGATATTGTGGTGTGTTCATCTAGACTCATACCCTACCTAACCTTGAAGTTAAATTTCCCACCAATGAGAAACCAAGGGAGATACCATTTTTGATAGTTATTGCATGTCTAATGCAAGAATAATCGCCAGATTATGAGAGTCCAGCAAAAATTACTCATTTTCGCCCAACGTGGGGCTCGAACCCACGACCCTGAGATTAAGAGTCTCATGCTCTACCGACTGAGCTAGCCGGGCTCCCACTTCAAGATGGTATGCAGACTAATCATTTTTTATGAAGGAAATCCATTCCTGGACAATTTTTGGGAGTTATTGCAGGTCTAATGCAAGATTAATCTCCATATTATGAGAGTCAATGCAATATTCAGGCAAAAATTACTCATTTTTGCCCAACGTGGGGCTCAAACCCACGACCCTGAGATTAAGAGTCTCATGCTCTACCGACTGAGCTAGCCGGGCTCCCTCCTTAAGACAGTATGCAGACCAATCCCTTTTTGTGAAGAAAATCAAATCCTGGATATTCCTCTACTCTTGTTTTGCAAGGAAAGCCTGATTTATACATCCTTCAGAGGACAGAGTGTCAAAAAAAATAAGAGAAAATGAAAATGGAAGTTGTGAAAACTTCATTTTGAGATTGCATAAGAATTCAAATTCCTCTCACATGCTAAAGAATACCTGAACCCTTTTGATTAAACCACTTTAGTTGTTATAATGAGACCATATTTGAAAGCCATCTGTGATTTTTCTGTTCTTACTCTGCAATGACCTTGGCAATGACAAGTTAAAAATAAAATGTATGCAAATTTTATAATGGAGAATGCGGGCATCGAGCCCGCTACCTCTCGCATGATAAGCGAGCGCTTTACTATTTGAGCTAATTCCCCTGTGTGTTTAATCTGCATAACATGAAAAAAGTAACCTTACTGCGTTCCACACTTTATTTGAAGTCCAATTGCCCATAACAGTGTTCAGTTCACTCCTAACTTATGCCTTACCTCCACTTATGGGATGTTTTACAGTTCAGGTTGGCCTGTTTACTACTCGAATATGAGTGATATTGCGCTGTGTTCATCTAGACTCATACCCTAGCTAATCTTGAAGTTAAATTTCCCACCAATGAGAAACCAAGGGAGATACCATTTCTGATAGTTATTGCATGTCTAATGCAAGAATATTCACCAGATTATGAGAGTCAATGCAATAATCCAGCAAAAATTACTCATTTTCGCCCAACGTGGGGCTCGAACCCACGACCCTGAGATTAAGAGTCTCATGCTCTACCGACTGAGCTAGCCGGGCTCCCTCCTTAAGACAGTATGCAGACCTATCCCTTTTTGTGAAAAAAATCAAATCCTGGATATTCCTCTACTCTTGTTTTGCAAGGAAAGCCAGATTTATACATCCTTCAGAGGACAGAGTGTCAAAAAAAATAAGAGAAAATGAAAATGGAAGTTGTGAGAACAGAACTTCATTTTGAGATTGCATAAGAATTCAAATTTCTCTCACATGCTAAAGAATACCTGAACCCTTTTGATTAAACCACTTTAGTTGTTATAATGAGACCATATTTGAAAGCCATCTGTGATTTTTCTGTTCTTACTCTGCAATGACCATGGGCAATGACAAGTTAAAAATAAAATGTATGCAAATTTTATAATGGAGAATGCGGGCATCGATCCCGCTACCTCTCGCATGCTAAGCGAGCGCTCTACCATTTGAGCTAATTCCCCTGTGTGTTTAATCTGCATAACATGAAAAAAGTAACCTCACTGCCTTCCACACTTTATTTGAAGTCCAATTGCCCATAAAAGTGTTCAGTTCACTCCTAACTTATGCCTTACCTCCACTTATGGGATGTTTTACAGTTCAGGTTGGCCTGTTTACTACTCGAATATGAGTGATATTGTGGTGTGTTCATCTAGACTCATACCCTACCTAATCTTGAAGTTAAATTTCCCACCAATGAGAAACCAAGGAAGATACCATTTTTGATAGTTATTGCATGTCTAATGCAAGAATATTCACCAGATTATGAGGATCCAGCAAAAATTACTCATTTTCGCCCAACGTGGAGCTCGAACCCACGACCCTGAGATTAAAAGTCTCATGCTCTACCGACTGAGCTAGCCGGGCTCCCACTTCAAGATGGTATGCGGACTAATCATTTTTTATGATGGAAATCCATTCCTGGACAATTTTTGGGAGTTATTGCACGTCTAATGCAAGATTAATCTCCATATTATGAGAGTCAATGCAATATTCAGGCAAAAAATACTCGTTTTCGCCCAACGTGGGGCTCGAACCCACGACCCTGAGATTAAGCCGCTCCCTTGAAAAGACCTGGAAGAAAGACCCATCCACCAGCAACAAGGATGCCTTCAAAAGCGCCATTCGTACTCACCACCAACTGATCCGAAAAGCCAAGAAAACATCATTCAAGGATCGACTTGACAACAACGCCCACAACAGCAAGGAACTATTCAACATCGTCAAGGAATTTTCCAACCCCTCGGCCAACTCCAACGACATCACCCCCTCTCAAACCCTCTGCGACTCCCTAGCCTCTTTCTTCCACAACAAGATTGTCGACATCCACAACAGCTTCGACAACCAACCCGGAAGCCAACCCACCCTACCATCTGCAGACCATCTTCCCCCCGCTAACACCCTTAACGCCTGGCACCCAATCTCCACCGAGGACACCATCCGCCTGATGAACTCCATCCACTCTGGATCCCCCACAGACCCATGCCCTCACCACATCTTCAACAAAGCAGACTCCGTCATAGCTCCGCACCTCCGAGACGTCATCAACTGCTCCTTCAACACCGCCACCTTCCCGGATGACTGGAAACACGCTGAACTCACCGCCCTTCTGAAAAAACCAACAGCAGACCCCACCGAACTCAAAAACTACCGCCCCATCTCGCTTCTTCCATTCCCGGCCAAAGTCATCGAGAAAGCAGTCAACAACCAGCTCGCCGCCTTCCTCGAAGCCAACAAATCCCTCGACCCCTCACAATCTGGCTTCCGAGCAAAACACAGCACTGAGACCGCCCTCATCGCAGCAACAGACGACATTCGAACTCTACTGGACAATGGAGACACAGTCGCCCTCATCCTCCTTGACCTCTCTGCAGCATTCGACACAGTCTGCCACAGCACCCTTTTACAACGCCTCAACAACATCGGAATCCAAGGCAAAGCACTTGATTGGATCACCTCGTTCCTCAATGGAAGAACCCAGAGAGTCCGCCTCCCACCATTCAAGTCCGAGGCCTCTGAAATCATCTGCGGCGTACCACAAGGATCCTCGCTCAGCCCTACCCTCTTCAACGTTTACATGAGCCCCCTTGCGGCCATCGCTCGCCAACACAATCTCAACATCATCTCCTACGCGGATGATACTCAACTTATCCTCTCTCTCACCAGGGACCCCAGCACCGCCAAAACTAACCTACACGAAGGAATGAAAGAAGTCGCAGAATGGATGAAACAAAGCCGCCTGAAACTAAACTCAGACAAAACAGAAGTCCTCATCTTAGGCACATCCCCCTCGGCTTGGGATGACTCCTGGTGGCCGGAAGCCCTCGGAAAAGCACCCATCCCGACAGACCACGCACGGAACCTAGGCGTCATCCTAGATTCTTCACTTTCAATGAACAAACAAGTCAGCGCCGTATCCTCCTCCTGCTTTAACATTCTTCGCATGCTCAGAAAAACATTTCGCTGGATCCCCTCCGAAACAAGGAAAACAGTCACCCATGCTCTGGTCACGAGCCGACTGGATTACGGAAACACCCTCTACGCAGGCACCACCGCTAAACTCCAGAAGAAACTCCAACGAATCCAAAACGCATCAGCCAGGCTCATATTAGACATCCCACGCAACAAACACATCTCTGGTCACCTGAGAGACCTCCACTGGCTACCCGTCAATAAGAGGATCACTTTCCGACTGCTTACCCACGCACACAAATCACTCTACGACATCGGACCAGATTGCCTCAACTCTCGGCTGTCCTTCTACACCCCCGCCCGCCAACTTCGCTCTTCCAGCCAAGCCTTCGCCACTGTACCTCGCATCAACAAGACCACCATGGGAGGCAGATCCTTTTCACACCTGGCTGCCAAAACATGGAACTCACTCCCCGCTTACCTTCGCCTCACCCACAATCACCTAGCGTTCAGAAAGCAGCTTAAAACGTGGATATTTGACAAATAATCCTCCCCCCTTTCCTAAGCGCCTTGAAACCCTCTGGGTATGTAGTGCGCTATACAAATTTCATGACTTGACTTGACTTGACATGCTCTACCGACTGAGCTAGCCGGGCACCCTCCTTAAGACAGTATGCAGACCAATCCCTTTTTGTGAAGAAAATCAAATCCTGGATATTCCTCTACTCTTGTTTTGCAAGGAAAGCCTGATTTATACATCCTTCAGAGGACAGAGTGTCAAAAAAATAAGAGAAAATGAAAATGGAAGTTGTGAGAACTTCATTTTGAGATTGCATAAGAATTCAAATTCCTCTCACATGCTAAAGAATACCTGAACCCTTTTGATTAAACCACTTTAGTTGTTATAATGAGACCATATTTGAAAGCCTTCTGTGATTTTTCTGTTCTTACTCTGCAATGACCATGGGCAATGACAAGTTAAAAATAAAATGTATGCAAATTTTATAATGGAGAATGCGGGCATCGATCCCGCTACCTCTCGCATGCTAAGCGAGCGCTTTACTATTTGAGCTAATTCCCCTGTGTGTTTAATCTGCATAACATGAAAAAAGTAACCTTACTGCGTTCCACACTTTATTTGAAGTCCAATTGCCCATAACAGTGTTCAGTTCACTCCTAACTTATGCCTTACCTCCACTTATGGGATGTTTTACAGTTCAGGTTGGCCTGTTTACTACTCGAATATGAGTGATATTGCGCTGTGTTCATCTAGACTCATACCCTAGCTAATCTTGAAGTTAAATTTCCCACCAATGAGAAACCAAGGGAGATACCATTTCTGATAGTTATTGCATGTCTAATGCAAGAATATTCACCAGATTATGAGAGTCAATGCAATAATCCAGCAAAAATTACTCATTTTCGCCCAACGTGGGGCTCGAACCCACGACCCTGAGATTAAGAGTCTCATGCTCTACCGACTGAGCTAGCCGGGCTCTCTCCTTAAGACAGTATGCAGACCTATCCCTTTTTGTGAAAAAAATCAAATCCTGGATATTCCTCTACTCTTGTTTTGCAAGGAAAGCCAGATTTATACATCCTTCAGAGGACAGAGTGTCAAAAAAAATAAGAGAAAATGAAAATGGAAGTTGTGAGAACAGAACTTCATTTTGAGATTGCATAAGAATTCAAATTTCTCTCACATGCTAAAGAATACCTGAACCCTTTTGATTAAACCACTTTAGTTGTTATAATGAGACCATATTTGAAAGCCATCTGTGATTTTTCTGTTCTTACTCTGCAATGACCATGGGCAATGACAAGTTAAAAATAAAATGTATGCAAATTTTATAATGGAGAATGCGGGCATCGATCCCGCTACCTCTCGCATGCTAAGCGAGCGCTCTACCATTTGAGCTAATTCCCCTGTGTGTTTAATCTGCATAACATGAAAAAAGTAACCTCACTGCCTTCCACACTTTATTTGAAGTCCAATTGCCCATAAAAGTGTTCAGTTCACTCCTAACTTATGCCTTACCTCCACTTATGGGATGTTTTACAGTTCAGGTTGGCCTGTTTACTACTCGAATATGAGTGATATTGTGGTGTGTTCATCTAGACTCATACCCTACCTAATCTTGAAGTTAAATTTCCCACCAATGAGAAACCAAGGGAGATACCATTTTTGATAGTTATTGCATGTCTAATGCAAGAATATTCACCAGATTATGAGGATCCAGCAAAAATTACTCATTTTCGCCCAACGTGGAGCTCGAACCCACGACCCTGAGATTAAAAGTCTCATGCTCTACCGACTGAGCTAGCCGGGCTCCCACTTCAAGATGGTATGCGGACTAATCATTTTTTATGATGGAAATCCATTCCTGGACAATTTTTGGGAGTTATTGCACGTCTAATGCAAGATTAATCTCCATATTATGAGAGTCAATGCAATATTCAGGCAAAAAATACTCGTTTTCGCCCAACGTGGGGCTCGAACCCACGACCCTGAGATTAAGCCGCTCCCTTGAAAAGACCTGGAAGAAAGACCCATCCACCAGCAACAAGGATGCCTTCAAAAGCGCCATTCGTACTCACCACCAACTGATCCGAAAAGCCAAGAAAACATCATTCAAGGATCGACTTGACAACAACGCCCACAACAGCAAGGAACTATTCAACATCGTCAAGGAATTTTCCAACCCCTCGGCCAACTCCAACGACATCACCCCCTCTCAAACCCTCTGCGACTCCCTAGCCTCTTTCTTCCACAACAAGATTGTCGACATCCACAACAGCTTCGACAACCAACCCGGAAGCCAACCCACCCTACCATCTGCAGACCATCTTCCCCCCGCTAACACCCTTAACGCCTGGCACCCAATCTCCACCGAGGACACCATCCGCCTGATGAACTCCATCCACTCTGGATCCCCCACAGACCCATGCCCTCACCACATCTTCAACAAAGCAGACTCCGTCATAGCTCCGCACCTCCGAGACGTCATCAACTGCTCCTTCAACACCGCCACCTTCCCGGATGACTGGAAACACGCTGAACTCACCGCCCTTCTGAAAAAACCAACAGCAGACCCCACCGAACTCAAAAACTACCGCCCCATCTCGCTTCTTCCATTCCCGGCCAAAGTCATCGAGAAAGCAGTCAACAACCAGCTCGCCGCCTTCCTCGAAGCCAACAAATCCCTCGACCCCTCACAATCTGGCTTCCGAGCAAAACACAGCACTGAGACCGCCCTCATCGCAGCAACAGACGACATTCGAACTCTACTGGACAATGGAGACACAGTCGCCCTCATCCTCCTTGACCTCTCTGCAGCATTCGACACAGTCTGCCACAGCACCCTTTTACAACGCCTCAACAACATCGGAATCCAAGGCAAAGCACTTGATTGGATCACCTCGTTCCTCAATGGAAGAACCCAGAGAGTCCGCCTCCCACCATTCAAGTCCGAGGCCTCTGAAATCATCTGCGGCGTACCACAAGGATCCTCGCTCAGCCCTACCCTCTTCAACGTTTACATGAGCCCCCTTGCGGCCATCGCTCGCCAACACAATCTCAACATCATCTCCTACGCGGATGATACTCAACTTATCCTCTCTCTCACCAGGGACCCCAGCACCGCCAAAACTAACCTACACGAAGGAATGAAAGAAGTCGCAGAATGGATGAAACAAAGCCGCCTGAAACTAAACTCAGACAAAACAGAAGTCCTCATCTTAGGCACATCCCCCTCGGCTTGGGATGACTCCTGGTGGCCGGAAGCCCTCGGAAAAGCACCCATCCCGACAGACCACGCACGGAACCTAGGCGTCATCCTAGATTCTTCACTTTCAATGAACAAACAAGTCAGCGCCGTATCCTCCTCCTGCTTTAACATTCTTCGCATGCTCAGAAAAACATTTCGCTGGATCCCCTCCGAAACAAGGAAAACAGTCACCCATGCTCTGGTCACGAGCCGACTGGATTACGGAAACACCCTCTACGCAGGCACCACCGCTAAACTCCAGAAGAAACTCCAACGAATCCAAAACGCATCAGCCAGGCTCATATTAGACATCCCACGCAACAAACACATCTCTGGTCACCTGAGAGACCTCCACTGGCTACCCGTCAATAAGAGGATCACTTTCCGACTACTTACCCACGCACACAAATCACTCTACGACATCGGACCAGATTGCCTCAACTCTCGGCTGTCCTTCTACACCCCCGCCCGCCAACTTCGCTCTTCCAGCCAAGCCTTCGCCACTGTACCTCGCATCAACAAGACCACCATGGGAGGCAGATCCTTTTCACACCTGGCTGCCAAAACATGGAACTCACTCCCCGCTTACCTTCGCCTCACCCACAATCACCTAGCGTTCAGAAAGCAGCTTAAAACGTGGATATTTGACAAATAATCCTCCCCCCTTTCCTAAGCGCCTTGAAACCCTCTGGGTATGTAGTGCGCTATACAAATTTCATGACTTGACTTGACTTGACATGCTCTACCGACTGAGCTAGCCGGGCTCCCTCCTTAAGACAGTATGCAGACCAATCCCTTTTTGTGAAGAAAATCAAATCCTGGATATTCCTCTACTCTTGTTTTGCAAGGAAAGCCTGATTTATACATCCTTCAGAGGACAGAGTGTCAAAAAAATAAGAGAAAATGAAAATGGAAGTTGTGAGAACTTCATTTTGAGATTGCATAAGAATTCAAATTCCTCTCACATGCTAAAGAATACCTGAACCCTTTTGATTAAACCACTTTAGTTGTTATAATGAGACCATATTTGAAAGCCTTCTGTGATTTTTCTGTTCTTACTCTGCAATGACCATGGGCAATGACAAGTTAAAAATAAAATGTATGCAAATTTTATAATGGAGAATGCGGGCATCGATCCCGCTACCTCTCGCATGCTAAGCGAGCGCTTTACTATTTGAGCTAATTCCCCTGTGTGTTTAATCTGCATAACATGAAAAAAGTAACCTTACTGCGTTCCACACTTTATTTGAAGTCCAATTGCCCATAACAGTGTTCAGTTCGCTCCTAACTTATGCCTTACCTCCACTTATGGGATGTTTTACAGTTCAGGTTGGCCTGTTTACTACTCGAATATGAGTGATATTGCGCTGTGTTCATCTAGACTCATACCCTAGCTAATCTTGAAGTTAAATTTCCCACCAATGAGAAACCAAGGGAGATACCATTTCTGATAGTTATTGCATGTCTAATGCAAGAATATTCACAAGATTATGAGAGTCAATGCAATAATCCAGCAAAAATTACTCATTTTCGCCCAACGTGGGGCTCGAACCCACGACCCTGAGATTAAGAGTCTCATGCTCTACCGACTGAGCTAGCCGGGCTCCCACTTCAAGATGGTATGCAGACTAATCATTTTTTATGAAGGAAATCCATTCCTGGACAATTTTTGGGAGTTATTGCAGGTCTAATGCAAAATTAATCTCCATATTATGAGAGTGAATGCAATATTCAGGCAAAAATTACTCGTTTTCGCCCAACGTGGGGCTCGAACCCACGAACCTGAGATTAAGAGTCTCATGCTCTACCGACTGAGCTAGCCGGGCTCCCTCCTTAAGACAGTATGCAGACCAATCCCTTTTTGTGAAGAAAATCAAATCCTGGATATTCCTCTACTCTTGTTTTGCAAGGAAAGCCTGATTTATACATCCTTCAGAGGACAGAGTGTCAAAAAAAATAAGAGAAAATGAAAATGGAAGTTGTGAGAACTTTATTTTGAGATTGCATAAGAATTCAAATTCCTCTCACATGCTAAAGAATACCTGAACCCTTTTGATTAAACCACTTTAGTTGTTATAATGAGACCATATTTGAAAGCCATCTGTGATTTTTCTGTTCTTACTCTGCAATGACCATGGGCAATGACAAGTTAAAAATAAAATGTATGCAAATTTTATAATGGAGAATGCAGGCATCGATCCCGCTACCTCTCGCATGCTAAGCGAGCGCTTTACTATTTGAGCTAATTCCCCTGTGTGTTTAATCTGCATAACATGAAAAAAGTAACCTTACTGCGTTCCACACTTTATTTGAAGTCCAATTGCCCATAACAGTGTTCAGTTCACTTCTAACTTATGCCTTACCTCCACTTATGGGATGTTTTACAGTTCAGGTTGGCCTGTTTACTACTCGAATATGAGTGATATTGCGCTGTGTTCATCTAGACTCATACCCTAGCTAATCTTGAAGTAAAATTTCCCACCAATGAGAAACCAAGGGAGATACCATTTCTGATAGTTATTGCATGTCTAATGCAAGAATATTCACCAGATTATGAGAGTCAATGCAATAATCCAGCAAAAATTACTCATTTTCGCCCAACGTGGGGCTCGAACCCACGACCCTGAGATTAAGAGTCTCATGCTCTACCGACTGAGCTAGCCGGGCTCCCACTTCAAGATGGTATGCAGACTAATCATTTTTTATGAAGGAAATCCATTCCTGGCCAATTTTTGGGAGTTATTGCAGGTCTAATGCAAGATTAATCTCCATATTATGAGAGTCAATGCAATATTCAGGCAAAAATTACTCGTTTTCGCCCAACGTGGAGCTCGAACCCACGACCCTGAGATTAAGAGTCTCATGCTCTACCGACTGAGCTAGCCGGGCTCCCTCCTTAAGACAGTATGCAGACCAATCCCTTTTTGTGAAAAAAATCAAATCCTGGATATTCCTCTACTCTTGTTTTGCAAGGAAAGCCAGATTTATACATCCTTCAGAGGAAAGAGTGTCAAAAAAAATAAGAGAAAATGAAAATGGAAGTTGTGAGAACTTCATTTTGAGATTGCATAAGAATTCAAATTCCTCTCACATGCTAAAGAATACCTGAACCCTTTTGATTAAACCACTTTAGTTGTTATAATGAGACCATATTTGAAAGCCATCTGTGATTTTTCTGTTCTTACTCTGCAATGACCATGGGCAATGACAAGTTAAAAATAAAATGTATGCAAATTTTATAATGGAGAATGCGGGCATCGATCCCGCTACCTCTCGCATGCTAAGCGAGCGCTCTACCATTTGAGCTAATTCCCCTGTGTGTTTAATCTGCATAACATGAAAAAAGTAACCTCACTGCCTTCCACACTTTATTTGAAGTCCAATTGCCCATAACAGTGTTCAGTTCACTCCTAACTTATGCCTTACCTCCACTTATGGGATGTTTTACAGTTCAGGTTGGCCTGTTTACTACTCGAATATGAGTGATATTGTGGTGTGTTCATCTAGACTCATACTCTACCTAATATTGAAGTTAAATTTCCCACCAATGAGAAACCAAGGGAGATACCATTTTTGATAGTTATTGCATGTCTAATGCAAGAATAATCACCAGATTATGAGAGTCCAGCAAAAATTACTCATTTTCGCCCAACGTGGGGCTCAAACCCACGACCCTGAGATTAAGAGTCTCATGCTCTACCGACTGAGCTAGCCGGGCTCCCACTTCAAGATGGTATGCAGACTAATCATTTTTTATGAAGGAAATCCATTCCTGGACAATTTTTGGGAGTTATTGCAGGTCTAATGCAAGATTAATCTCCATATTATGAGAGTCAATGCAATATTCAGGCAAAAATTACTCGTTTTCGCCCAACGTGGGGATCGAACCCACGACCCTGATATTAAGAGTCTCATGCTCTACAGACTGAGCTAGCCGGGCTCCCTCCTTAAGACAGTATGCAGACCAATCCCTTTTTGTGAAAAAAATCAAATCCTGGATATTCCTCTACTCTTGTTTTGCAAGGAAAGCCAGATTTATACATCCTTCAGAGGACAGAGTGTCACAAAAAATAAGAGAAAATGAAAATGGAAGTTGTGAGAACTTCATTTTGAGATTGCATAAGAATTCAAATTCCTCTCACATGCTAAAGAATACCTGAACCCTTTTGATTAAACCACTTTAGTTGTTATATTGAGACCATATTTGAAAGCCATCTGTGATTTTTCTGTTCTTACTCTGCAATGACCATGGGCAATGACAAGTTAAAAATAAAATGTATGCAAATTTTATAATGGAGAATGCGGGCATCGATCCCGCTACCTCTCGCATGCTAAGCGAGCACTCTACCATTTGAGCTAATTCCCCTGTGTGTTTAATCTGCATAACATGAAAAAAGTAACCTCACTGCCTTCCACACTTTATTTGCAGTCCAATTGCCCATAACAGTGTTCAGTTCACTCCTAACTTATGCCTTACCTCCACTTATGGGATGTTTTACAGTTCAGGTTGGCCTGTTTACTACTCGAATATGAGTGATATTGTGGTGTGTTCATCTAGACTCATACCCTACCTAATCTTGAAGTTAAATTTCCCACCAATGAGAAACCAAGGGAGATACCATTTTTGATAGTTATTGCATGTCTAATGCAAGAATAATCACCAGATTATGAGAGTCCAGCAAAAATTACTCATTTTCGCCCAACGTGGGGCTCAAACCCACGACCCTGAGATTAAGAGTCTCATGCTCTACCGACTGAGCTAGCCGGGCTCCCACTTCAAGATGGTATGCAGACTAATCATTTTTTATGAAGGAAATCCATTCCTGGACAATTTTTGGGAGTTATTGCAGGTCTAATGCAAGATTAATCTCCATATTATGAGAGTCAATGCAATATTCAGGCAAAAATTACTCGTTTTCGCCCAACGTGGAGGTCGAACCCACGACCCTGAGATTAAGAGTCTCATGCTCTACCGACTGAGCTAGCCGGGCTCCCTCCTTAAGACAGTATGCAGACCAATCCCTTTTTGTGAAAAAAATCAAATCCTGGATATTCCTCTACTCTTGTTTTACAAGGAAAGCCAGATTTATACATCCTTCAGAGGACAGTGTCAAAAAAAATAAGAGAAAATGAAAATGGAAGTTGTGAGAACTTCATTTTGAGATTGCATAAGAATTCAAATTCCTCTCACATGCTAATGAATACCTGAACCCTTTTGATTAAACCACTTTAGTTGTTATAATGAGACCATATTTGAAAGCCATCTGTGATTTTTCTGTTCTTACTCTGCAATGACCATGGGCAATGACAAGTTAAAAATAAAATGTATGCAAATTTTATAATGGAGAATGCGGGCATCGATCCCGCTACCTCTCGCATGCTAAGCGAGCGCTCTACCATTTGAGCTAATTCCCCTTTGTGTTTAATCTGCATAACATGAAAAAAGTAACCTCACTGCCTTCCACACTTTATTTGAAGTCCAATTGCCCATAACAGTGTTCAGTTCACTCCTAACTTATGCCTTACCTCCACTTATGGGATGTTTTCCAGTTCAGGTTGGCCTGTTTACTACTCGAATATGAGTGATATTGTGGTGTGTTCATCTAGACTCATACTCTACCTAATCTTGAAGTTAAATTTCCCACCAATGAGAAACCAAGGGAGATACCATTTTTGATAGTTATTGCATGTCTAATGCAAGAATAATCACCAGATTATGAGAGTCCAGCAAAAATTACTCATTTTCGCCCAACGTGGGGCTCGAACCCACGACCCTGAGATTAAGAGTCTCATGCTCTACCGACTGAGCTAGCCGGGCTCCCACTTCAAGATTGTATGCAGACTAATCATTTTTTTATGAAGGAAATCCATTCCTGGACAATTTTTGGGAGTTATTGCAGGTCTAATGCAAGATTAATCTCCATATTATGAGAGTCAATGCAATATTCAGGCAAAAATTACTCGTTTTCGCCCAACGTGGGGCTCGAACCCACGACCCTGAGATTAAGAGTCTCATGCTCTACCGACTGAGCTAGCAAGGCTCCCTCCTTAAGACAGTATGCAGACCTATCCCTTTTTGTGAAAAAAATCAAATCCTGGATATTCCTCTACTCTTGTTTTGCAGGGAAAGCCAGATTTATACATCCTTCAGAGGACAGAGTGTCAAAAAAAATAAGAGAAAATGAAAATGGAAGTTGTGAGAACTTCCTTTTGAGATTGCATAAGAATTCAAATTTCTCTCACATGCTAAAGAATACCTGAACCCTTTTGATTAAACCACTTTAGTTGTTATAATGAGACCATATTTGAAAGCCATCTGTGATTTTTCTGTTCTTACTCTGCAATGACCATGGGCAATGACAAGTTAAAAATAAAATGTATGCAAATTTTATAATGGAGAATGCAGGCATCGATCCCGCTACCTCTCGCATGCTAAGCGAGCGCTCTACCATTTGAGCTAATTCCCCTTTGTGTTTAATCTGCATAACATGAAAAAAGTAACCTCACTGCCTTCCACACTTTATTTGAAGTCCAATTGCCCATAAAAGTGTTCAGTTCACTCCTAACTTATGCCTTACCTCCACTTATGGGATGTTTTACAGTTCAGGTTGGCCTGTTTACTACTCGAATATGAGTGATATTGTGGTGTGTTCATCTAGACTCATACCCTACCTAATCTTGAAGTTAAATTTCCCACCAATGAGAAACCAAGGGAGATACCATTTTTGATAGTTATTGCATGTCTAATGCAAGAATAATCACCAGATTATGAGGATCCAGCAAAAATTACTCATTTTCGCCCAAAGTGGAGCTAGAACCCACGACCCTGAGATTAAAAGTCTCATGCTCTACCGACTGAGCTAGCCGGGCTCCCACTTCAAGATGGTATGCGGACTAATCATTTTTTATGAAGGAAATCCAGTCCTGGACAATTTTTGGGAGTTATTGCAGGTCTAATGCAAGATTAATCTCCATAATATGAGAGTCAATGCAATATTCAGGCAAAAATTACTCTATTTCGCCCAACATGGGGCTCGAACCCACGACCCTGAGATTAAGAGTCTCATGCTCTACCGACTGAGCTAGCCGGGCTCCCTCCTTAAGACAGTATGCAGACCAATCCCTTTTTGTGAAAAAAATCAAATCCTGGATATTCCTCTACTCTTGTTTTGCAAGGAAAGCCAGATTTATACATCCTTCAGAGGACAGAGTGTCAAAAAAAAATAAGAGAAAATGAAAACGGAAGTTGTGAGAACTTCATTTTGAGATTGCATAAGAATTCAAATTCCTCTCACATGCTAAAGAATACCTGAACCCTTTTGATTAAACCACTTTAGTTGTTATAATGAGACCATATTTGAAAGCCATCTGTGATTTTTCTGTTTTATAATGGAGAATGCGGGCATCGATCCCGCAACCTCTCGCATGCTAAGCGAGCACTCTACCATTTGAGCTAATTCCCCTGTGTGTTTAATCTGCATAACATGAAAAAAGTAACCTCACTGCCTTCCACACTTTATTTGCAGTCCAATTGCCCATAACAGTGTTCAGTTCACTCCTAACTTATGCCTTACCTCCACTTATGGGATGTTTTACAGTTCAGGTTGGCCTGTTTACTACTCGAATATGAGTGATATTGTGGTGTGTTCATCTAGACTCATACCCTACCTAATCTTGAAGTTAAATTTCCCACCAATGAGAAACCAAGGGAGATACCATTTTTGATAGTTATTGCATGTCTAATGCAAGAATAATCACCAGATTATGAGAGTCCAGCAAAAATTACTCATTTTCGCCCAACGTGGGGCTCGAACCCACGACCCTGAGATTAAGAGTCTCATGCTCTACCGACTGAGCTAGCCGGGCTCCCACTTCAGGATGGTATGCAGACTAATCATTTTTTATGAAGGAAATCCATTCCTGGACAATTTTTGGGAGTTATTGCAGGTCTAATGCAAGATTAATCTCCATATTATGAGAGTCAATGCAATATTCAGGCAAAAATTACTCGTTTTCGCCCAATGTGGGGCTCGAACCCACGACCCTGAGATTAAGAGTCTCATGCTCTACTGACTGAGCTAGCCGGGCTCCCTCCTTAAGACAGTATGCAGACCAATCCCTTTTTGTGAAGAAAATCAAATCCTGGATATTCCTCTACTCTTGTTTTGCAAGGAAAGCCTGATTTATACATCCTTCAGAGGACAGAGTGTCAAAAAAAAATAAGAGAAAATGAAAACGGAAGTTGTGAGAACTTCATTTTGAGATTGCATAAGAATTCAAATTCCTCTCACATGCTAAAGAATACCTGAACCCTTTTGATTAAACCACTTTAGTTGTTATAATGAGACCATATTTGAAAGCCATCTGTGATTTTTCTGTTCTTACTCTGCAATGACCATGGGCAATGACAAGTTAAAAATAAAATGTATGCAAATTTTATAATGGAGAATGCGGGCATCAACCCCGCTACCTCTCGCATGCTAAGCGAGCGCTCTACCATTTGAGCTAATTCCCCTGAGTGTTTAATCTGCATAACATGAAAAAAGTAACCTCACTGCCTTCCACACTTTATTTGCAGTCCAATTGCCCATAACAGTGTTCAGTTCACTCCTAACTTATGCCTTACCTCCACTTATGGGATGTTTTACAGTTCAGGTTGGCCTGTTTACTACTCGAATATGAGTGATATTGTGGTGTGTTCATCTAGACTCATACCCTACCTAATCTTGAAGTTAAATTTCCCACCAATGAGAAAGCAAGGGAGATACCATTTTTGATAGTTATTGCATGTCTAATGCAAGAATAATCACCAGATTATGAGAGTCCAGCAAAAATTACTCATTTTCGCCCAACGTGGGGCTCAAACCCACGACCCTGAGATTAAGAGTCTCATGCTCTACCGACTGAGCTAGCCGGGCTCCCACTTCAAGATGGTATGCAGACTAATCATTTTTTATGAAGGAAATCCATTCCTGGACAATTTTTGGGAGTTATTGCAGGTCTAATGCAAGATTAATCTCCATATTATGAGAGTCAATGCAATATTCAGGCAAAAATTACTCGTTTTCGCCCAACGTGGGGCTCGAACCCACGACCCTGAGATTAAGAGTCTCATGCTCTACCGACTGAGCTAGCCGGGCTCCCTCCTTAAGACAGTATGCAGACCAATCCCTTTTTGTGAAGAAAATCAAATCCTGGATATTCCTCTACTCTTGTTTTGCAAGGAAAGCCTAATTTATACATCCTTCAGAGGACAGAGTGTCAAAAAAAAATAAGAGAAAATGAAAATGGAAGTTGTGAGAACTTCATTTTGAGATTGCAGAAGAATTCAAATTCCTCTCACATGCTAAAGAATACCAGAACCCTTTTGATTAAACCACTTTAGTTGTTATATTGAGACCATATTTGAAAGCCATCTGTGATTTTTCTGTTCTTACTCTGCAATGACCATGGGCAATGACAAGTTAAAAATAAAATGTATGCAAATTTTATAATGGAGAATGCGGGCATCGATCCCGCTATCTCTCGCATGCTAAGCGAGCACTCTACCATTTGAGCTAATTCCCCTGTATGTTTAATCTGCATAACATGAAAAAAGTAACCTCACTGCCTTCCACACTTTATTTGCAGTCCAATTGCCCATAACAGTGTTCAGTTCACTCCTAACTTATGCCTTACCTCCACTTATGGGATGTTTTACAGTTCAGGTTGGCCTGTTTACTACTCGAATATGAGTGATATTGTGGTGTGTTCATCTAGACTCATACCCTACCTAATCTTGAAGTTAAATTTCCCACCAATGAGAAACCAAGGGAGATACCATTTTTGATAGTTATTGCATGTCTAATGCAAGAATAATCACCAGATTATGAGAGTCCAGCAAAAATTACTCATTTTCGCCCAACGTGGGGCTCGAACCCACGACCCTGAGATTAAGAGTCTCATGCTCTACCGACTGAGCTAGCCGGGCTCCCACTTCAAGATGGTATGCAGACTAATCATTTTTTATGACGGAAATCCATTCCTGGACAATTTTTGGGAGTTATTGCTGGTCTAATGCAAGATTAATCTCCATATTATGAGAGTCAATGCAATATTCAGGAAAAAATTACTCGTTTTCGCCCAACGTGGGGCTCTAACCCACGACCCTGAGATTAAGAGTCTCATGCTCTACCGACTGAGCGAGCCGGGCTCCCTCCTTAAGACAGTATGCAGACCAATCCCTTTTTGTGAAAAAAATCAAATCCTGGATATTCCTCTACTCTTGTTTTGCAAGGAAAGCCAGATTTATACATCCTTCAGAGGACAGAGTGTCAAAACAAATAAGAGAAAATGAAAATGGAAGTTGTGAGAACTTCATTTTGAGATTGCATAAGAATTCAAATTCCTCTCACATGCTAAAGAATACCTGAACCCTTTTGATTAAACCACTTTAGTTGTTATAATGAGACCATATTTGAAAGCCATCTGTGATTTTTCTGTTCTTACTCTGCAATGACCATGGGCAATGACAAGTTCAAAATAAAATGTATGCAAATTTTATAATGGAGAATGCGGGCATCGATCCCGCTACCTCTCGCATGCTAAGCGAGCGCTCTACCATTTGAGCTAATTCCCCTGTGTGTTTAATCTGCATAACATGAAAAAAGTAACCTCACTGCCTTCCACACTTTATTTGAAGTCCAATTGCCCATAACAGTGTTCAGTTCACTCCTAACTTATGCCTTACCTCCACTTATGGGATGTTTTACAGTTCAGGTTGGCCTGTTTACTACTCAATTATGAGTGATATTGTGTTGTGTTCATCTAGACTCATACTCTACCTAATCTTGAAGTTAAATTTCCCACCAATGAGAAACCAAGGGAGATACCATTTTTGATAGTTATTGCATGTCTAATGCAAGAATAATCACCAGATTATGAGAGTCCAGCAAAAATTACTCATTTTCGCCCAACGTGGGGCTCGAACCCACGACCCTGAGATTAAGAGTCTCATGCTCTACCGACTGAGCTAGCCGGGCTCCCACTTCAAGATGGTATGCAGACTAATCATTTTTTATGAAGGAAATCCATTCCTGGACAATTTTTGGGAGTTATTGCAGGTCTAATGCAAGATTAATCTCCATATTATGAGAGTCAATGCAATATTCAGGCAAAAATTACTCGTTTTCGCCCAACGTGGGGCTCGAACCCACGACCCTGAGATTAAGAGTCTCATGCTCTACCGACTGAGCTAGCCGGGCTCCCTCCTTAAGACAGTATGCAGACCAATCCCTTTTTGTGAAAAAAATCAAATCCTGGATATTCCTCTACTCTTGTTTTGCAAGGAAAGCCAGATTTATACATCCTTCAGAGGACAGAGTGTCAAAAAAATAAGAGAAAATGAAAATGGAAGTTGTGAGAACTTCATTTTGAGATTGCATAAGAATTCAAATTCCTCTCACATGCTAAAGAATACCTGAACCCTTTTGATTAAACCACTTTAGTTGTTATATTGAGACCATATTTGAAAGCCATCTGTGATTTTTCTGTTCTTACTCTGCAATGACCATGGGCAATGACAAGTTAAAAATAAAATGTATGCAAATTTTATAATGGAGAATGCGGGCATCGATCCCGCTACCTCTCGCATGCTAAGCGAGCATTCTACCATTTGAGCTAATTCCCCTGTGTGTTTAATCTGCATAACATGAAAAAAGTAACCTCACTGCCTTCCACACTTTATTTGCAGTCCAATTGCCCATAACAGTGTTCAGTTCACTCCTAACTTATGCCTTACCTCCACTTATGGGATGTTTTACAGTTCAGGTTGGCCTGTTTACTACTCGAATATGAGTGATATTGTGGTGTGTTCATCTAGACTCATACCCTACCTAATCTTGAAGTTAAATTTCCCACCAATGAGAAACCAAGGGAGATACCATTTTTGATAGTTATTGCATGTCTAATGCAAGAATAATCACCAGATTATGAGAGTCCAGCAAAAATTACTCATTTTCGCCCAACGTGGGGCTCAAACCCACGACCCTGAGATTAGGAGTCTCATGCTCTACCGACTGAGCTAGCCGGGCTCCCACTGCAAGATGGTATGCAGACTAATAATTTTTTATGAAGGAAATCCATTCCTGGACAATTTTTGGGAGTTATTGCAGGTCTAATGCAAGATTAATCTCCATATTATGAGAGTCAATGCAATATTCAGGCAAAATTTACTCGTTTTCACCCAACGTGGGGCTCGAACTCACGACCCTGAGATTAAGAGTCTCATGCTCTACCGACTGAGCTAGCCGGGCTCCCTCCTTAAGACAGTATGCAGACCAATCCCTTTTTGTGAAAAAAATCAAATCCTGGATATTCCTCTACTCTTGTTTTGCAAGGAAAGCCAGATTTATACATCCTTCAGAGGACAGAGTGTCAAAAAAAATAAGAGAAAATGAAAATGGAAGTTGTGAGAACTTCATTTTGAGATTGCAGAAGAATTCAAATTCCTCTCACATGCTAAAGAATACCTGAACCCTTTTGATTAAACCACTTTAGTTGTTATATTGAGACCATATTTGAAAGCCATCTGTGATTTTTCTGTTCTTACTCTGCAATGACCATGGGCAATGAAAAGTTAAAAATAAAATGTATGCAAATTTTATAATGGAGAATGCGGGCATCGATCCCGCTACCTCTCGCATGCTAAGCGAGCACTCTACCATTTGAGCTAATTCCCCTGTGTGTTTAATCTGCATAACATGAAAAAAGTAACCTCACTGCCTTCCACACTTTATTTGCAGTCCAATTGCCCATAACAGTGTTCAGTTCACTCCTAACTTATGCCTTACCTCCACTTATGGGATGTTTTACAGTTCAGGTTGGCCTGTTTACTACTCGAATATGAGTGATATTGTGGTGTGTTCATCTAGACTCATACCCTACCTAATCTTGAAGTTAAATTTCCCACCAATGAGAAACCAAGGGAGATACCATTTTTGATAGTTATTGCATGTCTAATGCAAGAATAATCACCAGATTATGAGAGTCCAGCAAAAATTACTCATTTTCGCCCAACGTGGGGCTCGAACCCACGACCCTGAGATTAAGAGTCTCATGCTCTACCGACTGAGCTAGCCGGGCTCCCACTTCAAGATGGTATGCAGACTAATCATTTTTTATGACGGAAATCCATTCCTGGACAATTTTTGGGAGTTATTGCTGGTCTAATGCAAGATTAATCTCCATATTATGAGAGTCAATGCAATATTCAGGCAAAAATTACTCCTTTTCGCCCAACGTGGGGCTCGAACTCATGACCCTGAGATTAAGAGTCTCATGCTCTACCGACTGAGCGAGCCGGGCTCCCTCCTTAAGACAGTATGCAGACCAATCCCTTTTTGTGAAAAAAATCAAATCCTGGATATTCCTCTACTCTTGTTTTGCAAGGAAAGCCAGATTTATACATCCTTCAGAGGACAGAGTGTCAAAAAAAATAAGAGAAAATGAAAATGGAAGTTGTGAGAACTTCATTTTGAGATTGCATAAGAATTCAAATTCCTCTCACATGCTAAAGAATACCTGAACACTTTTGATTAAACCACTTTAGTTGTTATAATGAGACCATATTTGAAAGCCATCTGTGATTTTTCTGTTCTTACTCTGCAATGACCATGGGCAATGACAAGTTCAAAATAAAATGTATGCAAATTTTATAATGGAGAATGCGGGCATCGATCCCGCTACCTCTCGCATGCTAAGCGAGCGCTCTACCATTTGAGCTAATTCCTCTGTGTGTTTAATCTGCATAACATGAAAAAAGTAACCTCACTGCCTTCCACACTTTATTTGAAGTCCAATTGCCCATAACAGTGTTCAGTTCACTCCTAACTTATGCCTTACCTCCACTTATGGGATGTTTTACAGTTCAGGTTGGCCTGTTTACTACTCAATTATGAGTGATATTGTGGTGTGTTCATCTAGACTCATACGCTACCTAATCTTGAAGTTAAATTTCCCACCAATGAGAAACCAAGGGAGATACCATTTTTGATAGTTATTGCATGTCTAATGCAAGAATAATCACCAGATTATGAGAGTCCAGCAAAAATTACTCATTTTCGCCCAACGTGGGGCTCGAACCCACGACCCTGAGATTAAGAGTCTCATGCTCTACCGACTGAGCTAGCCGGGCTCCCACTTCAAGATGGTATGCAGACTAATCATTTTTTATGAAGGAAATCCATTCCTGGACAATTTTTGGGAGTTATTGCAGGTCTAATGCAAGATTAATCTCCATATTATGAGAGTCAATGCAATATTCAGGCAAAAATTACTCGTTTTCGCCCAACGTGGGGCTCGAACCCACGACCCTGAGATTAAGAGTCTCATGCTCTACCGACTGAGCTAGCCGGGCTCCCTCCTTAAGACAGTATGCAGACCAATCCCTTTTTGTGAAAAAAATCAAATCCTGGATATTCCTCTACTCTTGTTTTGCAAGGAAAGCCAGATTTATACATCCTTCAGAGGACAGAGTGTCAAAAAAATAAGAGAAAATTAAAATGGAAGTTGTGAGAACTTCATTTTGAGATTGCATAAGAATTCAAATTCCTCTCACATGCTAAAGAATACCTGAACCCTTTTGATTAAACCACTTTAGTTGTTATATTGAGACCATATTTGAAAGCCATCTGTGATTTTTCTGTTCTTACTCTGCAATGACCATGGGCAATGACAAGTTAAAAATAAAATGTATGCAAATTTTATAATGGAGAATGCGGGCATCGATCCCGCTACCTCTCGCATGCTAAGCGAGCACTCTACCATTTGAGCTAATTCCCCTGTGTGTTTAATCTGCATAACATGAAAAAAGTAACCTCACTGCCTTCCACACTTTATTTGCAGTCCAATTGCCCATAACAGTGTTCAGTTCACTCCTAACTTATGCCTTACCTCCACTTATGGGATGTTTTACAGTTCAGGTTGGCCTGTTTACTACTCGAATATGAGTGATATTGTGGTGTGTTCATCTAGACTCATACCCTACCTAATCTTGAAGTTAAATTTCCCACCAATGAGAAACCAAGGGAGATACCATTTTTGATAGTTATTGCATGTCTAATGCAAGAATAATCACCAGATTATGAGAGTCCAGCAAAAATTACTCATTTTCGCCCAACGTGGGGCTCAAACCCACGACCCTGAGATTAAGAGTCTCATGCTCTACCGACTGAGCTCGCCGGGCTCCCACTTCAAGATGGTATGCAGACTAATCATTTTTTATGAAGGAAATCCATTCCTGGACAATTTTTGGGAGTTATTGCAGGTCTAATGCAAGATTAATCTCCATATTATGAGAGTCAATGCAATATTCAGGCAAAAATTACTCGTTTTCGCCCAACGTGGAGCTCGAACCCACGACCCTGAGATTAAGAGTCTCATGCTCTACCGACTGAGCTAGCCGGGCTCCCTCCTTAAGACAGTATGCAGACCAATCCCTTTTTGTGAAAAAAATCAAATCCTGGATATTCCTCTACTCTTGTTTTGCAAGGAAAGCCAGATTTATACATCCTTCAGAGGACAGAGTGTCAAAAAAAATAAGAGAAAATGAAAATGGAAGTTGTGAGAACTTCATTTTGAGATTGCATAAGAATTCAAATTCCTCTCACATGCTAAAGAATACCTGAACCCTTTTGATTAAACCACTTTAGTTGTTATAATGAGACCATATTTGAAAGCCATCTGTGATTTTTCTGTTCTTACTCTGCAATGACCATGGGCAATGACAAGTTAAAAATAAAATGTATGCAAATTTTATAATGGAGAATGCGGGCATTGATCCCGCTACCTCTCGCATGCTAAGCAAGCGCTCTACCATTTGAGCTAATTCCCCTTTGTGTTTAATCTGCATAACATGAAAAAAGTAACCTCACTGCCTTCCACACTTTATTTGAAGTCCAATTGCCCATAACAGTGTTCAGTTCACTCCTAACGTATGCCTTACCTCCACTTATGGGATGTTTTACAGTTCAGGTTGGCCTGTTTACTACTCGATTATGAGTGATATTGTGGTGTGTTCATCCTAGACTCATACTCTACCTAATCTTGAAGTTAAATTTCCCACCAATGAGAAACCAAGGGAGATACCATTTTTGATAGTTATTGCATGTCTAATGCAAGAATAATCACCAGATTATGAGAGTCCAGCAAAAATTACTCATTTTCGCCCAACGTGGGGCTCGAACCCACGACCCTGAGATTAAGAGTCTCATGCTCTACCGACTGAGCTAGCCGGGCTCCCGCTTCAAGATGGTATGCAGACTAATCATTTTTTATGAAGGAAATCCATTCCTGGACAATTTTTGGGAGTTATTGCAGGTCTAATGCAAGATTAATCTCCATATTATGAGAGTCAATGCAATATTCAGGCAAAAATTACTCGTTTTCGCCCAACGTGGGGCTCGAACCCACGACCCTGAGATTAAGAGTCTCATGCTCTACCGACTGAGCTAGCCGGGCTCCCTCCTTAAGACAGTATGCAGACCAATCCCTTTTTGTGAAAAAAATCAAATCCTGGATATTCCTCTACTCTTGTTTTGCAAGGAAAGCCAGATTTATACATCCTTCAGAGGACAGAGTGTCAAAAAAAATAAGAGAAAATGAAAATGGAAGTTGTGAGAACTTCATTTTGAGATTGCATAAGAATTCAAATTCCTCTCACATGCTAAAGAATACCTGAACCCTTTTGATTAAACCACTTTAGTTGTTATATTGAGACCATATTTGAAAGCCATCTGTGATTTTTCTGTTCTTACTCTGCAATGACCATGGGCAATGACAAGTTAAAAATAAAATGTATGCAAATTTTATAATGGAGAATGCGGGCATCGATCCCGCTACCTCTCGCATGCTAAGCGAGCACTCTACCATTTGAGCTAATTCCCCTGTGTGTTTAATCTGCATAACATGAAAAAAGTAACCTCACTGCCTTCCACACTTTATTTGCAGTCCAATTGCCCATAACAGTGTTCAGTTCACTCCTAACTTATGCCTTACCTCCACTTATGGGATGTTTTACAGTTCAGGTTGGCCTGTTTACTACTCGAATATGAGTGATATTGTGGTGTGTTCATCTAGACTCATACCCTACCTAATCTTGAAGTTAAATTTCCCACCAATGAGAAACCAAGGGAGATACCATTTTTGATAGTTATTGCATGTCTAATGCAAGAATAATCACCAGATTATGAGAGTCCAGCAAAAATTACTCATTTTCGCCCAACGTGGGGCTCGAACCCACGACCCTGAGATTAAGAGTCTCATGCTCTACCGACTGAGCTAGCCGGGCTCCCACTTCAAGATGGTATGCAGACTAATCATTTTTTATGAAGGAAATCCATTCCTGGACAATTTTTGGGAGTTATTGCAGGTCTAATGCAAGATTAATCTCCATATTATGAGAGTCAATGCAATATTCAGGCAAAAATTACTCGTTTTCGCCCAACGTGGGGCTCGAACCCACGACCCTGAGATTAAGAGTCTCATGCTCTAACGACTAAGCTAGCGGGGCTCCCTCCTTAAGACAGTATGCAGACCAATCCCTTTTTGTGAAGAAAATCAAATCCTGGATATTCCTCTACTCTTGTTTTGCAAGGAAAGCCTGATTTATACATCCTTCAGAGGACAGAGTGTCAAAAAAAAATAAGAGAAAATGAAAACGGAAGTTGTGAGAACTTCATTTTGAGATTGCATAAGAATTCAAATTCCTCTCACATGCTAAAGAATACCTGAACCCTTTTGATTAAACCACTTTAGTTGTTATAATGAGACCATATTTGAAAGCCATCTGTGATTTTTCTGTTCTTACTCTGCAATGACCATGGGCAATGACAAGTTAAAAATAAAATGTATGCAAATTTTATAATGGAGAATGCGGGCATCTACCCCGCTACCTCTCGCATGCTAAGCGAGCGCTCTACCATTTGAGCTAATTCCCCTGAGTGTTTAATCTGCATAACATGAAAAAAGTAACCTCACTGCCTTCCACACTTTATTTGCAGTCCAATTGCCCATAACAGTGTTCAGTTCACTCCTAACTTATGCCTTACCTCCACTTATGGGATGTTTTACAGTTCAGGTTGGCCTGTTTACTACTCGAATATGAGTGATATTGTGGTGTGTTCATCTAGACTCATACCCTACCTAATCTTGAAGTTAAATTTCCCACCAATGAGAAACCAAGGGAGATACCATTTTTGATAGTTATTGCATGTCTAATGCAAGAATAATCACCAGATTATGAGAGTCCAGCAAAAATTACTCATTTTCGCCCAACGTGGGGCTCGAACCCACGACCCTGAGATTAGGAGTCTCATGCTCTACCGACTGAGCTAGCCGGGCTCCCACTGCAAGATGGTATGCAGACTAATCATTTTTTATGAAGGAAATCCATTCCTGGACAATTTTTGGGAGTTATTGCAGGTCTAATGCAAGATTAATCTCCATATTATGAGAGTCAATGCAATATTCAGGCAAAATTTACTCGTTTTCGCCCAACGTGGGGCTCGAACTCACGACCCTGAGATTAAGAGTCTCATGCTCTACCGACTGAGCTAGCCGGGCTCCCTCCTTAAGACAGTATGCAGACCAATCCCTTTTTGTGAAAAAAATCAAATCCTGGATATTCCTCTACTCTTGTTTTGCAAGGAAAGCCAGATTTATACATCCTTCAGAGGACAGAGTGTCAAAAAAAATAAGAGAAAATGAAAATGGAAGTTGTGAGAACTTCATTTTGAGATTGCAGAAGAATTCAAATTCCTCTCACATGCTAAAGAATACCTGAACCCTTTTGATTAAACCACTTTAGTTGTTATATTGAGACCATATTTGAAAGCCATCTGTGATTTTTCTGTTCTTACTCTGCAATGACCATGGGCAATGACAAGTTAAAAATAAAATGTATGCAAATTTTATAATGGAGAATGCGGGCATCGATCCCGCTACCTCTCGCATGCTAAGCGAGCACTCTACCATTTGAGCTACTTCCCCTGTGTGTTTAATCTGCATAACATGAAAAAAGTAACCTCACTGCCTTCCACACTTTATTTGCAGTCCAATTGCCCATAACAGTGTTCAGTTCACTCCTAACTTATGCCTTACCTCCACTTATGGGATGTTTTACAGTTCAGGTTGGCCTGTTTACTACTCGAATATGAGTGATATTGTGGTGTGTTCATCTAGACTCATACCCTACCTAATCTTGAAGTTAAATTTCCCACCAATGAGAAACCAAGGGAGATACCATTTTTGATAGTTATTGCATGTCTAATGCAAGAATATTCACCAGATTATGAGAGTCCAGCAAAAATTACTCATTTTCGCCCAACGTGGGGCTCGAACCCACGACCCTGAGATTAAGAGTCTCATGCTCTACCGACTGAGCTAGCCGGGCTCCCACTTCAAGATGGTATGCAGACTAATCATTTTTTATGACGGAAATCCATTCCTGGACAATTTTTGGGAGTTATTGCTGGTCTAATGCAAGATTAATCTCCATATTATGAGAGTCAATGCAATATTCAGGCAAAAATTACTCGTTTTCGCCCAACGTGGGGCTCGAACTCATGACCCTGAGATTAAGAGTCTCATGCTCTAGCGACTGAGCTAGCCGGGCTCCCTCCTTAAGACAGTATGCAGACCAATCCCTTTTTGTGAAAAAAATCAAATCCTGGATATTCCTCTACTCTTGTTTTGCAAGGAAAGCCAGATTTATACATCCTTCAGAGGACAGAGTGTCAAAAAAAATAAGAGAAAATGAAAATGGAAGTTGTGAGAACTTCATTTTGAGATTGCAGAAGAATTCAAATTCCTCTCACATGCTAAAGAATACCTGAACCCTTTTGATTAAACCACTTTAGTTGTTATATTGAGACCATATTTGAAAGCCATCTGTGATTTTTCTGTTCTTACTCTGCAATGACCATGGGCAATGACAAGTTAAAAATAAAATGTATGCAAATTTTATAATGGAGAATGCGGGCATCGATCCCGCTACCTCTCGCATGCTAAGCGAGCACTCTACCATTTGAGCTAATTCCCCTGTGTGTTTAATCTGCATAACATGAAAAAAGTAACCTCACTGCCTTCCACACTTTATTTGCAGTCCAATTGCCCATAACAGTGTTCAGTTCACTCCTAACTTATGCCTTACCTCCACTTATGGGATGTTTTACAGTTCAGGTTGGCCTGTTTACTACTCGAATATGAGTGATATTGTGGTGTGTTCATCTAGACTCATACCCTACCTAATCTTGAAGTTAAATTTCCCACCAATGAGAAACCAAGGGAGATACCATTTTTGATAGTTATTGCATGTCTAATGCAAGAATAATCACCAGATTATGAGAGTCCAGCAAAAATTACTCATTTTCGCCCAACGTGGGGCTCGAACCCACGACCCTGAGATTAAGAGTCTCATGCTCTACCGACTGAGCTAGCCGGGCTCCCACTTCAAGATGGTATGCAGACTAATCATTTTTTATGACGGAAATCCATTCCTGGACAATTTTTGGGAGTTATTGCTGGTCTAATGCAAGATTAATCTCCATATTATGAGAGTCAATGCAATATTCAGGAAAAAATTACTCGTTTTCGCCCAACGTGGGGCTCTAACCCACGACCCTGAGATTAAGAGTCTCATGCTCTAGCGACTGAGCGAGCCGGGCTCCCTCCTTAAGACAGTATGCAGACCAATCCCTTTTTGTGAAAAAAATCAAATCCTGGATATTCCTCTACTCTTGTTTTGCAAGGAAAGCCAGATTTATACATCCTTCAGAGGACAGAGTGTCAAAAAAATAAGAGAAAATGAAAATGGAAGTTGTGAGAACTTCATTTTGAGATTGCATAAGAATTCAAATTCCTCTCACATGCTAAAGAATACCTGAACCCTTTTGATTAAACCACTTTAGTTGTTATAATGAGACCATATTTGAAAGCCATCTGTGATTTTTCTGTTCTTACTCTGCAATGACCATGGGCAATGACAAGTTAAAAATAAAATGTATGCAAATTTTATAATGGAGAATGCGGGCATTGATCCCGCTACCTCTCGCATGCTAAGCAAGCGCTCTACCATTTGAGCTAATTCCCCTTTGTGTTTAATCTGCATAACATGAAAAAAGTAACCTCACTGCCTTCCACACTTTATTTGAAGTCCAATTGCCCATAACAGTGTTCAGTTCACTCCTAACTTATGCCTTACCTCCACTTATGGGATGTTTTACAGTTCAGGTTGGCCTGTTTACTACTCGATTATGAGTGATATTGTGGTGTGTTCATCTAGACTCATACTCTACCTAATCTTGAAGTTAAATTTCCCACCAATGAGAAACCAAGGGAGATACCATTTTTGATAGTTATTGCATGTCTAATGCAAGAATAATCACCAGATTATGAGAGTCCAGCAAAAATTACTCATTTTCGCCCAACGTGGGGCTCGAACCCACGACCCTGAGATTAAGAGTCTCATGCTCTACCGACTGAGCTAGCCAGGCTCCCGCTTCAAGATGGTATGCAGACTAATCATTTTTTATGAAGGAAATCCATTCCTGGACAATTTTTGGGAGTTATTGCAGGTCTAATGCAAGATTAATCTCCATATTATGAGAGTCAATGCAATATTCAGGCAAAAATTACTCGTTTTCGCCCAACGTGGGGCTCGAACCCACGACCCTGAGATTAAGAGTCTCATGCTCTACCGACTGAGCTAGCCGGGCTCCCTCCTTAAGACAGTATGCAGACCAATCCCTTTTAGTGAAAAAAATCAAATCCTGGATATTCCTCTACTCTTGTTTTGCAAGGAAAGCCAGATTTATACATCCTTCAGAGGACAGAGTGTCAAAAAAAATAAGAGAAAATGAAAATGGAAGTTGTGAGAACTTCATTTTGAGATTGCATAAGAATTCAAATTCCTCTCACATGCTAAAGAATACCTGAACCCTTTTGATTAAACCACTTTAGTTGTTATATTGAGACCATATTTGAAAGCCATCTGTGATTTTTCTGTTCTTACTCTGCAATGACCATGGGCAATGACAAGTTAAAAATAAAATGTATGCAAATTTTATAATGGAGAATGCGGGCATCGATCCCGCTACCTCTCGCATGCTAAGCGAGCACTCTACCATTTGAGCTAATTCCCCTGTGTGTTTAATCTGCATAACATCAAAAAAAGTAACCTCACTGCCTTCCACACTTTATTTGCAGTCCAATTGCCCATAACAGTGTTCAGTTCACTCCTAACTTATGCCTTACCTCCACTTATGGGATGTTTTACAGTTCAGGTTGGCCTGTTTACTACTCGAATATGAGTGATATTGTGGTGTGTTCATCTAGACTCATACCCTACCTAATCTTGAAGTTAAATTTCCCACCAATGAGAAACCAAGGGAGATACCATTTTTGATAGTTATTGCATGTCTAATGCAAGAATAATCACCAGATTATGAGAGTCCAGCAAAAATTACTCATTTTCGCCCAACGTGGGGCTCGAACCCACGACCCTGAGATTAAGAGTCTCATGCTCTACCGACTGAGCTAGCCGGGCTCCCACTTCAAGATGGTATGCAGACTAATCATTTTTTATGACGGAAATCCATTCCTGGACAATTTTTGGGAGTTATTGCTGGTCTAATGCAAGATTAATCTCCATATTATGAGAGTCAATGCAATATTCAGGAAAAAATTACTCGTTTTCGCCCAACGTGGGGCTCTAACCCACGACCCTGAGATTAAGAGTCTCATGCTCTACCGACTGAGCGAGCCGGGCTCCCTCCTTAAGACAGTATGCAGACCAATCCCTTTTTGTGAAAAAAATCAAATCCTGGATATTCCTCTACTCTTGTTTTGCAAGGAAAGCCAGATTTATACATCCTTCAGAGGACAGAGTGTCAAAAAAATAAGAGAAAATGAAAATGGAAGTTGTGAGAACTTCATTTTGAGATTGCATAAGAATTCAAATTCCTCTCACATGCTAAAGAATACCTGAACCCTTTTGATTAAACCACTTTAGTTGTTATAATGAGACCATATTTGAAAGCCATCTGTGATTTTTCTGTTCTTACTCTGCAATGACCATGGGCAATGACAAGTTAAAAATAAAATGTATGCAAATTTTATAATGGAGAATGCGGGCATTGATCCCGCTACCTCTCGCATGCTAAGCAAGCGCTCTACCATTTGAGCTAATTCCCCTTTGTGTTTAATCTGCATAACATGAAAAAAGTAACCTCACTGCCTTCCACACTTTATTTGAAGTCCAATTGCCCATAACAGTGTTCAGTTCACTCCTAACTTATGCCTTACCTCCACTTATGGGATGTTTTACAGTTCAGGTTGGCCTGTTTACTACTCGATTATGAGTGATATTGTGGTGTGTTCATCTAGACTCATACTCTACCTAATCTTGAAGTTAAATTTCCCACCAATGAGAAACCAAGGGAGATACCATTTTTGATAGTTATTGCATGTCTAATGCAAGAATAATCACCAGATTATGAGAGTCCAGCAAAAATTACTCATTTTCGCCCAACGTGGGGCTCGAACCCACGACCCTGAGATTAAGAGTCTCATGCTCTACCGACTGAGCTAGCCGGGCTCCCGCTTCAAGATGGTATGCAGACTAATCATTTTTTATGAAGGAAATCCATTCCTGGACAATTTTTGGGAGTTATTGCAGGTCTAATGCAAGATTAATCTCCATATTATGAGAGTCAATGCAATATTCAGGCAAAAATTACTCGTTTTCGCCCAACGTGGGGCTCGAACCCACGACCCTGAGATTAAGAGTCTCATGCTCTACCGACTGAGCTAGCCGGGCTCCCTCCTTAAGACAGTATGCAGACCAATCCCTTTTAGTGAAAAAAATCAAATCCTGGATATTCCTCTACTCTTGTTTTGCAAGGAAAGCCAGATTTATACATCCTTCAGAGGACAGAGTGTCAAAAAAAATAAGAGAAAATGAAAATGGAAGTTGTGAGAACTTCATTTTGAGATTGCATAAGAATTCAAATTCCTCTCACATGCTAAAGAATACCTGAACCCTTTTGATTAAACCACTTTAGTTGTTATATTGAGACCATATTTGAAAGCCATCTGTGATTTTTCTGTTCTTACTCTGCAATGACCATGGGCAATGACAAGTTAAAAATAAAATGTATGCAAATTTTATAATGGAGAATGCGGGTATCGATCCCGCTACCTCTCGCATGCTAAGCGAGCACTCTACCATTTGAGCTAATTCCCCTGTGTGTTTAATCTGCATAACATCAAAAAAAGTAACCTCACTGCCTTCCACACTTTATTTGCAGTCCAATTGCCCATAACAGTGTTCAGTTCACTCCTAACTTATGCCTTACCTCCACTTATGGGATGTTTTACAGTTCAGGTTGGCCTGTTTACTACTCAATTATGAGTGATATTGTGGTGTGTTCATCTAGACTCATACTCTACCTAATCTTGAAGTTAAATTTCCCACCAATGAGAAACCAAGGGAGATACCATTTTTGATAGTTATTGCATGTCTAATGCAAGAATAATCACCAGATTATGAGAGTCCAGCAAAAATTACTCATTTTCGCCCAACGTGGGGCTCGAACCCACGACCCTGAGATTAAGAGTCTCATGCTCTACCGACTGAGCTAGCCGGGCTCCCACTTCAAGATGGTATGCAGACTAATCATTTTTTATGAAGGAAATCCATTCCTGGACAATTTTTGGGAGTTATTGCAGGTCTAATGCAAGATTAATCTCCATATTATGAGAGTCAATGCAATATTCAGGCAAAAATTACTCGTTTTCGCCCAACGTGGGGCTCAAACCCACGACCCTGAGATTAAGAGTCTCATGCTCTACCGACTGAGCTAGCCGGGCTCCCTCCTTAAGACAGTATGCAGACCAATCCCTTTTTGTGAAAAAAATCAAATCCTGGATATTCCTCTACTCTTGTTTTGCAAGGAAAGCCAGATTTATACATCCTTCAGAGGACAGAGTGTCAAAAAAAATAAGAGAAAATGAAAATGGAAGTTGTGAGAACTTCATTTTGAGATTGCATAAGAATTCAAATTCCTCTCACATGCTAAAGAATACCTGAACCCTTTTGATTAAACCACTTTAGTTGTTATAATGAGACCATATTTGAAAGCCATCTGTGATTTTTCTGTTCTTACTCTGCAATGACCATGGGCAATGACAAGTTAAAAATAAAATGTATGCAAATTTTATAATGGAGAATGCGGGCATTGATCCCGCTACCTCTCGCATGCTAAGCAAGCGCTCTACCATTTGAGCTAATTCCCCTTTGTGTTTAATCTGCATAACATGAAAAAAGTAACCTCACTGCCTTCCACACTTTATTTGAAGTCCAATTGCCCATAACAGTGTTCAGTTCACTCCTAACTTATGCCTTACCTCCACTTATGGGATGTTTTACAGTTCAGGTTGGCCTGTTTACTACTCGATTATGAGTGATATTGTGGTGTGTTCATCTAGACTCATACTCTACCTAATCTTGAAGTTAAATTTCCCACCAATGAGAAACCAAGGGAGATACCATTTTTGATAGTTATTGCATGTCTAATGCAAGAATAATCACCAGATTATGAGAGTCCAGCAAAAATTACTCATTTTCGCCCAACGTGGGGCTCGAACCCACGACCCTGAGATTAAGAGTCTCATGCTCTACCGACTGAGCTAGCCGGGCTCCCGCTTCAAGATGGTATGCAGACTAATCATTTTTTATGAAGGAAATCCATTCCTGGACAATTTTTGGGAGTTATTGCAGGTCTAATGCAAGATTAATCTCCATATTATGAGAGTCAATGCAATATTCAGGCAAAAATTACTCGTTTTCGCCCAACGTGGGGCTCGAACCCACGACCCTGAGATTAAGAGTCTCATGCTCTACCGACTGAGCTAGCCGGGCTCCCTCCTTAAGACAGTATGCAGACCAATCCCTTTTTGTGAAAAAAATCAAATCCTGGATATTCCTCTACTCTTGTTTTGCAAGGAAAGCCAGATTTATACATCCTTCAGAGGACAGAGTGTCAAAAAAAATAAGAGAAAATGAAAATGGAAGTTGTGAGAACTTCATTTTGAGATTGCATAAGAATTCAAATTCCTCTCACATGCTAAAGAATACCTGAACCCTTTTGATTAAACCACTTTAGTTGTTATATTGAGACCATATTTGAAAGCCATCTGTGATTTTTCTGTTCTTACTCTGCAATGACCATGGGCAATGACAAGTTAAAAATAAAATGTATGCAAATTTTATAATGGAGAATGCGGGCATCGATCCCGCTACCTCTCGCATGCTAAGCGAGCACTCTACCATTTGAGCTAAGTCCCCTGTGTGTTTAATCTGCATAACATGAAAAAAGTAACCTCACTGCCTTCCACACTTTATTTGCAGTCCAATTGCCCATAACAGTGTTCAGTTCACTCCTAACTTATGCCTTACCTCCACTTATGGGATGTTTTACAGTTCAGGTTGGCCTGTTTACTACTCGAATATGAGTGATATTGTGGTGTGTTCATCTAGACTCATACCCTACCTAATCTTGAAGTTAAATTTCCCACCAATGAGAAACCAAGGGAGATACCATTTTTGATAGTTATTGCATGTCTAATGCAAGAATAATCACCAGATTATGAGAGTCCAGCAAAAATTACTAATTTTCGCCCAACGTGGGGCTCGAACCCACGACCCTGAGATTAAGAGTCTCATGCTCTACCGACTGAGCTAGCCGGGCTCCCACTTCAAGATGGTATGCAGACTAATCATTTTTTATGACGGAAATCCATTCCTGGACAATTTTTGGGAGTTATTGCAGGTCTAATGCAAGATTAATCTCCATATTATGAGAGTCAATGCAATATTCAGGCAAAAATTACTCGTTTTCGCCCAACGTGGGGCTCGAACCCACGACCCTGAGATTAAGAGTCTCATGCTCTAACGACTGAGCTAGCGGGGCTCCCTCCTTAAGACAGTATGCAGACCAATCCCTTTTTGTGAAGAAAATCAAATCCTGGATATTCCTCTACTCTTGTTTTGCAAGGAAAGCCTGATTTATACATCCTTCAGAGGACAGAGTGTCAAAAAAAAATAAGAGAAAATGAAAACGGAAGTTGTGAGAACTTCATTTTGAGATTGCATAAGAATTCAAATTCCTCTCACATGCTAAAGAATACCTGAACCCTTTTGATTAAACCACTTTAGTTGTTATAATGAGACCATATTTGAAAGCCATCTGTGATTTTTCTGTTCTTACTCTGCAATGACCATGGGCAATGACAAGTTAAAAATAAAATGTATGCAAATTTTATAATGGAGAATGCGGGCATCTACCCCGCTACCTCTCGCATGCTAAGCGAGCGCTCTACCATTTGAGCTAATTCCCCTGAGTGTTTAATCTGCATAACATGAAAAAAGTAACCTCACTGCCTTCCACACTTTATTTGCAGTCCAATTGCCCATAACAGTGTTCAGTTCACTCCTAACTTATGCCTTACCTCCACTTATGGGATGTTTTACAGTTCAGGTTGGCCTGTTTACTACTCGAATATGAGTGATATTGTGGTGTGTTCATCTAGACTCATACCCTACCTAATCTTGAAGTTAAATTTCCCACCAATGAGAAACCAAGGGAGATACCATTTTTGATAGTTATTGCATGTCTAATGCAAGAATAATCACCAGATTATGAGAGTCCAGCAAAAATTACTCATTTTCGCCCAACGTGGGGCTCGAACCCACGACCCTGAGATTAGGAGGCTCATGCTCTACCGACTGAGCTAGCCGGGCTCCCACTGCAAGATGGTATGCAGACTAATCATTTTTTATGAAGGAAATCCATTCCTGGACAATTTTTGGGAGTTATTGCAGGTCTAATGCAAGATTAATCTCCATATTATGAGAGTCAATGCAATATTCAGGCAAAATTCACTCGTTTTCGCCCAACGTGGGGCTCGAACTCACGACCCTGAGATTAAGAGTCTCATGCTCTACCGACTGAGCTAGCCGGGCTCCCTCCTTAAGACAGTATGCAGACCAATCCCTTTTTGTGAAAAAAATCAAATCCTGGATATTCCTCTACTCTTGTTTTGCAAGGAAAGCCAGATTTATACATCCTTCAGAGGACAGAGTGTCAAAAAAAATAAGAGAAAATGAAAATGGAAGTTGTGAGAACTTCATTTTGAGATTGCAGAAGAATTCAAATTCCTCTCACATGCTAAAGAATACCTGAACCCTTTTGATTAAACCACTTTAGTTGTTATAATGAGACCATATTTGAAAGCCATCTGTGATTTTTCTGTTCTTACTCTGCAATGACCATGGGCAATGACAAGTTCAAAATAAAATGTATGCAAATTTTATAATGGAGAATGCGGGCATCGATCCCGCTACCTCTCGCATGCTAAGCGAGCGCTCTACCATTTGAGCTAATTCCCCTGTGTGTTTAATCTGCATAACATGAAAAAAGTAACCTCACTGCCTTCCACACTTTATTTGAAGTCCAATTGCCCATAACAGTGTTCAGTTCACTCCTAACTTATGCCTTACCTCCACTTATGGGATGTTTTACAGTTCAGGTTGGCCTGTTTACTACTCAATTATGAGTGATATTGTGGTGTGTTCATCTAGACTCATACTCTACCTAATCTTGAAGTTAAATTTCCCACCAATGAGAAACCAAGGGAGATACCATTTTTGATAGTTATTGCATGTCTAATGCAAGAATAATCACCAGATTATGAGAGTCCAGCAAAAATTACTCATTTTCGCCCAACGTGGGGCTCGAACCCACGACCCTGAGATTAAGAGTCTCATGCTCTACCGACTGAGCTAGCCGGGCTCCCACTTCAAGATGGTATGCAGACTAATAATTTTTTATGAAGGAAATCCATTCCTGGACAATTTTTGGGAGTTATTGCAGGTCTAATGCAAGATTAATCTCCATATTATGAGAGTCAATGCAATATTCAGGCAAAAATTACTCGTTTTCGCCCAACGTGGGGCTCGAACCCACGACCCTGAGATTAAGAGTCTCATGCTCTACCGACTGAGCTAGCCGGGCTCCCTCCTTAAGACAGTATGCAGACCAATCCCTTTTTGTGAAAAAAATCAAATCCTGGATATTCCTCTACTCTTGTTTTGCAAGGAAAGCCAGATTTATACATCCTTCAGAGGACAGAGTGTCAAAAAAAATAAGAGAAAATGAAAATGGAAGTTGTGAGAACTTCATTTTGAGATTGCATAAGAATTCAAATTCCTCTCACATGCTAAAGAATACCTGAACCCTTTTGATTAAACCACTTTAGTTGTTATAATGAGACCATATTTGAAAGCCATCTGTGATTTTTCTGTTCTTACTCTGCAATGACCATGGGCAATGACAAGTTAAAAATAAAATGTATGCAAATTTTATAATGGAGAATGCGGGCATTGATCCCGCTACCTCTCGCATGCTAAGCAAGCGCTCTACCATTTGAGCTAATTCCCCTTTGTGTTTAATCTGCATAACATGAAAAAAGTAACCTCACTGCCTTCCACACTTTATTTGAAGTCCAATTGCCCATAACAGTGTTCAGTTCACTCCTAACTTATGCCTTACCTCCACTTATGGGATGTTTTACAGTTCAGGTTGGCCTGTTTACTACTCGATTATGAGTGATATTGTGGTGTGTTCATCTAGACTCATACTCTACCTAATCTTGAAGTTAAATTTCCCACCAATGAGAAACCAAGGGAGATACCATTTTTGATAGTTATTGCATGTCTAATGCAAGAATAATCACCAGATTATGAGAGTCCAGCAAAAATTACTCATTTTCGCCCAACGTGGGGCTCGAACCCACGACCCTGAGATTAAGAGTCTCATGCTCTACCGACTGAGCTAGCCGGGCTCCCGCTTCAAGATGGTATGCAGACTAATCATTTTTTATGAAGGAAATCCATTCCTGGACAATTTTTGGGAGTTATTGCAGGTCTAATGCAAGATTAATCTCCATATTATGAGAGTCAATGCAATATTCAGGCAAAAATTACTCGTTTTCGCCCAACGTGGGGCTCGAACCCACGACCCTGAGATTAAGAGTCTCATGCTCTACCGACTGAGCTAGCCGGGCTCCCTCCTTAAGACAGTATGCAGACCAATCCCTTTTTGTGAAAAAAATCAAATCCTGGATATTCCTCTACTCTTGTTTTGCAAGGAAAGCCAGATTTATACATCCTTCAGAGGACAGAGTGTCAAAAAAATAAGAGAAAATGAAAATGGAAGTTGTGAGAACTTCATTTTGAGATTGCATAAGAATTCAAATTCCTCTCACATGCTAAAGAATACCTGAACCCTTTTGATTAAACCACTTTAGTTGTTATATTGAGACCATATTTGAAAGCCATCTGTGATTTTTCTGTTCTTACTCTGCAATGACCATGGGCAATGACAAGTTAAAAATAAAATGTATGCAAATTTTATAATGGAGAATGCGGGCATCGATCCCGCTACCTCTCGCATGCTAAGCGAGCACTCTACCATTTGAGCTAATTCCCCTGTGTGTTTAATCTGCATAACATGAAAAAAGTAACCTCACTGCCTTCCACACTTTATTTGCAGTCCAATTGCCCATAACAGTGTTCAGTTCACTCCTAACTTATGCCTTACCTCCACTTATGGGATGTTTTACAGTTCAGGTTGGCCTGTTTACTACTCGAATATGAGTGATATTGTGGTGTGTTCATCTAGACTCATACCCTACCTAATCTTGAAGTTAAATTTCCCACCAATGAGAAACCAAGGGAGATACCATTTTTGATAGTTATTGCATGTCTAATGCAAGAATAATCACCAGATTATGAGAGTCCAGCAAAAATTACTCATTTTCGCCCAACGTGGGGCTCGAACCCACGACCCTGAGATTAAGAGTCTCATGCTCTACCGACTGAGCTAGCCGAGCTCCCACTTCAAGATGGTATGCAGACTAATCATTTTTTATGAAGGAAATCCATTCCTGGACAATTTTTGGGAGTTATTGCAGGTCTAATGCAAGATTAATCTCCATATTATGAGAGTCAATGCAATATTCAGGCAAAAATTACTCGTTTTCGCCCAACGTGGGGCTCGAACCCACGACCCTGAGATTAAGAGTCTCATGCTCTAACGACTAAGCTAGCGGGGCTCCCTCCTTAAGACAGTATGCAGACCAATCCCTTTTTGTGAAGAAAATCAAATCCTGGATATTCCTCTACTCTTGTTTTGCAAGGAAAGCCTGATTTATACATCCTTCAGAGGACAGAGTGTCAAAAAAAAATAAGAGAAAATGAAAACGGAAGTTGTGAGAACTTCATTTTGAGATTGCATAAGAATTCAAATTCCTCTCACATGCTAAAGAATACCTGAACCCTTTTGATTAAACCACTTTAGTTGTTATAATGAGACCATATTTGAAAGCCATCTGTGATTTTTCTGTTCTTACTCTGCAATGACCATGGGCAATGACAAGTTAAAAATAAAATGTATGCAAATTTTATAATGGAGAATGCGGGCATCTACCCCGCTACCTCTCGCATGCTAAGCGAGCGCTCTACCATTTGAGCTAATTCCCCTGAGTGTTTAATCTGCATAACATGAAAAAAGTAACCTCACTGCCTTCCACACTTTATTTGCAGTCCAATTGCCCATAACAGTGTTCAGTTCACTCCTAACTTATGCCTTACCTCCACTTATGGGATGTTTTACAGTTCAGGTTGGCCTGTTTACTACTCGAATATGAGTGATATTGTGGTGTGTTCATCTAGACTCATACCCTACCTAATCTTGAAGTTAAATTTCCCACCAATGAGAAACCAAGGGAGATACCATTTTTGATAGTTATTGCATGTCTAATGCAAGAATAATCACCAGATTATGAGAGTCCAGCAAAAATTACTCATTTTCGCCCAACGTGGGGCTCGAACCCACGACCCTGAGATTAGGAGGCTCATGCTCTACCGACTGAGCTAGCCGGGCTCCCACTGCAAGATGGTATGCAGACTAATCATTTTTTATGAAGGAAATCCATTCCTGGACAATTTTTGGGAGTTATTGCAGGTCTAATGCAAGATTAATCTCCATATTATGAGAGTCAATGCAATATTCAGGCAAAATTTACTCGTTTTCGCCCAACGTGGGGCTCGAACTCACGACCCTGAGATTAAGAGTCTCATGCTCTACCGACTGAGCTAGCCGGGCTCCCTCCTTAAGACAGTATGCAGACCAATCCCTTTTTGTGAAAAAAATCAAATCCTGGATATTCCTCTACTCTTGTTTTGCAAGGAAAGCCAGATTTATACATCCTTCAGAGGACAGAGTGTCAAAAAAAATAAGAGAAAATGAAAATGGAAGTTGTGAGAACTTCATTTTGAGATTGCAGAAGAATTCAAATTCCTCTCACATGCTAAAGAATACCTGAACCCTTTTGATTAAACCACTTTAGTTGTTATAATGAGACCATATTTGAAAGCCATCTGTGATTTTTCTGTTCTTACTCTGCAATGACCATGGGCAATGACAAGTTCAAAATAAAATGTATGCAAATTTTATAATGGAGAATGCGGGCATCGATCCCGCTACCTCTCGCATGCTAAGCGAGCGCTCTACCATTTGAGCTAATTCCCCTGTGTGTTTAATCTGCATAACATGAAAAAAGTAACCTCACTGCCTTCCACACTTTATTTGAAGTCCAATTGCCCATAACAGTGTTCAGTTCACTCCTAACTTATGCCTTACCTCCACTTATGGGATGTTTTACAGTTCAGGTTGGCCTGTTTACTACTCAATTATGAGTGATATTGTGGTGTGTTCATCTAGACTCATACTCTACCTAATCTTGAAGTTAAATTTCCCACCAATGAGAAACCAAGGGAGATACCATTTTTGATAGTTATTGCATGTCTAATGCAAGAATAATCACCAGATTATGAGAGTCCAGCAAAAATTACTCATTTTCGCCCAACGTGGGGCTCGAACCCACGACCCTGAGATTAAGAGTCTCATGCTCTACCGACTGAGCTAGCCGGGCTCCCACTTCAAGATGGTATGCAGACTAATAATTTTTTATGAAGGAAATCCATTCCTGGACAATTTTTGGGAGTTATTGCAGGTCTAATGCAAGATTAATCTCCATATTATGAGAGTCAATGCAATATTCAGGCAAAAATTACTCGTTTTCGCCCAACGTGGGGCTCGAACCCACGACCCTGAGATTAAGAGTCTCATGCTCTACCGACTGAGCTAGCCGGGCTCCCTCCTTAAGACAGTATGCAGACCAATCCCTTTTTGTGAAAAAAATCAAATCCTGGATATTCCTCTACTCTTGTTTTGCAAGGAAAGCCAGATTTATACATCCTTCAGAGGACAGAGTGTCAAAAAAAATAAGAGAAAATGAAAATGGAAGTTGTGAGAACTTCATTTTGAGATTGCATAAGAATTCAAATTCCTCTCACATGCTAAAGAATACCTGAACCCTTTTGATTAAACCACTTTAGTTGTTATAATGAGACCATATTTGAAAGCCATCTGTGATTTTTCTGTTCTTACTCTGCAATGACCATGGGCAATGACAAGTTAAAAATAAAATGTATGCAAATTTTATAATGGAGAATGCGGGCATTGATCCCGCTACCTCTCGCATGCTAAGCAAGCGCTCTACCATTTGAGCTAATTCCCCTTTGTGTTTAATCTGCATAACATGAAAAAAGTAACCTCACTGCCTTCCACACTTTATTTGCAGTCCAATTGCCCATAACAGTGTTCAGTTCACTCCTAACTTATGCCTTACCTCCACTTATGGGATGTTTTACAGTTCAGGTTGGCCTGTTTACTACTCGAATATGAGTGATATTGTGGTGTGTTCATCTAGACTCATACCCTACCTAATCTTGAAGTTAAATTTCCCACCAATGAGAAACCAAGGGAGATACCATTTTTGATAGTTATTGCATGTCTAATGCAAGAATAATCACCAGATTATGAGAGTCCAGCAAAAATTACTCATTTTCGCCCAACGTGGGGCTCGAACCCACGACCCTGAGATTAAGAGTCTCATGCTCTACCGACTGAGCTAGCCGGGCTCCCACTTCAAGATGGTATGCAGACTAATCATTTTTTATGAAGGAAATCCATTCCTGGACAATTTTTGGGAGTTATTGCAGGTCTAATGCAAGATTAATCTCCATATTATGAGAGTCAATGCAATATTCAGGCAAAAATTACTCGTTTTCGCCCAACGTGGGGCTCGAACCCACGACCCTGAGATTAAGAGTCTCATGCTCTAACGACTAAGCTAGCGGGGCTCCCTCCTTAAGACAGTATGCAGACCAATCCCTTTTTGTGAAGAAAATCAAATCCTGGATATTCCTCTACTCTTGTTTTGCAAGGAAAGCCTGATTTATACATCCTTCAGAGGACAGAGTGTCAAAAAAAAAAAAGAGAAAATGAAAACGGAAGTTGTGAGAACTTCATTTTGAGATTGCATAAGAATTCAAATTCCTCTCACATGCTAAAGAATACCTGAACCCTTTTGATTAAACCACTTTAGTTGTTATAATGAGACCATATTTGAAAGCCATCTGTGATTTTTCTGTTCTTACTCTGCAATGACCATGGGCAATGACAAGTTAAAAATAAAATGTATGCAAATTTTATAATGGAGAATGCGGGCATCTACCCCGCTACCTCTCGCATGCTAAGCGAGCGCTCTACCATTTGAGCTAATTCCCCTGAGTGTTTAATCTGCATAACATGAAAAAAGTAACCTCACTGCCTTCCACACTTTATTTGCAGTCCAATTGCCCATAACAGTGTTCAGTTCACTCCTAACTTATGCCTTACCTCCACTTATGGGATGTTTTACAGTTCAGGTTGGCCTGTTTACTACTCGAATATGAGTGATATTGTGGTGTGTTCATCTAGACTCATACCCTACCTAATCTTGAAGTTAAATTTCCCACCAATGAGAAACCAAGGGAGATACCATTTTTGATAGTTATTGCATGTCTAATGCAAGAATAATCACCAGATTATGAGAGTCCAGCAAAAATTACTCATTTTCGCCCAACGTGGGGCTCGAACCCACGACCCTGAGATTAGGAGGCTCATGCTCTACCGACTGAGCTAGCCGGGCTCCCACTGCAAGATGGTATGCAGACTAATCATTTTTTATGAAGGAAATCCATTCCTGGACAATTTTTGGGAGTTATTGCAGGTCTAATGCAAGATTAATCTCCATATTATGAGAGTCAATGCAATATTCAGGCAAAATTTACTCGTTTTCGCCCAACGTGGGGCTCGAACTCACGACCCTGAGATTAAGAGTCTCATGCTCTACCGACTGAGCTAGCCGGGCTCCCTCCTTAAGACAGTATGCAGACCAATCCCTTTTTGTGAAAAAAATCAAATCCTGGATATTCCTCTACTCTTGTTTTGCAAGGAAAGCCAGATTTATACATCCTTCAGAGGACAGAGTGTCAAAAAAAATAAGAGAAAATGAAAATGGAAGTTGTGAGAACTTCATTTTGAGATTGCAGAAGAATTCAAATTCCTCTCACATGCTAAAGAATACCTGAACCCTTTTGATTAAACCACTTTAGTTGTTATAATGAGACCATATTTGAAAGCCATCTGTGATTTTTCTGTTCTTACTCTGCAATGACCATGGGCAATGACAAGTTCAAAATAAAATGTATGCAAATTTTATAATGGAGAATGCGGGCATCGATCCCGCTACCTCTCGCATGCTAAGCGAGCGCTCTACCATTTGAGCTAATTCCCCTGTGTGTTTAATCTGCATAACATGAAAAAAGTAACCTCACTGCCTTCCACACTTTATTTGAAGTCCAATTGCCCATAACAGTGTTCAGTTCACTCCTAACTTATGCCTTACCTCCACTTATGGGATGTTTTACAGTTCAGGTTGGCCTGTTTACTACTCAATTATGAGTGATATTGTGGTGTGTTCATCTAGACTCATACTCTACCTAATCTTGAAGTTAAATTTCCCACCAATGAGAAACCAAGGGAGATACCATTTTTGATAGTTATTGCATGTCTAATGCAAGAATAATCACCAGATTATGAGAGTCCAGCAAAAATTACTCATTTTCGCCCAACGTGGGGCTCGAACCCACGACCCTGAGATTAAGAGTCTCATGCTCTACCGACTGAGCTAGCCGGGCTCCCACTTCAAGATGGTATGCAGACTAATAATTTTTTATGAAGGAAATCCATTCCTGGACAATTTTTGGGAGTTATTGCAGGTCTAATGCAAGATTAATCTCCATATTATGAGAGTCAATGCAATATTCAGGCAAAAATTACTCGTTTTCGCCCAACGTGGGGCTCGAACCCACGACCCTGAGATTAAGAGTCTCATGCTCTACCGACTGAGCTAGCCGGGCTCCCTCCTTAAGACAGTATGCAGACCAATCCCTTTTTGTGAAAAAAATCAAATCCTGGATATTCCTCTACTCTTGTTTTGCAAGGAAAGCCAGATTTATACATCCTTCAGAGGACAGAGTGTCAAAAAAAATAAGAGAAAATGAAAATGGAAGTTGTGAGAACTTCATTTTGAGATTGCATAAGAATTCAAATTCCTCTCACATGCTAAAGAATACCTGAACCCTTTTGATTAAACCACTTTAGTTGTTATAATGAGACCATATTTGAAAGCCATCTGTGATTTTTCTGTTCTTACTCTGCAATGACCATGGGCAATGACAAGTTAAAAATAAAATGTATGCAAATTTTATAATGGAGAATGCGGGCATTGATCCCGCTACCTCTCGCATGCTAAGCAAGCGCTCTACCATTTGAGCTAATTCCCCTTTGTGTTTAATCTGCATAACATGAAAAAAGTAACCTCACTGCCTTCCACACTTTATTTGAAGTCCAATTGCCCATAACAGTGTTCAGTTCACTCCTAACTTATGCCTTACCTCCACTTATGGGATGTTTTACAGTTCAGGTTGGCCTGTTTACTACTCGATTATGAGTGATATTGTGGTGTGTTCATCTAGACTCATACTCTACCTAATCTTGAAGTTAAATTTCCCACCAATGAGAAACCAAGGGAGATACCATTTTTGATAGTTATTGCATGTCTAATGCAAGAATAATCACCAGATTATGAGAGTCCAGCAAAAATTACTCATTTTCGCCCAACGTGGGGCTCGAACCCACGACCCTGAGATTAAGAGTCTCATGCTCTACCGACTGAGCTAGCCGGGCTCCCGCTTCAAGATGGTATGCAGACTAATCATTTTTTATGAAGGAAATCCATTCCTGGACAATTTTTGGGAGTTATTGCAGGTCTAATGCAAGATTAATCTCCATATTATGAGAGTCAATGCAATATTCAGGCAAAAATTACTCGTTTTCGCCCAACGTGGGGCTCGAACCCACGACCCTGAGATTAAGAGTCTCATGCTCTACCGACTGAGCTAGCCGGGCTCCCTCCTTAAGACAGTATGCAGACCAATCCCTTTTTGTGAAAAAAATCAAATCCTGGATATTCCTCTACTCTTGTTTTGCAAGGAAAGCCAGATTTATACATCCTTCAGAGGACAGAGTGTCAAAAAAAATAAGAGAAAATGAAAATGGAAGTTGTGAGAACTTCATTTTGAGATTGCATAAGAATTCAAATTCCTCTCACATGCTAAAGAATACCTGAACCCTTTTGATTAAACCACTTTAGTTGTTATATTGAGACCATATTTGAAAGCCATCTGTGATTTTTCTGTTCTTACTCTGCAATGACCATGGGCAATGACAAGTTAAAAATAAAATGTATGCAAATTTTATAATGGAGAATGCGGGCATCGATCCCGCTACCTCTCGCATGCTAAGCGAGCACTCTACCATTTGAGCTAATTCCCCTGTGTGTTTAATCTGCATAACATCAAAAAAAGTAACCTCACTGCCTTCCACACTTTATTTGCAGTCCAATTGCCCATAACAGTGTTCAGTTCACTCCTAACTTATGCCTTACCTCCACTTATGGGATGTTTTACAGTTCAGGTTGGCCTGTTTACTACTCGAATATGAGTGATATTGTGGTGTGTTCATCTAGACTCATACCCTACCTAATCTTGAAGTTAAATTTCCCACCAATGAGAAACCAAGGGAGATACCATTTTTGATAGTTATTGCATGTCTAATGCAAGAATAATCACCAGATTATGAGAGTCCAGCAAAAATTACTCATTTTCGCCCAACGTGGGGCTCGAACCCACGACCCTGAGATTAAGAGTCTCATGCTCTACCGACTGAGCTAGCCGGGCTCCCACTTCAAGATGGTATGCAGACTAATCATTTTTTATGAAGGAAATCCATTCCTGGACAATTTTTGGGAGTTATTGCAGGTCTAATGCAAGATTAATCTCCATATTATGAGAGTCAATGCAATATTCAGGCAAAAATTACTCGTTTTCGCCCACCGTGGGGCTCGAACCCACGACCCTGAGATTAAGAGTCTCATGCTCTAACGACTGAGCTAGCGGGGCTCCCTCCTTAAGACAGTATGCAGACCAATCCCTTTTTGTGAAGAAAATCAAATCCTGGATATTCCTCTACTCTTGTTTTGCAAGGAAAGCCTGATTTATACATCCTTCAGAGGACAGAGTGTCAAAAAAAAATAAGAGAAAATGAAAACGGAAGTTGTGAGAACTTCATTTTGAGATTGCATAAGAATTCAAATTCCTCTCACATGCTAAAGAATACCTGAACCCTTTTGATTAAACCACTTTAGTTGTTATAATGAGACCATATTTGAAAGCCATCTGTGATTTTTCTGTTCTTACTCTGCAATGACCATGGGCAATGACAAGTTAAAAATAAAATGTATGCAAATTTTATAATGGAGAATGCGGGCATCTACCCCGCTACCTCTCGCATGCTAAGCGAGCGCTCTACCATTTGAGCTAATTCCCCTGAGTGTTTAATCTGCATAACATGAAAAAAGTAACCTCACTGCCTTCCACACTTTATTTGCAGTCCAATTGCCCATAACAGTGTTCAGTTCACTCCTAACTTATGCCTTACCTCCACTTATGGGATGTTTTACAGTTCAGGTTGGCCTGTTTACTACTCGAATATGAGTGATATTGTGGTGTGTTCATCTAGACTCATACCCTACCTAATCTTGAAGTTAAATTTCCCACCAATGAGAAACCAAGGGAGATACCATTTTTGATAGTTATTGCATGTCTAATGCAAGAATAATCACCAGATTATGAGAGTCCAGCAAAAATTACTCATTTTCGCCCAACGTGGGGCTCGAACCCACGACCCTGAGATTAGGAGTCTCATGCTCTACCGACTGAGCTAGCCGGGCTCCCACTGCAAGATGGTATGCAGACTAATCATTTTTTATGAAGGAAATCCATTCCTGGACAATTTTTGGGAGTTATTGCAGGTCTAATGCAAGATTAATCTCCATATTATGAGAGTCAATGCAATATTCAGGCAAAATTTACTCGTTTTCGCCCAACGTGGGGCTCGAACTCACGACCCTGAGATTAAGAGTCTCATGCTCTACCGAATGAGCTAGCCGGGCTCCCTCCTTAAGACAGTATGCAGACCAATCCCTTTTTGTGAAAAAAATCAAATCCTGGATATTCCTCTACTCTTGTTTTGCAAGGAAAGCCAGATTTATACATCCTTCAGAGGACAGAGTGTCAAAAAAAATAAGAGAAAATGAAAATGGAAGTTGTGAGAACTTCATTTTGAGATTGCAGAAGAATTCAAATTCCTCTCACATGCTAAAGAATACCTGAACCCTTTTGATTAAACCACTTTAGTTGTTATATTGAGACCATATTTGAAAGCCATCTGTGATTTTTCTGTTCTTACTCTGCAATGACCATGGGCAATGACAAGTTAAAAATAAAATGTATGCAAATTTTATAATGGAGAATGCGGGCATCGATCCCGCTACCTCTCGCATGCTAAGCGAGCACTCTACCATTTGAGCTAATTCCCCTGTGTGTTTAATCTGCATAACATGAAAAAAGTAACCTCACTGCCTTCCACACTTTATTTGCAGTCCAATTGCCCATAACAGTGTTCAGTTCACTCCTAACTTATGCCTTACCTCCACTTATGGGATGTTTTACAGTTCAGGTTGGCCTGTTTACTACTCGAATATGAGTGATATTGTGGTGTGTTCATCTAGACTCATACCCTACCTAATCTTGAAGTTAAATTTCCCACCAATGAGAAACCAAGGGAGATACCATTTTTGATAGTTATTGCATGTCTAATGCAAGAATAATCACCAGATTATGAGAGTCCAGCAAAAATTACTCATTTTCGCCCAACGTGGGGCTCGAACCCACGACCCTGAGATTAAGAGTCTCATGCTCTACCGACTGAGCTAGCCGGGCTCCCACTTCAAGATGGTATGCAGACTAATCATTTTTTATGACGGAAATCCATTCCTGGACAATTTTTGGGAGTTATTGCTGGTCTAATGCAAGATTAATCTCCATATTATGAGAGTCAATGCAATATTCAGGCAAAAATTACTCGTTTTCGCCCAACGTGGGGCTCGAACTCATGACCCTGAGATTAAGAGTCTCATGCTCTAGCGACTGAGCTAGCCGGGCTCCCTCCTTAAGACAGTATGCAGACCAATCCCTTTTTGTGAAAAAAATCAAATCCTGGATATTCCTCTACTCTTGTTTTGCAAGGAAAGCCAGATTTATACATCCTTCAGAGGACAGAGTGTCAAAAAAAATAAGAGAAAATGAAAATGGAAGTTGTGAGAACTTCATTTTGAGATTGCATAAGAATTCAAATTCCTCTCACATGCTAAAGAATACCTGAACCCTTTTGATTAAACCACTTTAGTTGTTATAATGAGACCATATTTGAAAGCCATCTGTGATTTTTCTGTTCTTACTCTGCAATGACCATGGGCAATGACAAGTTAAAAATAAAATGTATGCAAATTTTATAATGGAGAATGCGGGCATCGATCCCGCTACCTCTCGCATGCTAAGCGAGCGCTCTACCATTTGAGCTAATTCCCCTGAGTGTTTAATCTGCATAACATGAAAAAAGTAACCTCACTGCCTTCCACACTTTATTTGCAGTCCAATTGCCCATAACAGTGTTCAGTTCACTCCTAACTTATGCCTTACCTCCACTTATGGGATGTTTTACAGTTCAGGTTGGCCTGTTTACTACTCGAATATGAGTGATATTGTGGTGTGTTCATCTAGACTCATACCCTACCTAATCTTGAAGTTAAATTTCCCACCAATGAGAAACCAAGGGAGATACCATTTTTGATAGTTATTGCATGTCTAATGCAAGAATAATCACCAGATTATGAGAGTCCAGCAAAAATTACTCATTTTCGCCCAACGTGGGGCTCGAACCCACGACCCTGAGATTAGGAGTCTCATGCTCTACCGACTGAGCTAGCCGGGCTCCCACTGCAAGATGGTATGCAGACTAATCATTTTTTATGAAGGAAATCCATTCCTGGACAATTTTTGGGAGTTATTGCAGGTCTAATGCAAGATTAATCTCCATATTATGAGAGTCAATGCAATATTCAGGCAAAATTTACTCGTTTTCGCCCAACGTGGGGCTCGAACTCACGACCCTGAGATTAAGAGTCTCATGCTCTACCGAATGAGCTAGCCGGGCTCCCTCCTTAAGACAGTATGCAGACCAATCCCTTTTTGTGAAAAAAATCAAATCCTGGATATTCCTCTACTCTTGTTTTGCAAGGAAAGCCAGATTTATACATCCTTCAGAGGACAGAGTGTCAAAAAAAATAAGAGAAAATGAAAATGGAAGTTGTGAGAACTTCATTTTGAGATTGCAGAAGAATTCAAATTCCTCTCACATGCTAAAGAATACCTGAACCCTTTTGATTAAACCACTTTAGTTGTTATATTGAGACCATATTTGAAAGCCATCTGTGATTTTTCTGTTCTTACTCTGCAATGACCATGGGCAATGACAAGTTAAAAATAAAATGTATGCAAATTTTATAATGGAGAATGCGGGCATCGATCCCGCTACCTCTCGCATGCTAAGCGAGCACTCTACCATTTGAGCTAATTCCCCTGTGTGTTTAATCTGCATAACATGAAAAAAGTAACCTCACTGCCTTCCACACTTTATTTGCAGTCCAATTGCCCATAACAGTGTTCAGTTCACTCCTAACTTATGCCTTACCTCCACTTATGGGATGTTTTACAGTTCAGGTTGGCCTGTTTACTACTCGAATATGAGTGATATTGTGGTGTGTTCATCTAGACTCATACCCTACCTAATCTTGAAGTTAAATTTCCCACCAATGAGAAACCAAGGGAGATACCATTTTTGATAGTTATTGCATGTCTAATGCAAGAATAATCACCAGATTATGAGAGTCCAGCAAAAATTACTCATTTTCGCCCAACGTGGGGCTCGAACCCACGACCCTGAGATTAAGAGTCTCATGCTCTACCGACTGAGCTAGCCGGGCTCCCACTTCAAGATGGTATGCAGACTAATCATTTTTTATGACGGAAATCCATTCCTGGACAATTTTTGGGAGTTATTGCTGGTCTAATGCAAGATTAATCTCCATATTATGAGAGTCAATGCAATATTCAGGCAAAAATTACTCGTTTTCGCCCAACGTGGGGCTCGAACTCATGACCCTGAGATTAAGAGTCTCATGCTCTAGCGACTGAGCTAGCCGGGCTCCCTCCTTAAGACAGTATGCAGACCAATCCCTTTTTGTGAAAAAAATCAAATCCTGGATATTCCTCTACTCTTGTTTTGCAAGGAAAGCCAGATTTATACATCCTTCAGAGGACAGAGTGTCAAAAAAAATAAGAGAAAATGAAAATGGAAGTTGTGAGAACTTCATTTTGAGATTGCATAAGAATTCAAATTCCTCTCACATGCTAAAGAATACCTGAACCCTTTTGATTAAACCACTTTAGTTGTTATAATGAGACCATATTTGAAAGCCATCTGTGATTTTTCTGTTCTTACTCTGCAATGACCATGGGCAATGACAAGTTAAAAATAAAATGTATGCAAATTTTATAATGGAGAATGCGGGCATCGATCCCGCTACCTCTCGCATGCTAAGCGAGCGCTCTACCATTTGAGCTAATTCCCCTGTGTGTTTAATCTGCATAACATGAAAAAAGTAACCTCACTGCCTTCCACACTTTATTTGAAGTCCAATTGCCCATAACAGTGTTCAGTTCACTCCTAACTTATGCCTTACCTCCACTTATGGGATGTTTTACAGTTCAGGTTGGCCTGTTTACTACTCAATTATGAGTGATATTGTGGTGTGTTCATCTAGACTCATACTCTACCTAATCTTGAAGTTAAATTTCCCACCAATGAGAAACCAAGGGAGATACCATTTTTGATAGTTATTGCATGTCTAATGCAAGAATAATCACCAGATTATGAGAGTCCAGCAAAAATTACTCATTTTCGCCCAACGTGGGGCTCGAACCCACGACCCTGAGATTAAGAGTCTCATGCTCTACCGACTGAGCTAGCCGGGCTCCCACTTCAAGATGGTATGCAGACTAATCATTTTTTATGAAGGAAATCCATTCCTGGACAATTTTTGGGAGTTATTGCAGGTCTAATGCAAGATTAATCTCCATATTATGAGAGTCAATGCAATATTCAGGCACAAATTACTCGTTTTCGCCCAACGTGGGGCTCGAACCCACGACCCTGAGATTAAGAGTCTCATGCTCTACCGACTGAGCTAGCCGGGCTCCCTCCTTAAGACAGTATGCAGACCAATCCCTTTTTGTGAAAAAAATCAAATCCTGGATATTCCTCTACTCTTGTTTTGCAAGGAAAGCCAGATTTATACATCCTTCAGAGGACAGAGTGTCAAAAAAATAAGAGAAAATGAAAATGGAAGTTGTGAGAACTTCATTTTGAGATTGCATAAGAATTCAAATTCCTCTCACATGCTAAAGAATACCTGAACCCTTTTGATTAAACCACTTTAGTTGTTATATTGAGACCATATTTGAAAGCCATCTTTGATTTTTCTGTTCTTACTCTGCAATGACCATGGGCAATGACAAGTTAAAAATAAAATGTATGCAAATTTTATAATGGAGAATGCGGGTATCGATCCCGCTACCTCTCGCATGCTAAGCGAGCACTCTACCATTTGAGCTAATTCCCCTGTGTGTTTAATCTGCATAACATGAAAAAAGTAACCTCACTGCCTTCCACACTTTATTTGCAGTCCAATTGCCCATAACAGTGTTCAGTTCACTCCTAACTTATGCCTTACCTCCACTTATGGGATGTTTTACAGTTCAGGTTGGCCTGTTTACTACTCGAATATGAGTGATATTGTGGTGTGTTCATCTAGACTCATACCCTACCTAATCTTGAAGTTAAATTTCCCACCAATGAGAAACCAAGGGAGATACCATTTTTGATAGTTATTGCATGTCTAATGCAAGAATAATCACCAGATTATGAGAGTCCAGCAAAAATTACTCATTTTCGCCCAACGTGGGGCTCAAACCCACGACCCTGAGATTAAGAGTCTCATGCTCTACCGACTGAGCTAGCCGGGCTCCCACTTCAAGATGGTATGCAGACTAATCATTTTTTATGAAGGAAATCCATTCCTGGACAATTTTTGGGAGTTATTGCAGGTCTAATGCAAGATTAATCTCCATATTATGAGAGTCAATGCAATATTCAGGCAAAAATTACTCGTTTTCGCCCAACGTGGAGCTCGAACCCACGACCCTGAGATTAAGAGTCTCATGCTCTACCGACTGAGCTAGCCGGGCTCCCTCCTTAAGACAGTATGCAGACCAATCCCTTTTTGTGAAAAAAATCAAATCCTGGATATTCCTCTACTCTTGTTTTGCAAGGAAAGCCAGATTTATACATCCTTCAGAGGACAGAGTGTCAAAAAAAATAAGAGAAAATGAAAATGGAAGTTGTGAGAACTTCATTTTGAGATTGCATAAGAATTCAAATTCCTCTCACATGCTAAAGAATACCTGAACCCTTTTGATTAAACCACTTTAGTTGTTATAATGAGACCATATTTGAAAGCCATCTGTGATTTTTCTGTTCTTACTCTGCAATGACCATGGGCAATGACAAGTTAAAAATAAAATGTATGCAAATTTTATAATGGAGAATGCGGGCATTGATCCCGCTACCTCTCGCATGCTAAGCAAGCGCTCTACCATTTGAGCTAATTCCCCTTTGTGTTTAATCTACATAACATGAAAAAAGTAACCTCACTGCCTTCCACACTTTATTTGAAGTCCAATTGCCCATAACAGTGTTCAGTTCACTCCTAACTTATGCCTTACCTCCACTTATGGGATGTTTTACAGTTCAGGTTGGCCTGTTTACTACTCGATTATGAGTGATATTGTGGTGTGTTCATCTAGACTCATACTCTACCTAATCTTGAAGTTAAATTTCCCACCAATGAGAAACCAAGGGAGATACCATTTTTGATAGTTATTGCATGTCTAATGCAAGAATAATCACCAGATTATGAGAGTCCAGCAAAAATTACTCATTTTCGCCCAACGTGGGGTTCGAACCCACGACCCTGAGATTAAGAGTCTCATGCTCTACCGACTGAGCTAGCCGGGCTCCCGCTTCAAGATGGTATGCAGACTAATCATTTTTTATGAAGGAAATCCATTCCTGGACAATTTTTGGGAGTTATTGCAGGTCTAATGCAAGATTAATCTCCATATTATGAGAGTCAATGCAATATTCAGGCAAAAATTACTCGTTTTCGCCCAACGTGGGGCTCGAACCCACGACCCTGAGATTAAGAGTCTCATGCTCTACCGACTGAGCTAGCCGGGCTCCCTCCTTAAGACAGTATGCAGACCAATCCCTTTTTGTGAAAAAAATCAAATCCTGGATATTCCTCTACTCTTGTTTTGCAAGGAAAGCCAGATTTATACATCCTTCAGAGGACAGAGTGTCAAAAAAAATAAGAGAAAATGAAAATGGAAGTTGTGAGAACTTCATTTTGAGATTGCATAAGAATTCAAATTCCTCTCACATGCTAAAGAATACCTGAACCCTTTTGATTAAACCACTTTAGTTGTTATATTGAGACCATATTTGAAAGCCATCTGTGATTTTTCTGTTCTTACTCTGCAATGACCATGGGCAATGACAAGTTAAAAATAAAATGTATGCAAATTTTATAATGGAGAATGCAGGCATCTACCCCGCTACCTCTCGCATGCTAAGCGAGCGCTCTACCATTTGAGCTAATTTCCCTGAGTGTTTAATCTGCATAACATGAAAAAAGTAACCTCACTGCCTTCCACACTTTATTTGCAGTCCAATTGCCCATAACAGTGTTCAGTTCACTCCTAACTTATGCCTTACCTCCACTTATGGGATGTTTTACAGTTCAGGTTGGCCTGTTTACTACTCGAATATGAGTGATATTGTGGTGTGTTCATCTAGACTCATACCCTACCTAATCTTGAAGTTAAATTTCCCACCAATGAGAAACCAAGGGAGATACCATTTTTGATAGTTATTGCATGTCTAATGCAAGAATAATCACCAGATTATGAGAGTCCAGCAAAAATTACTCATTTTCGCCCAACGTGGGGCTCAAACCCTTGACCCTGAGATTAAGAGTCTCATGCTCTACCGACTGAGCTAGCCGGGCTCCCACTTCAAGATGGTATGCAGACTAATCATTTTTTATGAAGGAAATCCATTCCTGGACAATTTTTGGGAGTTATTGCAGGTCTAATGCAAGATTAATCTCCATATTATGAGAGTCAATGCAATATTCAGGCAAAAATTACTCGTTTTCGCCAAACGTGGGGCTCGAACCCACGACCCTGAGATTAAGAGTCTCATGCTCTACCGACTGAGCTAGCCGGGCTCCCTCCTTAAGACAGTATGCAGACCAATCCCTTTTTGTGAAGAAAATCAAATCCTGGATATTCCTCTACTCTTGTTTTGCAAGGAAAGCCTGATTTATACATCCTTCAGAGGACAGAGTGTCAAAAAAAAAATAAGAGAAAATGAAAACGGAAGTTGTGAGAACTTCATTTTGAGATTGCATAAGAATTCAAATTCCTCTCACATGCTAAAGAATACCTGAACCCTTTTGATTAAACCACTTTAGTTGTTATAATGAGACCATATTTGAAAGCCATCTGTGATTTTTCTGTTCTTACTCTGCAATGACCATGGGCAATGACAAGTTAAAAATAAAATGTATGCAAATTTTATAATGGAGAATGCAGGCATCAACCCCGCTACCTCTCGCATGCTAAGCGAGCGCTCTACCATTTGAGCTAATTCCCCTGAGTGTTTAATCTGCATAACATGAAAAAAGTAACCTCACTGCCTTCCACACTTTATTTGCAGTCCAATTGCCCATAACAGTGTTCAGTTCACTCCTAACTTATGCCTTACCTCCACTTATGGGATGTTTTACAGTTCAGGTTGGCCTGTTTACTACTCGAATATGAGTGATATTGTGGTGTGTTCATCTAGACTCATACCCTACCTAATCTTGAAGTTAAATTTCCCACCAATGAGAAACCAAGGGAGATACCATTTTTGATAGTTATTGCATGTCTAATGCAAGAATAATCACCAGATTATGAGAGTCCAGCAAAAATTACTCATTTTCGCCCAACGTGGGGCTCAAACCCACGACCCTGAGATTAAGAGTCTCATGCTCTACCGACTGAGCTAGCCGGGCTCCCACTTCAAGATGGTATGCAGACTAATCATTTTTTATGAAGGAAATCCATTCCTGGACAATTTTTGGGAGTTATTGCAGGTCTAATGCAAGATTAATCTCCATATTATGAGAGTCAATGCAATATTCAGGCAAAAATTACTCGTTTTCGCCCAACGTGGGGCTCGAACCCAAGTCCCTGAGATTAAGAGTCTCATGCTCTACCGACTGAGCTAGCCGGGCTCCCTCCTTAAGACAGTATGCAGACCAATCCCTTTTTGTGAAGAAAATCAAATCCTGGATATTCCTCTACTCTTGTTTTGCAAGGAAAGCCTGATTTATACATCCTTCAGAGGACAGAGTGTCAAAAAAAATAAGAGAAAATGAAAACGGAAGTTGTGAGAACTTCATTTTGAGATTGCATAAGAATTCAAATTCCTCTCACATGCTAAAGAATACCTGAACCCTTTTGATTAAACCACTTTAGTTGTTATAATGAGACCATATTTGAAAGCCATCTGTGATTTTTCTGTTCTTACTCTGCAATGACCATGGGCAATGACAAGTTAAAAATAAAATGTATGCAAATTTTATAATGGAGAATGCGGGCATCAACCCCGCTACCTCTCGCATGCTAAGCGAGCGCTCTACCATTTGAGCTAATTCCCCTGAGTGTTTAATCTGCATAACATGAAAAAAGTAACCTCACTGCCTTCCACACTTTATTTGCAGTCCAATTGCCCATAACAGTGTTCAGTTCACTCCTAACTTATGCCTTACCTCCACTTATGGGATGTTTTACAGTTCAGGTTGGCCTGTTTACTACTCGAATATGAGTGATATTGTGGTGTGTTCATCTAGACTCATACCCTACCTAATCTTGAAGTTAAATTTCCCACCAATGAGAAACCAAGGGAGATACCATTTTTGATAGTTATTGCATGTCTAATGCAAGAATAATCACCAGATTATGAGAGTCCAGCAAAAATTACTCATTTTCGCCCAACGTGGGGCTCAAACCCACGACCCTGAGATTAAGAGTCTCATGCTCTACCGACTGAGCTAGCCGGGCTCCCACTTCAAGATGGTATGCAGACTAATCATTTTTTATGAAGGAAATCCATTCCTGGACAATTTTTGGGAGTTATTGCAGGTCTAATGCAAGATTAATCTCCATATTATGAGAGTCAATGCAATATTCAGGCAAAAATTACTCGTTTTCGCCCAACGTGGGGCTCGAACCCACGACCCTGAGATTAAGAGTCTCATGCTCTAACGACTGAGCTAGCGGGGCTCCCTCCTTAAGACAGTATGCAGACCAATCCCTTTTTGTGAAGAAAATCAAATCCTGGATATTCCTCTACTCTTGTTTTGCAAGGAAAGCCTGATTTATACATCCTTCAGAGGACAGAGTGTCAAAAAAAAATAAGAGAAAATGAAAACGGAAGTTGTGAGAACTTCATTTTGAGATTGCATAAGAATTCAAATTCCTCTCACATGCTAAAGAATACCTGAACCCTTTTGATTAAACCACTTTAGTTGTTATAATGAGACCATATTTGAAAGCCATCTGTGATTTTTCTGTTCTTACTCTGCAATGACCATGGGCAATGACAAGTTAAAAATAAAATGTATGCAAATTTTATAATGGAGAATGCGGGCATCTACCCCGCTACCTCTCGCATGCTAAGCGAGCGCTCTACCATTTGAGCTAATTCCCCTGAGTGTTTAATCTGCATAACATGAAAAAAGTAACCTCACTGCCTTCCACACTTTATTTGCAGTCCAATTGCCCATAACAGTGTTCAGTTCACTCCTAACTTATGCCTTACCTCCACTTATGGGATGTTTTACAGTTCAGGTTGGCCTGTTTACTACTCGAATATGAGTGATATTGTGGTGTGTTCATCTAGACTCATACCCTACCTAATCTTGAAGTTAAATTTCCCACCAATGAGAAACCAAGGGAGATACCATTTTTGATAGTTATTGCATGTCTAATGCAAGAATAATCACCAGATTATGAGAGTCCAGCAAAAATTACTCATTTTCGCCCAACGTGGGGCTCAAACCCACGACCCTGAGATTAAGAGTCTCATGCTCTACCGACTGAGCTAGCCGGGCTCCCACTGCAAGATGGTATGCAGACTAATCATTTTTTATGAAGGAAATCCATTCCTGGACAATTTTTGGGAGTTATTGCAGGTCTAATGCAAGATTAATCTCCATATTATGAGAGTCAATGCAATATTCAGGCAAAAATTACTCGTTTTCGCCCAACGTGGAGCTCGAACCCACGACCCTGAGATTAAGAGTCTCATGCTCTACCGACTGAGCTAGCCGGGCTCCCTCCTTAAGACAGTATGCAGACCAATCCCTTTTTGTGAAAAAAATCAAATCCTGGATATTCCTCTACTCTTGTTTTGCAAGGAAAGCCAGATTTATACATCCTTCAGAGGACAGAGTGTCAAAAAAAATAAGAGAAAATGAAAATGGAAGTTGTGAGAACTTCATTTTGAGATTGCATAAGAATTCAAATTCCTCTCACATGCTAAAGAATACCTGAACCCTTTTGATTAAACCACTTTAGTTGTTATAATGAGACCATATTTGAAAGCCATCTGTGATTTTTCTGTTCTTACTCTGCAATGACCATGGGCAATGACAAGTTAAAAATAAAATGTATGCAAATTTTATAATGGAGAATGCGGGCATTGATCCCGCTACCTCTCGCATGCTAAGCAAGCGCTCTACCATTTGAGCTAATTCCCCTGTGTGTTTAATCTGCATAACGTGAAAAAAGTAACCTCACTGCCTTCCACACTTTATTTGAAGTCCAATTGCCCATAACAGTGTTCAGTTCACTCCTAACTTATGCCTTACCTCCACTTATGGGATGTTTTACAGTTCAGGTTGGCCTGTTTACTACTCGATTATGAGTGATATTGTGGTGTGTTCATCTAGACTCATACTCTACCTAATCTTGAAGTTAAATTTCCCACCAATGAGAAACCAAGGGAGATACCATTTTTGATAGTTATTGCATGTCTAATGCAAGAATAATCACCAGATTATGAGAGTCCAGCAAAAATTACTCATTTTCGCCCAACGTGGGGTTCGAACCCACGACCCTGAGATTAAGAGTCTCATGCTCTACCGACTGAGCTAGCCGGGCTCCCGCTTCAAGATGGTATGCAGACTAATCATTTTTTATGAAGGAAATCCATTCCTGGACAATTTTTGGGAGTTATTGCAGGTCTAATGCAAGATTAATCTCCATATTATGAGAGTCAATGCAATATTCAGGCAAAAATTACTCGTTTTCGCCCAACGTGGGGCTCGAACCCACGACCCTGAGATTAAGAGTCTCATGCTCTACCGACTGAGCTAGCCGGGCTCCCTCCTTAAGACAGTATGCAGACCAATCCCTTTTTGTGAAAAAAATCAAATCCTGGATATTCCTCTACTCTTGTTTTGCAAGGAAAGCCAGATTTATACATCCTTCAGAGGACAGAGTGTCAAAAAAAATAAGAGAAAATGAAAATGGAAGTTGTGAGAACTTCATTTTGAGATTGCATAAGAATTCAAATTCCTCTCACATGCTAAAGAATACCTGAACCCTTTTGATTAAACCACTTTAGTTGTTATATTGAGACCATATTTGAAAGCCATCTGTGATTTTTCTGTTCTTACTCTGCAATGACCATGGGCAATGACAAGTTAAAAATAAAATGTATGCAAATTTTATAATGGAGAATGCGGGCATCAATCCCGCTACCTCTCGCATGCTAAGCGAGCACTCTACCATTTGAGCTAATTCCCCTGTGTGTTTAATCTGCATAACGTGAAAAAAGTAACCTCACTGCCTTCCACACTTTATTTGCAGTCCAATTGCCCATAACAGTGTTCAGTTCACTCCTAACTTATGCCTTACCTCCACTTATGGGATGTTTTACAGTTCAGGTTGGCCTGTTTACTACTCGAATATGAGTGATATTGTGGTGTGTTCATCTAGACTCATACCCTACCTAATCTTGAAGTTAAATTTCCCACCAATGAGAAACCAAGGGAGATACCATTTTTGATAGTTATTGCATGTCTAATGCAAGAATAATCACCAGATTATGAGAGTCCAGCAAAAATTACTCATTTTCGCCCAACGTGGGGCTCGAACCCACGACCCTGAGATTAAGAGTCTCATGCTCTACCGACTGAGCTAGCCGGGCTCCCATTTCAAGATGGTATGCAGACTAATCATTTTTTATGAAGGAAATCCATTCCTGGACAATTTTTGGGAGTTATTGCAGGTCTAATGCAAGATTAATCTCCATATTATGAGAGTCAATGCAATATTCAGGCAAAAATTACTCGTTTTCGCCCAACGTGGGGCTCGAACCCACGACCCTGAGATTAAGAGTCTCATGCTCTAACGACTGAGCTAGCGGGGCTCCCTCCTTAAGACAGTATGCAGACCAATCCCTTTTTGTGAAAAAAATCAAATCCTGGATATTCCTCTACTCTTGTTTTGCAAGGAAAGCCAGATTTATACATCCTTCAGAGGACAGAGTGTCAAAAAAAAAAAGAGAAAATGAAAACGGAAGTTGTGAGAACTTCATTTTGAGATTGCATAAGAATTCAAATTCCTCTCACATGCTAAAGAATACCTGAACCCTTTTGATTAAACCACTTTAGTTGTTATAATGAGACCATATTTGAAAGCCATCTGTGATTTTTCTGTTCTTACTCTGCAATGACCATGGGCAATGACAAGTTAAAAATAAAATGTATGCAAATTTTATAATGGAGAATGCGGGCATCGATCCCGCTACCTCTCGCATGCTAAGCGAGCACTCTACCATTTGAGCTAATTCCCCTGTGTGTTTAATCTGCATAACATGAAAAAAGTAACCTCACTGCCTTCCACACTTTATTTGCAGTCCAATTGCCCATAACAGTGTTCAGTTCACTCCTAACTTATGCCTTACCTCCACTTATGGGATGTTTTACAGTTCAGGTTGGCCTGTTTACTACTCGAATATGAGTGATATTGTGGTGTGTTCATCTAGACTCATACCCTACCTAATCTTGAAGTTAAATTTCCCACCAATGAGAAACCAAGGGAGATACCATTTTTGATAGTTATTGCATGTCTAATGCAAGAATAATCACTAGATTATGAGAGTCCAGCAAAAATTACTCATTTTCGCCCAACGTGGGGCTCGAACCCACGACCCTGAGATTAAGAGTCTCATGCTCTACCGACTGAGCTAGCCGGGCTCCCACTTCAAGATGGTATGCAGACTAATCATTTTTTATGAAGGAAATCCATTCCTGGACAATTTTTGGGAGTTATTGCAGGTCTAATGCAAGATTAATCTCCATATTATGAGAGTCAATGCAATATTCAGGCAAAAATTACTCGTTTTCGCCCAACGTGGGGCTCGAACCCACGACCCTGAGATTAAGAGTCTCATGCTCTAACGACTGAGCTAGCGGGGCTCCCTCCTTAAGACAGTATGCAGACCAATCCCTTTTTGTGAAGAAAATCAAATCCTGGATATTCCTCTACTCTTGTTTTGCAAGGAAAGCCTGATTTATACATCCTTCAGAGGACAGAGTGTCAAAAAAAAATAAGAGAAAATGAAAACGGAAGTTGTGAGAACTTCATTTTGAGATTGCATAAGAATTCAAATTCCTCTCACATGCTAAAGAATACCTGAACCCTTTTGATTAAACCACTTTAGTTGTTATAATGAGACCATATTTGAAAGCCATCTGTGATTTTTCTGTTCTTACTCTGCAATGACCATGGGCAATGACAAGTTAAAAATAAAATGTATGCAAATTTTATAATGGAGAATGCGGGCATCTACCCCGCTACCTCTCGCATGCTAAGCGAGCGCTCTACCATTTGAGCTAATTCCCCTGAGTGTTTAATCTGCATAACATGAAAAAAGTAACCTCACTGCCTTCCACACTTTATTTGCAGTCCAATTGCCCATAACAGTGTTCAGTTCACTCCTAACATGCCTTACCTCCACTTATGGGATGTTTTACAGTTCAGGTTGGCCTGTTTACTACTCGAATATGAGTGATATTGTGGTGTGTTCATCTAGACTCATACCCTACCTAATCTTGAAGTTAAATTTCCCACCAATGAGAAACCAAGGGAGATACCATTTTTGATAGTTATTGCATGTCTAATGCAAGAATAATCACCAGATTATGAGAGTCCAGCAAAAATTACTCATTTTCGCCCAACGTGGGGCTCGAACCCACGACCCTGAGATTAGGAGTCTCATGCTCTACCGACTGAGCTAGCCGGGCTCCCACTGCAAGATGGTATGCAGACTAATCATTTTTTATGAAGGAAATCCATTCCTGGACAATTTTTGGGAGTTATTGCAGGTCTAATGCAAGATTAATCTCCATATTATGAGAGTCAATGCAATATTCAGGCAAAATTTACTCGTTTTCGCCCAACGTGGGGCTCGAACTCACGACCCTGAGATTAAGAGTCTCATGCTCTACCGACTGAGCTAGCCGGGCTTCCTCCTTAAGACAGTATGCAGACCAATCCCTTTTTGTGAAAAAAATCAAATCCTGGATATTCCTCTACTCTTGTTTTGCAAGGAAAGCCAGATTTATACATCCTTCAGAGGACAGAGTGTCAAAAAAAATAAGAGAAAATGAAAATGGAAGTTGTGAGAACTTCATTTTGAGATTGCAGAAGAATTCAAATTCCTCTCACATGCTAAAGAATACCTGAAGCCTTTTGATTAAACCACTTTAGTTGTTATATTGAGACCATATTTGAAAGCCATCTGTGATTTTTCTGTTCTTACTCTGCAATGACCATGGGCAATGACAAGTTAAAAATAAAATGTATGCAAATTTTATAATGGAGAATGCGGGCATCGATCCCGCTACCTCTCGCATGCTAAGCGAGCACTCTACCATTTGAGCTAATTCCCCTGTGTGTTTAATCTGCATAACATGAAAAAAGTAACCTCACTGCCTTCCACACTTTATTTGCAGTCCAATTGCCCATAACAGTGTTCAGTTCACTCCTAACTTATGCCTTACCTCCACTTATGGGATGTTTTACAGTTCAGGTTGGCCTGTTTACTACTCGAATATGAGTGATATTGTGGTGTGTTCATCTAGACTCATACCCTACCTAATCTTGAAGTTAAATTTCCCACCAATGAGAAACCAAGGGAGATACCATTTTTGATAGTTATTGCATGTCTAATGCAAGAATAATCACCAGATTATGAGAGTCCAGCAAAAATTACTCATTTTCGCCCCACGTGGGGCTCGAACCCACGACCCTGAGATTAAGAGTCTCATGCTCTACCGACTGAGCTAGCCGGGCTCCCACTTCAAGATGGTATGCAGACTAATCATTTTTTATGACGGAAATCCATTCCTGGACAATTTTTGGGAGTTATTGCTGGTCTAATGCAAGATTAATCTCCATATTATGAGAGTCAATGCAATATTCAGGCAAAAATTACTCGTTTTCGCCCAACGTGGGGCTCGAACTCATGACCCTGAGATTAAGAGTCTCATGCTCTAGCGACTGAGCTAGCCGGGCTCCCTCCTTAAGACAGTATGCAGACCAATCCCTTTTTGTGAAAAAAATCAAATCCTGGATATTCCTCTACTCTTGTTTTGCAAGGAAAGCCAGATTTATACATCCTTCAGAGGACAGAGTGTCAAAAAAAATAAGAGAAAATGAAAATGGAAGTTGTGAGAACTTCATTTTGAGATTGCATAAGAATTCAAATTCCTCTCACATGCTAAAGAATACCTGAACCCTTTTGATTAAACCACTTTAGTTGTTATAATGAGACCATATTTGAAAGCCATCTGTGATTTTTCTGTTCTTACTCTGCAATGACCATGGGCAATGACAAGTTAAAAATAAAATGTATGCAAATTTTATAATGGAGAACGCGGGCATCGATCCCGCTACCTCTCGCATGCTAAGCGAGCGCTCTACCATTTGAGCTAATTCCCCTGTGTGTTTAATCTGCATAACATGAAAAAAGTAACCTCACTGCCTTCCACACTTTATTTGAAGTCCAATTGCCCATAACAGTGTTCAGTTCACTCCTAACTTATGCCTTACCTCCACTTATGGGATGTTTTACAGTTCAGGTTGGCCTGTTTACTACTCAATTATGAGTGATATTGTGGTGTGTTCATCTAGACTCATACTCTACCTAATCTTGAAGTTAAATTTCCCACCAATGAGAAACCAAGGGAGATACCATTTTTGATAGTTATTGCATGTCTAATGCAAGAATAATCACCAGATTATGAGAGTCCAGCAAAAATTACTCATTTTCGCCCAACGTGTTGCTCGAACCCACGACCCTGAGATTAAGAGTCTCATGCTCTACCGACTGAGCTAGCCGGGCTCCCACTTCAAGATGGTATGCAGACTAATCATTTTTTATGAAGGAAATCCATTCCTGGACAATTTTTGGGAGTTATTGCAGGTCTAATGCAAGATTAATCTCCATATTATGAGAGTCAATGCAATATTCAGGCAAAAATTACTCGTTTTCGCCCAACGTGGGGCTCGAACCCACGACCCTGAGATTAAGAGTCTCATGCTCTACCGACTGAGCTAGCCGGGCTCCCTCCTTAAGACAGTATGCAGACCAATCCCTTTTTGTGAAAAAAATCAAATCCTGGATATTCCTCTACTCTTGTTTTGCAAGGAAAGCCAGATTTATACATCCTTCAGAGGACAGAGTGTCAAAAAAATAAGAGAAAATGAAAATGGAAGTTGTGAGAACTTCATTTTGAGATTGCATAAGAATTCAAATTCCTCTCACATGCTAAAGAATACCTGAACCCTTTTGATTAAACCACTTTAGTTGTTATATTGAGACCATATTTGAAAGCCATCTGTGATTTTTCTGTTCTTACTCTGCAATGACCATGGGCAATGACAAGTTAAAAATAAAATGTATGCAAATTTTATAATGGAGAATGCGGGTATCGATCCCGCTACCTCTCGCATGCTAAGCGAGCACTCTACCATTTGAGCTAATTCCCCTGTGTGTTTAATCTGCATAACATGAAAAAAGTAACCTCACTGCCTTCCACACTTTATTTGCAGTCCAATTGCCCATAACAGTGTTCAGTTCACTCCTAACTTATGCCTTACCTCCACTTATGGGATGTTTTACAGTTCAGGTTGGCCTGTTTACTACTCGAATATGAGTGATATTGTGGTGTGTTCATCTAGACTCATACCCTACCTAATCTTGAAGTTAAATTTCCCACCAATGAGAAACCAAGGGAGATACCATTTTTGATAGTTATTGCATGTCTAATGCAAGAATAATCACCAGATTATGAGAGTCCAGCAAAAATTACTCATTTTCGCCCAACGTGGGGCTCAAACCCACGACCCTGAGATTAAGAGTCTCATGCTCTACCGACTGAGCTAGCCGGGCTCCCACTTCAAGATGGTATGCAGACTAATCATTTTTTATGAAGGAAATCCATTCCTGGACAATTTTTGGGAGTTATTGCAGGTCTAATGCAAGATTAATCTCCATATTATGAGAGTCAATGCAATATTCAGGCAAAAATTACTCGTTTTCGCCCAACGTGGAGCTCGAACCCACGACCCTGAGATTAAGAGTCTCATGCTCTACCAACTGAGCTAGCCGGGCTCCCTCCTTAAGACAGTATGCAGACCAATCCCTTTTTGTGAAAAAAATCAAATCCTGGATATTCCTCTACTCTTGTTTTGCAAGGAAAGCCAGATTTATACATCCTTCAGAGGACAGAGTGTCAAAAAAAATAAGAGAAAATGAAAATGGAAGTTGTGAGAACTTCATTTTGAGATTGCATAAGAATTCAAATTCCTCTCACATGCTAAAGAATACCTGAACCCTTTTGATTAAACCACTTTAGTTGTTATAATGAGACCATATTTGAAAGCCATCTGTGATTTTTCTGTTCTTACTCTGCAATGACCATGGGCAATGACAAGTTAAAAATAAAATGTATGCAAATTTTATAATGGAGAATGCGGGCATTGATCCCGCTACCTCTCGCATGCTAAGCAAGCGCTCTACCATTTGAGCTAATTCCCCTTTGTGTTTAATCTGCATAACATGAAAAAAGTAACCTCACTGCCTTCCACACTTTATTTGAAGTCCAATTGCCCATAACAGTGTTCAGTTCACTCCTAACTTATGCCTTACCTCCACTTATGGGATGTTTTACAGTTCAGGTTGGCCTGTTTACTACTCGATTATGAGTGATATCGTGGTGTGTTCATCTAGACTCATACTCTACCTAATCTTGAAGTTAAATTTCCCACCAATGAGAAACCAAGGGAGATACCATTTTTGATAGTTATTGCATGTCTAATGCAAGAATAATCACCAGATTATGAGAGTCCAGCAAAAATTACTCATTTTCGCCCAACGTGGGGTTCGAACCCACGACCCTGAGATTAAGAGTCTCATGCTCTACCGACTGAGCTAGCCGGGCTCCCGCTTCAAGATGGTATGCAGACTAATCATTTTTTATGAAGGAAATCCATTCCTGGACAATTTTTGGGAGTTATTGCAGGTCTAATGCAAGATTAATCTCCATATTATGAGAGTCAATGCAATATTCAGGCAAAAATTACTCATTTTCGCCCAACGTGGGGCTCGAACCCACGACCCTGAGATTAAGAGTCTCATGCTCTACCGACTGAGCTAGCCGGGCTCCCTCCTTAAGACAGTATGCAGACCAATCCCTTTTTGTGAAAAAAATCAAATCCTGGATATTCCTCTACTCTTGTTTTGCAAGGAAAGCCAGATTTATACATCCTTCAGAGGACAGAGTGTCAAAAAAAATAAGAGAAAATGAAAATGGAAGTTGTGAGAACTTCATTTTGAGATTGCATAAGAATTCAAATTCCTCTCACATGCTAAAGAATACCTGAACCCTTTTGATTAAACCACTTTAGTTGTTATATTGAGACCATATTTGAAAGCCATCTGTGATTTTTCTGTTCTTACTCTGCAATGACCATGGGCAATGACAAGTTAAAAATAAAATGTATGCAAATTTTATAATGGAGAATGCGGGCATCGATCCCGCTACCTCTCACATGCTAAGCGAGGACTCTACCATTTGAGCTAATTCCCCTGTGTGTTTAATCTGCATAACATGAAAAAAGTAACCTCACTGCCTTCCACACTTTATTTGCAGTCCAATTGCCCATAACAGTGTTCAGTTCACTCCTAACTTATGCCTTACCTCCACTTATGGGATGTTTTACAGTTCAGGTTGGCCTGTTTACTACTCGAATATGAGTGATATTGTGGTGTGTTCATCTAGACTCATACCCTACCTAATCTTGAAGTTAAATTTCCCACCAATGAGAAACAAAGGGAGATACCATTTTTGATAGTTATTGCATGTCTAATGCAAGAATAATCACCAGATTATGAGAGTCCAGCAAAAATTACTCATTTTCGCCCAACGTGGGGCTCGAACCCACGACCCTGAGATTAAGAGTCTCATGCTCTACCGACTGAGCTAGCCGGGCTCCCACTTCAAGATGGTATGCAGACTAATCATTTTTTATGAAGGAAATCCATTCCTGGACAATTTTTGGGAGTTATTGCAGGTCTAATGCAAGATTAATCTCCATATTATGAGAGTCAATGCAATATTCAGGCAAAAATTACTCGTTTTCGCCCAACGTGGGGCTCGAACCCACGACCCTGAGATTAAGAGTCTCATGCTCTAACGACTGAGCTAGCGGGGCTCCCTCCTTAAGACAGTATGCAGACCAATCCCTTTTTGTGAAGAAAATCAAATCCTGGATATTCCTCTACTCTTGTTTTGCAAGGAAAGCCTGATTTATACATCCTTCAGAGGACAGAGTGTCAAAAAAAAATAAGAGAAAATGAAAACGGAAGTTGTGAGAACTTCATTTTGAGATTGCATAAGAATTCAAATTCCTCTCACATGCTAAAGAATACCTGAACCCTTTTGATTAAACCACTTTAGTTGTTATAATGAGACCATATTTGAAAGCCATCTGTGATTTTTCTGTTCTTACTCTGCAATGACCATGGGCAATGACAAGTTAAAAATAAAATGTATGCAAATTTTATAATGGAGAATGCGGGCATCTACCCCGCTACCTCTCGCATGCTAAGCGAGCGCTCTACCATTTGAGCTAATTCCCCTGAGTGTTTAATCTGCATAACATGAAAAAAGTAACCTCACTGCCTTCCACACTTTATTTGCAGTCCCATTGCACATAACAGTGTTCAGTTCACTCCTAACTTATGCCTTACCTCCACTTATGGGATGTTTTACAGTTCAGGTTGGCCTGTTTACTACTCGAATATGAGTGATATTGTGGTGTGTTCATCTAGACTCATACCCTACCTAATCTTGAAGTTAAATTTCCCACCAATGAGAAACCAAGGGAGATACCATTTTTGATAGTTATTGCATGTCTAATGCAAGAATAATCACCAGATTATGAGAGTCCAGCAAAAATTACTCATTTTCGCCCAACGTGGGGCTCAAACCCATGACCCTGAGATTAAGAGTCTCATGCTCTACCGACTGAGCTAGCCGGGCTCCCACTTCAAGATGGTATGCAGACTAATCATTTTTTATGAAGGAAATCCATTCCTGGACAATTTTTGGGAGTTATTGCAGGTCTAATGCAAGATTAATCTCCATATTATGAGAGTCAATGCAATATTCAGGCAAAAATTACTCGTTTTCGCCAAACGTGGGGCTCGAACCCACGACCCTGAGATTAAGAGTCTCATGCTCTACCGACTGAGCTAGCCGGGCTCCCTCCTTAAGACAGTATGCAGACCAATCCCTTTTTGTGAAGAAAATCAAATCCTGGATATTCCTCTACTCTTGTTTTGCAAGGAAAGCCTGATTTATACATCCTTCAGAGGACAGAGTGTCAAAAAAAAAATAAGAGAAAATGAAAACGGAAGTTGTGAGAACTTCATTTTGAGATTGCATAAGAATTCAAATTCCTCTCACATGCTAAAGAATACCTGAACCCTTTTGATTAAACCACTTTAGTTGTTATAATGAGACCATATTTGAAAGCCATCTGTGATTTTTCTGTTCTTACTCTGCAATGACCATGGGCAATGACAAGTTAAAAATAAAATGTATGCAAATTTTATAATGGAGAATGCAGGCATCAACCCCACTACCTCTCGCATGCTAAGCGAGCGCTCTACCATTTGAGCTAATTCCCCTGAGTGTTTAATCTGCATAACATGAAAAAAGTAACCTCACTGCCTTCCACACTTTATTTGCAGTCCAATTGCCCATAACAGTGTTCAGTTCACTCCTAACTTATGCCTTACCTCCACTTATGGGATGTTTTACAGTTCAGGTTGGCCTGTTTACTACTCGAATATGAGTGATATTGTGGTGTGCTCATCTAGACTCATACCCTACCTAATCTTGAAGTTAAATTTATCACCAATGAGAAACCAAGGGAGATACCATTTTTGATAGTTATTGCATGTCTAATGCAAGAATAATCACCAGATTATGAGAGTCCAGCAAAAATTACTCATTTTCGCCCAACGTGGGGCTCAAACCCACGACCCTGAGATTAAGAGTCTCATGCTCTACCGACTGAGCTAGCCGGGCTCCCACTTCAAGATGGTATGCAGACTAATCATTTTTTATGAAGGAAATCCATTCCTGGACAATTTTTGGGAGTTATTGCAGGTCTAATGCAAGATTAATCTCCATATTATGAGAGTCAATGCAATATTCAGGCAAAAATTACTCGTTTTCGCCCAACGTGGGGCTCGAACCCACGACCCTGAGATTAAGAGTCTCATGCTCTAACGACTGAGCTAGCGGGGCTCCCTCCTTAAGACAGTATGCAGACCAATCCCTTTTTGTGAAGAAAATCAAATCCTGGATATTCCTCTACTCTTGTTTTGCAAGGAAAGCCTGATTTATACATCCTTCAGAGGACAGAGTGTCAAAAAAAAATAAGAGAAAATGAAAACGGAAGTTGTGAGAACTTCATTTTGAGATTGCATAAGAATTCAAATTCCTCTCACATGCTAAAGAATACCTGAACCCTTTTGATTAAACCACTTTAGTTGTTATAATGAGACCATATTTGAAAGCCATCTGTGATTTTTCTGTTCTTACTCTGCAATGACCATGGGCAATGACAAGTTAAAAATAAAATGTATGCAAATTTTATAATGGAGAATGCGGGCATCTACCCCGCTACCTCTCGCATGCTAAGCGAGCGCTCTACCATTTGAGCTAATTCCCCTGAGTGTTTAATCTGCATAACATGAAAAAAGTAACCTCACTGCCTTCCACACTTTATTTGCAGTCCCATTGCACATAACAGTGTTCAGTTCACTCCTAACTTATGCCTTACCTCCACTTATGGGATGTTTTACAGTTCAGGTTGGCCTGTTTACTACTCGAATATGAGTGATATTGTGGTGTGTTCATCTAGACTCATACCCTACCTAATCTTGAAGTTAAATTTCCCACCAATGAGAAACCAAGGGAGATACCATTTTTGATAGTTATTGCATGTCTAATGCAAGAATAATCACCAGATTATGAGAGTCCAGCAAAAATTACTCATTTTCGCCCAACGTGGGGCTCAAACCCATGACCCTGAGATTAAGAGTCTCATGCTCTACCGACTGAGCTAGCCGGGCTCCCACTTCAAGATGGTATGCAGACTAATCATTTTTTATGAAGGAAATCCATTCCTGGACAATTTTTGGGAGTTATTGCAGGTCTAATGCAAGATTAATCTCCATATTATGAGAGTCAATGCAATATTCAGGCAAAAATTACTCGTTTTCGCCAAACGTGGGGCTCGAACCCACGACCCTGAGATTAAGAGTCTCATGCTCTACCGACTGAGCTAGCCGGGCTCCCTCCTTAAGACAGTATGCAGACCAATCCCTTTTTGTGAAGAAAATCAAATCCTGGATATTCCTCTACTCTTGTTTTGCAAGGAAAGCCTGATTTATACATCCTTCAGAGGACAGAGTGTCAAAAAAAAAATAAGAGAAAATGAAAACGGAAGTTGTGAGAACTTCATTTTGAGATTGCATAAGAATTCAAATTCCTCTCACATGCTAAAGAATACCTGAACCCTTTTGATTAAACCACTTTAGTTGTTATAATGAGACCATATTTGAAAGCCATCTGTGATTTTTCTGTTCTTACTCTGCAATGACCATGGGCAATGACAAGTTAAAAATAAAATGTATGCAAATTTTATAATGGAGAATGCAGGCATCAACCCCACTACCTCTCGCATGCTAAGCGAGCGCTCTACCATTTGAGCTAATTCCCCTGAGTGTTTAATCTGCATAACATGAAAAAAGTAACCTCACTGCCTTCCACACTTTATTTGCAGTCCAATTGCCCATAACAGTGTTCAGTTCACTCCTAACTTATGCCTTACCTCCACTTATGGGATGTTTTACAGTTCAGGTTGGCCTGTTTACTACTCGAATATGAGTGATATTGTGGTGTGCTCATCTAGACTCATACCCTACCTAATCTTGAAGTTAAATTTATCACCAATGAGAAACCAAGGGAGATACCATTTTTGATAGTTATTGCATGTCTAATGCAAGAATAATCACCAGATTATGAGAGTCCAGCAAAAATTACTCATTTTCGCCCAACGTGGGGCTCAAACCCACGACCCTGAGATTAAGAGTCTCATGCTCTACCGACTGAGCTAGCCGGGCTCCCACTTCAAGATGGTATGCAGACTAATCATTTTTTATGAAGGAAATCCATTCCTGGACAATTTTTGGGAGTTATTGCAGGTCTAATGCAAGATTAATCTCCATATTATGAGAGTCAATGCAATATTCAGGCAAAAATTACTCGTTTTCGCCCAACGTGGGGCTCGAACCCACGACCCTGAGATTAAGAGTCTCATGCTCTACCGACTGAGCTAGCCGGGCTCCCTCCTTAAGACAGTATGCAGACCAATCCCTTTTTGTGAAGAAAATCAAATCCTGGATATTCCTCTACTCTTGTTTTGCAAGGAAAGCCTGATTTATACATCCTTCAGAGGACAGAGTGTCAAAAAAAATAAGAGAAAATGAAAACGGAAGTTGTGAGAACTTCATTTTGAGATTGCATAAGAATTCAAATTCCTCTCACATGCTAAAGAATACCTGAACCCTTTTGATTAAACCACTTTAGTTGTTATAATGAGACCATATTTGAAAGCCATCTGTGATTTTTCTGTTCTTACTCTGCAATGACCATGGGCAATGACAAGTTAAAAATAAAATGTATGCAAATTTTATAATGGAGAATGCGGGCATCAACCCCGCTACCTCTCGCATGCTAAGCGAGCGCTCTACCATTTGAGCTAATTCCCCTGAGTGTTTAATCTGCATAACATGAAAAAAGTAACCTCACTGCCTTCCACACTTTATTTGCAGTCCAATTGCCCATAACAGTGTTCAGTTCACTCCTAACTTATGCCTTACCTCCACTTATGGGATGTTTTACAGTTCAGGTTGGCCTGTTTACTACTCGAATATGAGTGATATTGTGGTGTGTTCATCTAGACTCATACCCTACCTAATCTTGAAGTTAAATTTCCCACCAATGAGAAACCAAGGGAGATACCATTTTTGATAGTTATTGCATGTCTAATGCAAGAATAATCACCAGATTATGAGAGTCCAGCAAAAATTACTCATTTTCGCCCAACGTGGGGCTCAAACCCACGACCCTGAGATTAAGAGTCTCATGCTCTACCGACTGAGCTAGCCAGGCTCCCACTTCAAGATGGTATGCAGACTAATCATTTTTTATGAAGGAAATCCATTCCTGGACAATTTTTGGGAGTTATTGCAGGTCTAATGCAAGATTAATCTCCATATTATGAGAGTCAATGCAATATTCAGGAAAAAATTACTCGTTTTCGCCCAACGTGGGGCTCGAACCCACGACCCTGAGATTAAGAGTCTCATGCTCTACCGACTGAGCTAGCCGGGCTCCCTCCTTAAGACAGTATGCAGACCAATCCCTTTTTGTGAAGAAAATCAAATCCTGGATATTCCTCTACTCTTGTTTTGCAAGGAAAGCCTGATTTATACATCCTTCAGAGGACAGAGTGTCAAAAAAAAATAAGAGAAAATGAAAACGGAAGTTGTGAGAACTTCATTTTGAGATTGCATAAGAATTCAAATTCCTCTCACATGCTAAAGAATACCTGAACCCTTTTGATTAAACCACTTTAGTTGTTATAATGAGACCATATTTGAAAGCCATCTGTGATTTTTCTGTTCTTACTCTGCAATGACCATGGGCAATGACAAGTTAAAAATAAAATGTATGCAAATTTTATAATGGAGAATGCGGGCATCACCCCCGCTACCTCTTGCATGCTAAGCGAGCGCTCTACCATTTGAGCTAATTCCCCTGAGTGTTTAATCTGCATAACATGAAAAAAGTAACCTCACTGCCTTCCACACTTTATTTGCAGTCCAATTGCCCATAACAGTGTTCAGTTCACTCCTAACTTATGCCTTACCTCCACTTATGGGATGTTTTACAGTTCAGGTTGGCCTGTTTACTACTCGAATATGAGTGATATTGTGGTGTGTTCATCTAGACTCATACCCTACCTAATCTTGAAGTTAAATTTCCCACCAATGAGAAACCAAGGGAGATACCATTTTTGATAGTTATTGCATGTCTAATGCAAGAATAATCACCAGATTATGAGAGTCCAGCAAAAATTACTCATTTTCGCCCAACGTGGGGCTCAAACCCACGACCCTGAGATTAAGAGTCTCATGCTCTACCGACTGAGCTAGCCGGGCTCCCACTTCAAGATGGTATGCAGACTAATCATTTTTTATGAAGGAAATCCATTCCTGGACAATTTTTGGGAGTTATTGCAGGTCTAATGCAAGATTAATCTCCATATTATGAGAGTCAATGCAATATTCAGGCAAAAATTACTCGTTTTCGCCCAACGTGGGGCTCGAACCCACGACCCTGAGATTAAGAGTCTCATGCTCTACCGACTGAGCTAGCCGGGCTCCCTCCTTAAGACAGTATGCAGACCAATCCCTTTTTGTGAAGAAAATCAAATCCTGGATATTCCTCTACTCTTGTTTTGCAAGGAAAGCCTGATTTATACATCCTTCAGAGGACAGAGTGTCAAAAAAAATAAGAGAAAATGAAAACGGAAGTTGTGAGAACTTCATTTTGAGATTGCATAAGAATTCAAATTCCTCTCACATGCTAAAGAATACCTGAACCCTTTTGATTAAACCACTTTAGTTGTTATAATGAGACCATATTTGAAAGCCATCTGTGATTTTTCTGTTCTTACTCTGCAATGACCATGGGCAATGACAAGTTAAAAATAAAATGTATGCAAATTTTATAATGGAGAATGCGGGCATCAACCCCGCTACCTCTCGCATGCTAAGCGAGCGCTCTACCATTTGAGCTAATTCCCCTGAGTGTTTAATCTGCATAACATGAAAAAAGTAACCTCACTGCCTTCCACACTTTATTTGCAGTCCAATTGCCCATAACAGTGTTCAGTTCACTCCTAACTTATGCCTTACCTCCACTTATGGGATGTTTTACAGTTCAGGTTGGCCTGTTTACTACTCGAATATGAGTGATATTGTGGTGTGTTCATCTAGACTCATACCCTACCTAATCTTGAAGTTAAATTTCCCACCAATGAGAAACCAAGGGAGATACCATTTTTGATAGTTATTGCATGTCTAATGCAAGAATAATCACCAGATTATGAGAGTCCAGCAAAAATTACTCATTTTCGCCCAACGTGGGGCTCAAACCCACGACCCTGAGATTAAGAGTCTCATGCTCTACCGACTGAGCTAGCCGGGCTCCCACTTCAAGATGGTATGCAGACTAATCATTTTTTATGAAGGAAATCCATTCCTGGACAATTTTTGGGAGTTATTGCAGGTCTAATGCAAGATTAATCTCCATATTATGAGAGTCAATGCAATATTCAGGCAAAAATTACTCGTTTTCGCCCAAAGTGGGGCTCGAACCCACGACCCTGAGATTAAGAGTCTCATGCTCTACCGACTGAGCTAGCCGGGCTCCCTCCTTAAGACAGTATGCAGACCAATCCCTTTTTGTGAAGAAAATCAAATCCTGGATATTCCTCTACTCTTGTTTTGCAAGGAAAGCCTGATTTATACATCCTTCAGAGGACAGAGTGTCCAAAAAAAATAAGAGAAAATGAAAACGGAAGTTGTGAGAACTTCATTTTGAGATTGCATAAGAATTCAAATTCCTCTCACATGCTAAAGAATACCTGAACCCTTTTGATTAAACCACTTTAGTTGTTATAATGAGACCATATTTGAAAGCCATCTGTGATTTTTCTGTTCTTACTCTGCAATGACCATGGGCAATGACAAGTTAAAAATAAAATGTATGCAAATTTTATAATGGAGAATGCGGGCATCACCCCCGCTACCTCTTGCATGCTAAGCGAGCGCTCTACCATTTGAGCTAATTCCCCTGAGTGTTTAATCTGCATAACATGAAAAAAGTAACCTCACTGCCTTCCACACTTTATTTGCAGTCCAATTGCCCATAACAGTGTTCAGTTCACTCCTAACTTATGCCTTACCTCCACTTATGGGATGTTTTACAGTTCAGGTTGGCCTGTTTACTATTCGAATATGAGTGATATTGTGGTGTGTTCATCTAGACTCATACCCTACCTAATCTTGAAGTTAAATTTCCCACCAATGAGAAACCAAGGGAGATACCATTTTTGATAGTTATTGCATGTCTAATGCAAGAATAATCACCAGATTATGAGAGTCCAGCAAAAATTACTCATTTTCGCCCAACGTGGGGCTCAAACCCACGACCCTGAGATTAAGAGTCTCATGCTCTACCGACTGAGCTAGCCGGGCTCCCACTTCAAGATGGTATGCAGACTAATCATTTTTTATGAAGGAAATCCATTCCTGGACAATTTTTGGGAGTTATTGCAGGTCTAATGCAAGATTAATCTCCATATTATGAGAGTCAATGCAATATTCAGGCAAAAATTACTCGTTTTCGCCCAACGTGGGGCTCGAACCCACGACCCTGAGATTAAGAGTCTCATGCTCTACCGACTGAGCTAGCCGGGCTCCCTCCTTAAGACAGTATGCAGACCAATCCCTTTTTGTGAAGAAAATCAAATCCTGGATATTCCTCTACTCTTGTTTTGCAAGGAAAGCCTGATTTATACATCCTTCAGAGGACAGAGTGTCAAAAAAAAATAAGAGAAAATGAAAACGGAAGTTGTGAGAACTTCATTTTGAGATTGCATAAGAATTCAAATTCCTCTCACATGCTAAAGAATACCTGAACCCTTTTGATTAAACCACTTTAGTTGTTATAATGAGACCATATTTGAAAGCCATCTGTGATTTTTCTGTTCTTACTCTGCAATGACCTTGGGCAATGACAAGTTAAAAATAAAATGTATGCAAATTTTATAATGGAGAATGCGGGCATCACCCCCGCTACCTCTTGCATGCTAAGCGAGCGCTCTACCATTTGAGCTAATTCCCCTGAGTGTTTAATCTGCATAACATGAAAAAAGTAACCTCACTGCCTTCCACACTTTATTTGCAGTCCAATTGCCCATAACAGTGTTCAGTTCACTCCTAACTTATGCCTTACCTCCACTTATGGGATGTTTTACAGTTCAGGTTGGCCTGTTTACTACTCGAATATGAGTGATATTGTGGTGTGTTCATCTAGACTCATACCCTACCTAATCTTGAAGTTAAATTTCCCACCAATGAGAAACCAAGGGAGATACCATTTTTGATAGTTATTGCATGTCTAATGCAAGAATATTCACCAGATTATGAGAGTCCAGCAAAAATTACTCATTTTCGCACGACGTGGGGCTCGAACCCACGACCCTGAGATTAAGAGTCTCATGCTCTACCGACTGAGCTAGCCGGGCTCCCACTTCAAGATGGTATGCAGACTAATCATTTTTTATGAAGGAAATCCATTCCTGGACAATTTTTGGGAGTTATTGCAGGTCTAATGCAAGATTAATCTCCATATTATGAGAGTCAATGCAATATTCAGGCAAAAATTACTCATTTTTGCCCAACGTGGGGCTCAAACCCACGACCCTGAGATTAAGAGTCTCATGCTCTACCGACTGAGCTAGCCGGGCTCCCACCTTAAGACAGTATGCAGACCAATCCCTTTTTGTGAAGAAAATCAAATCCTGGATATTCCTCTACTCTTGTTTTGCAAGGAAAGCCTGATTTATACATCCTTCAGAGGACAGAGTGTCAAAAAAAATAAGAGAAAATGAAAATGGAAGTTGTGAAAACTTCATTTTGAGATTGCATAAGAATTCAAATTCCTCTCACATGCTAAAGAATACCTGAACCCTTTTGATTAAACCACTTTAGTTGTTATAATGAGACCATATTTGAAAGCCATCTGTGATTTTTCTGTTCTTACTCTGCAATGACCTTGGCAATGACAAGTTAAAAATAAAATGTATGCAAATTTTATAATGGAGAATGCGGGCATCGAGCCCGCTACCTCTCGCATGATAAGCGAGCGCTTTACTATTTGAGCTAATTCCCCTGTGTGTTTAATCTGCATAACATGAAAAAAGTAACCTTACTGCGTTCCACACTTTATTTGAATTCCAATTGCCCATAACAGTGTTCAGTTCACTCCTAACTTATGCCTTACCTCCACTTATGGGATGTTTTACAGTTCAGGTTGGCCTGTTTACTACTCGAATATGAGTGATTTTGCGCTGTGTTCATCTAGACTCATACCCTAGCTAATCTTGAAGTTAAATTTCCCACCAATGAGAAACCAAGGGAGATACCATTTCTGATAGTTATTGCATGTCTAATGCAAGAATATTCACCAGATTATGAGAGTCAATGCAATAATCCAGCAAAAATTACTCATTTTCGCCCAACGTGGGGCTCGAACCCACGACCCTGAGATTAAGAGTCTCATGCTCTACCGACTGAGCTAGCCGGGCTCCCTCCTTAAGACAGTATGCAGACCTATCCCTTTTTGTGAAAAAAATCAAATCCTGGATATTCCTCTACTCTTGTTTTGCAAGGAAAGCCAGATTTATACATCCTTCAGAGGACAGAGTGTCAAAAAAATAAGAGAAAATGAAAATGGAAGTTGTGAGAACTTCATTTTGAGATTGCATAAGAATTCAAATTCCTCTCACATGCTAAAGAATACCTGAACCCTTTTGATTAAACCACTTTAGTTGTTATAATGAGACCATATTTGAAAGCCATCTGTGATTTTTCTGTTCTTACTCTGCAATGACCATGGGCAATGACATGTTAAAAATAAAATGTATGCAAATTTTATAATGGAGAATGCGGGCATCGATCCCACTACCTCTCGCATGCTAAGCGAGCGCTTTACTATTTGAGCTAATTCCCCTGTGTGTTTAATCTGCATAACATGAAAAAAGTAACCTTACTGCGTTCCACACTTTATTTGAAGTCCAATTGCCCATAACAGTGTTCAGTTCACTCCTAACTTATGCCTTACCTCCACTTATGGGATGTTTTACAGTTCAGGTTGGCCTGTTTACTACTCGAATATGAGTGATATTGCGCTGTGTTCATCTAGACTCATACCCTAGCTAATCTTGAAGTTAAATTTCCCACCAATGAGAAACCAAGGGAGATACCATTTCTGATAGTTATTGCATGTCTAATGCAAGAATATTCACCAGATTATGAGAGTCAATGCAATAATCCAGCAAAAATTACTCATTTTCGCCCAACGTGGGGCTCGAACCCACGACCCTGAGATTAAGAGTCTCATGCTCTACCGACTGAGCTAGCCGGGCTCCCACTTCAAGATGGTATGCAGACTAATCATTTTTTATGAAGGAAATCCATTCCTGGACAATTTTTGGGAGTTATTGCAGGTCTAATGCAAGATTAATCTCCATATTATGAGAGTCAATGCAATATTCAGGCTAAAATTACTCGTTTTCGCCCAACGTGGGGCTCGAACCCACGACCCTGAGATTAAGAGTCTCATGCTCTACCGACTGAGCTAGCCGGGCTCCCTCCTTAAGACAGTATGCAGACCAATCCCTTTTTGTGAAGAAAATCAAATCCTGGATATTCCTCTACTCTTGTTTTGCAAGGAAAGCCTGATTTATACATCCTTCAGAGGACAGAGTGTCAAAAAAAATAAGAGAAAATGAAAATGGAAGTTGTGAGAACTTCATTTTGAGATTGCATAAGAATTCAAATTCCTCTCACATGCTAAAGAATACCTGAACCCTTTTGATTAAACCACTTTAGTTGTTATATTGAGACCATATTTGAAAGCCATCTGTGATTTTTCTGTTCTTACTCTGCAATGACCATGGGCAATGACAAGTTAAAAATAAAATGTATGCAAATTTTATAATGGAGAACGCGGGCATCAACCCCGCTACCTCTTGCATGCTAAGCGAGCGCTCTACCATTTGAGCTAATTCCCCTGAGTGTTTAATCTGCATAACATGAAAAAAGTAACCTCACTGCCTTCCACACTTTATTTGCAGTCCAATTGCCCATAACAGTGTTCAGTTCACTCCTAACTTATGCCTTACCTCCACTTATGGGATGTTTTACAGTTCAGGTTGGCCTGTTTACTACTCGAATATGAGTGATATTGTGGTGTGTTCATCTAGACTCATACCCTACCTAATCTTGAAGTTAAATTTCCCACCAATGAGAAACCAAGGGAGATACCATTTTTGATAGTTATTGCATGTCTAATGCAAGAATAATCACCAGATTATGAGAGTCCAGCAAAAATTACTCATTTTCGCCCGACGTGGGGCTCGAACCCACGACCCTGAGATTAAGAGTCTCATGCTCTACCGACTGAGCTAGCCGGGCTCCCACTTCAAGATGGTATGCAGACTAATCATTTTTTATGAAGGAAATCCATTCCTGGACAATTTTTGGGAGTTATTGCAGGTCTAATGCAAGATTAATCTCCATATTATGAGAGTCAATGCAATATTCAGGCAAAAATTACTCATTTTTGCCCAACGTGGGGCTCAAACCCACGACCCTGAGATTAAGAGTCTCATGCTCTACCGACTGAGCTAGCCGGGCTCCCTCCTTAAGACAGTATGCAGACCAATCCCTTTTTGTGAAGAAAATCAAATCCTGGATATTCCTCTACTCTTGTTTTGCAAGGAAAGCCTGATTTATACATCCTTCAGAGGACAGAGTGTCAAAAAAAATAAGAGAAAATGAAAATGGAAGTTGTGAAAACTTCATTTTGAGATTGCATAAGAATTCAAATTCCTCTCACATGCTAAAGAATACCTGAACCCTTTTGATTAAACCACTTTAGTTGTTATAATGAGACCATATTTGAAAGCCATCTGTGATTTTTCTGTTCTTACTCTGCAATGACCTTGGCAATGACAAGTTAAAAATAAAATGTATGCAAATTTTATAATGGAGAATGCGGGCATCGAGCCCGCTACCTCTCGCATGATAAGCGAGCGCTTTACTATTTGAGCTAATTCCCCTGTGTGTTTAATCTGCATAACATGAAAAAAGTAACCTTACTGCGTTCCACACTTTATTTGAAGTCCAATTGCCCATAACAGTGTTCAGTTCACTCCTAACTTATGCCTTACCTCCACTTATGGGATGTTTTACAGTTCAGGTTGGCCTGTTTACTACTCGAATATGAGTGATATTGCGCTGTGTTCATCTAGACTCATACCCTAGCTAATCTTGAAGTTAAATTTCCCACCAATGAGAAACCAAGGGAGATACCATTTCTGATAGTTATTGCATGTCTAATGCAAGAATATTCACCAGATTATGAGAGTCAATGCAATAATCCAGCAAAAATTACTCATTTTCGCCCAACGTGGGGCTCGAACCCACGACCCTGAGATTAAGAGTCTCATGCTCTACCGACTGAGCTAGCCGGGCTCCCTCCTTAAGACAGTATGCAGACCTATCCCTTTTTGTGAAAAAAATCAAATCCTGGATATTCCTCTACTCTTGTTTTGCAAGGAAAGCCAGATTTATACATCCTTCAGAGGACAGAGTGTCAAAAAAAATAAGAGAAAATGAAAATGGAAGTTGTGAGAACTTCATTTTGAGATTGCATAAGAATTCAAATTTCTCTCACATGCTAAAGAATACCTGAACCCTTTTGATTAAACCACTTTAGTTGTTATAATGAGACCATATTTGAAAGCCATCTGTGATTTTTCTGTTCTTACTCTGCAATGACCATGGGCAATGACAAGTTAAAAATAAAATGTATGCACATTTTATAATGGAGAATGCGGGCATCGATCCCGCTACCTCTCGCATGCTAAGCGAGCGCTCTACCATTTGAGCTAATTCCCCTGTGCGTTTAATCTGCATAACATGAAAAAAGTAACCTCACTGCCTTCCACACTTTATTTGAAGTCCAATTGCCCATAAAAGTGTTCAGTTCACTCCTAACTTATGCCTTACCTCCACTTATGGGATGTTTTACAATTCAGGTTGGCCTGTTTACTACTCGAATATGAGTGATATTGTGGTGTGTTCATCTAGACTCATACCCTACCTAATCTTGAAGTTAAATTTCCCACCAATGAGAAACCAAGGGAGATACCATTTTTGATAGTTATTGCATGTCTAATGCAAGAATATTCACCAGATTATGAGGATCCAGCAAAAATTACTCATTTTCGCCCAACGTGGAGCTCGAACCCACGACCCTGAGATTAAGAGTCTCATGCTCTACCGACTGAGCTAGCCGGGCTCCCACTTCAAGGTGGTATGCAGACTAATCATTTTTTATGATGGAAATCCATTCCTGGACAATTTTTGGGAGTTATTGCACGTCTAATGCAAGATTAATCTCCATATTATGAGAGTCAATGCAATATTCAGGCAAAAATTACTCGTTTTCGCCCAACGTGGGGCTCAAACCCACGACCCTGAGATTAAGAGTCTCATGCTCTACCGACTGAGCTAGCCGGGCTCCCTCCTTAAGACAGTATGCAGACCAATCCCTTTTTGTGAAGAAAATCAAATCCTGGATATTCCTCTACTCTTGTTTTGCAAGGAAAGCCTGATTTATACATCCTTCAGAGGACAGAGTGTCAAAAAAAATAAGAGAAAATGAAAATGGAAGTTGTGAGAACTTCATTTTGAGATTGCATAAGAATTCAAATTCCTCTCACATGCTAAAGAATACCTGAACCCTTTTGATTAAACCACTTTAGTTGTTATAATGAGACCATATTTGAAAGCCATCCGTGATTTTTCTGTTCTTACTCTGCAATGACCATGGGCAATGACAAGTTAAAAATAAAATGTATGCAAATTTTATAATGGAGAATGCGGGCATCGATCCCACTACCTCTCGCATGCTAAGCGAGCGCTTTACTATTTGAGCTAATTCCCCTGTGTGTTTAATCTGCATAACATGAAAAAAGTAACCTTACTGCGTTCCACACTTTATTTGAAGTCCAATTGCCCATAACAGTGTTCAGTTCACTCCTAACTTATGCCTTACCTCCACTTATGGGATGTTTTACAGTTCAGGTTGGCCTGTTTACTACTCGAATATGAGTGATATTGCGCTGTGTTCATCTAGACTCATACCCTAGCTAATCTTGAAGTTAAATTTCCCACCAATGAGAAACCAAGGGAGATACCATTTCTGATAGTTATTGCATGTCTAATGCAAGAATATTCACCAGATTATGAGAGTCAATGCAATAATCCAGCAAAAATTACTCATTTTCGCCCAACGTGGGGCTCGAACCCACGACCCTGAGATTAAGAGTCTCATGCTCTACCGACTGAGCTAGCCGGGCTCCCACTTCAAGATGGTATGCAGACTAATCAGTTTTTTATGAAGGAAATCCATTCCTGGACAATTTTTCGGAGTTATTGCAGGTCTAATGCAAGATTAATCTCCATATTATGAGAGTCAATGCAATATTCAGGCAAAAATTACTCGTTTTCGCCCAACGTGGGGCTCGAACCCACGACCCTGAGATTAAGAGTCTCATGCTCTACCGACTGAGCTAGCCGGGCTCCCTCCTTAAGACAGTATGCAGACCAATCCCTTTTTGTGAAGAAAATCAAATCCTGGATATTCCTCTACTCTTGTTTTGCAAGGAAAGCCTGATTTATACATCCTTCAGAGGACAGAGTGTCAAAAAAAATAAGAGAAAATGAAAATGGAAGTTGTGAGAACTTCATTTTGAGATTGCATAAGAATTCAAATTCCTCTCACATGCTAAAGAATACCTGAACCCTTTTGATTAAACCACTTTAGTTGTTATAATGAGACCATATTTGAAAGCCATCTGTGATTTTTCTGTTCTTACTCTGCAATGACCATGGGCAATGACAAGTTAAAAATAAAATGTATGCAAATTTTATAATGGAGAATGCGGGCATCAACCCCGCTACCTCTTGCATGCTAAGCGAGCGCTCTACCATTTGAGCTAATTCCCCTGAGTGTTTAATCTGCATAACATGAAAAAAGTAACCTCACTGCCTTCCACACTTTATTTGCAGTCCAATTGCCCATAACAGTGTTCAGTTCACTCCTAACTTATGCCTTACCTCCACTTATGGGATGTTTTACAGTTCAGGTTGGCCTGTTTACTACTCGAATATGAGTGATATTGTGGTGTGTTCATCTAGACTCATACCCTACCTAATCTTGAAGTTAAATTTCCCACCAATGAGAAACCAAGGGAGATACCATTTTGATAGTTATTGCATGTCTAATGCAAGAATAATCACCAGATTATGAGAGTCCAGCAAAAATTACTCATTTTCGCCCGACGTGGGGCTCGAACCCACGACCCTGAGATTAAGAGTCTCATGCTCTACCGACTGAGCTAGCCGGGCTCCCACTTCAAGATGGTATGCAGACTAATCATTTTTTATGAAGGAAATCCATTCCTGGACAATTTTTGGGAGTTATTGCAGGTCTAATGCAAGATTAATCTCCATATTATGAGAGTCAATGCAATATTCAGGCAAAAATTACTCATTTTTGCCCAACGTGGGGCTCAAACCCACGACCCTGAGATTAAGAGTCTCATGCTCTACCGACTGAGCTAGCCGGGCTCCCTCCTTAAGACAGTATGCAGACCAATCCCTTTTTGTGAAGAAAATCAAATCCTGGATATTCCTCTACTCTTGTTTTGCAAGGAAAGCCTGATTTATACATCCTTCAGAGGACAGAGTGTCAAAAAAAATAAGAGAAAATGAAAATGGAAGTTGTGAAAACTTCATTTTGAGATTGCATAAGAATTCAAATTCCTCTCACATGCTAAAGAATACTTGAACCCTTTTGATTAAACCACTTTAGTTGTTATAATGAGACCATATTTGAAAGCCATCTGTGATTTTTCTGTTCTTACTCTGCAATGACCTTGGCAATGACAAGTTAAAAATAAAATGTATGCAAATTTTATAATGGAGAATGCGGGCATCGAGCCCGCTACCTCTCGCATGATAAGCGAGCGCTTTACTATTTGAGCTAATTCCCCTGTGTGTTTAATCTGCATAACATGAAAAAAGTAACCTTACTGCGTTCCACACTTTATTTGAAGTCCAATTGCCCATAACAGTGTTCAGTTCACTCCTAACTTATGCCTTACCTCCACTTATGGGATGTTTTACAGTTCAGGTTGGCCTGTTTACTACTCGAATATGAGTGATATTGCGCTGTGTTCATCTAGACTCATACCCTAGCTAATCTTGAAGTTAAATTTCCCACCAATGAGAAACCAAGGGAGATACCATTTCTGATAGTTATTGCATGTCTAATGCAAGAATATTCACCAGATTATGAGAGTCAATGCAATAATCCAGCAAAAATTACTCATTTTCAGCCAATGTGGGGCTCGAACCCACGACCCTGAGATTAAGAGTCTCATGCTCTACCGACTGAGCTAGCCGGGCTCCCTCCTTAAGACAGTATGCAGACCTATCCCTTTTTGTGAAAAAAATCAAATCCTGGATATTCCTCTACTCTTGTTTTGCAAGGAAAGCCAGGTTTATACATCCTTCAGAGGACAGAGTGTCAAAAAAAATAAGAGAAAATGAAAATGGAAGTTGTGAGAACTTCATTTTGAGATTGCATAAGAATTCAAATTTCTCTCACATGCTAAAGAATACCTGAACCCTTTTGATTAAACCACTTTAGTTGTTATAATGAGACCATATTTGAAAGCCATCTGTGATTTTTCTGTTCTTACTCTGCAATGACCATGGGCAATGACAAGTTAAAAGTAAAATGTATGCAAATTTTATAATGGAGAATGCGGGCATCGATCCCGCTACCTCTCGCATGCTAAGCGAGCGCTCTACCATTTGAGCTAATTCCCCTGTGTGTTTAATCTGCATAACATGAAAAAAGTAACCTCACTGCCTTCCACACTTTATTTGAAGTCCAATTGCCCATAAAAGTGTTCAGTTCACTCCTAACTTATGCCTTACCTCCACTTATGGGATGTTTTACAGTTCAGGTTGGCCTGTTTACTACTCGAATATGAGTGATATTGTGGTGTGTTCATCTAGACTCATACCCTACCTAATCTTGAAGTTAAATTTCCCACCAATGAGAAACCAAGGGAGATACCATTTTTGATAGTTATTGCATGTCTAATGCAAGAATAGTCACCAGATTATGAGGATCCAGCAAAAATTACTAATTTTCGCCCAACGTGGAGCTCGAACCCACGACCCTGAGATTAAAAGTCTCATGCTCTACCGACTGAGCTAGCCGGGCTCCCACTTCAAGATGGTATGCGGACTAATCATTTTTTATGATGGAAATCCATTCCTGGACAATTTTTGGGAGTTATTGCACGTCTAATGCAAGATTAATCTCCATATTATGAGAGTCAATGCAATATTCAGGCAAAAATTACTCGTTTTCGCCCAACGTGGGGCTCGAACCCACGACCCTGAGATTAAGAGTCTCATGCTCTACCGACTGAGCTAGCCGGGCTCCCTCCTTAAGACAGTATGCAGACCAATCCCTTTTTGTGAAGAAAATCAAATCCTGGATATTCCTCTACTCTTGTTTTGCAAGGAAAGCCTGATTTATACATCCTTCAGAGGACAGAGTGTCAAAAAAAATAAGAGAAAATGAAAATGGAAGTTGTGAGAACTTCATTTTGAGATTGCATAAGAATTCAAATTCCTCTCACATGCTAAAGAATACCTGAACCCTTTTGATTAAACCACTTTAGTTGTTATAATGAGACCATATTTGAAAGCCATCCGTGATTTTTCTGTTCTTACTCTGCAATGACCATGGGCAATGACAAGTTAAAAATAAAATGTATGCAAATTTTATAATGGAGAATGCGGGCATCGATCCCACTACCTCTCGCATGCTAAGCGAGCGCTTTACTATTTGAGCTAATTCCCCTGTGTGTTTAATCTGCATAACATGAAAAAAGTAACCTTACTGCGTTCCACACTTTATTTGAAGTCCAATTGCCCATAACAGTGTTCAGTTCACTCCTAACTTATGCCTTACCTCCACTTATGGGATGTTTTACAGTTCAGGTTGGCCTGTTTACTACTCGAATATGAGTGATATTGCGCTGTGTTCATCTAGACTTATACCCTAGCTAATCTTGAAGTTAAATTTCCCACCAATGAGAAACCAAGGGAGATACCATTTCTGATAGTTATTGCATGTCTAATGCAAGAATATTCACCAGATTATGAGAGTCAATGCAATAATCCAGCAAAAATTACTCATTTTCGCCCAACGTGGGGCTCGAACCCACGACCCTGAGATTAAGAGTCTCATGCTCTACCGACTGAGCTAGCCGGGCTCCCACTTCAAGATGGTATGCAGACTAATCATTTTTTATGAAGGAAATCCATTCCTGGACAATTTTTCGGAGTTATTGCAGGTCTAATGCAAGATTAATCTCCATATTATGAGAGTCAATGCAATATTCAGGCAAAAATTACTCGTTTTCGTCCAACGTGGGGCTCGAACCCACGACCCTGAGATTAAGAGTCTCATGCTCTACCGACTGAGCTAGCCGGGCTCCCTCCTTAAGACAGTATGCAGACCAATCCCTTTTTGTGAAGAAAATCAAATCCTGGATATTCCTCTACTCTTGTTTTGCAAGGAAAGCCTGATTTATACATCCTTCAGAGGACAGAGTGTCAAAAAAATAAGAGAAAATGAAAATGGAAGTTGTGAGAACTTCATTTTGAGATTGCATAAGAATTCAAATTCCTCTCACATGCTAAAGAATACCTGAACCCTTTTGATTAAACCACTTTAGTTGTTATAATGAGACCATATTTGAAAGCCATCTGTGATTTTTCTGTTCTTACTCTGCAATGACCATGGGCAATGACAAGTTAAAAATAAAATGTATGCAAATTTTATAATGGAGAATGCGGGCATCGATCCCGCTACCTCTCGCGTGCTAAGCGAGCGCTTTACTATTTGAGCTAATTCCCCTGTGTGTTTAATCTGCATAACATGAAAAAAGTAACCTTACTGCGTTCCACACTTTATTTGAAGTCCAATTGCCCATAACAGTGTTCAGTTCACTCCTAATTTATGCCTTACCTCCACTTATGGGATGTTTTACAGTTCAGGTTGGCCTATTTACTACTCGAATATGAGTGATATTGCGCTGTGATCATCTAGACTCATACCCTAGCTAATCTTGAAGTTAAATTTCCCACCAATGAGAAACCAAGGGAGATACCATTTCTGATAGTTATTGCATGTCTAATGCAAGAATATGCACCAGATTATGAGAGTCAATGCAATAATGCAGCAAAAATTACTCATTTTCGCCCAACGTGGGGCTCGAACCCACGACCCTGAGATTAAGAGTCTCATGCTCTACCGACTGAGCTAGCCGGGCTCCCACTTCAAGATGGTATGCAGACTAATCATTTTTTATGAAGGAAATCCATTCCTGGACAATTTTTGGGAGTTATTGCAGGTCTAATGCAAGATTAATCTCCATATTATGAGAGTCAATGCAATATTCAGGCAAAAATTACTCGTTTTCGCCCAACGTGGAGCTCGAACCCACGACCCTGAGATTAAGAGTCTCATGCTCTACCGACTGAGCTAGCCGGGCTCCCTCCTTAAGACAGTATGCAGACCAATCCCTTTTTGTGAAAAAAATCAAATCCTGGATATTCCTCTACTCTTGTTTTGCAAGGAAAGCCAGATTTATACATCCTTCAGAGGAAAGAGTGTCAAAAAAAATAAGAGAAAATGAAAATGGAAGTTGTGAGAACTTCATTTTGAGATTGCATAAGAATTCAAATTCCTCTCACATGCTAAAGAATACCTGAACCCTTTTGATTAAACCACTTTAGTTGTTATAATGAGACCATATTTGAAAGCCATCTGTGATTTTTCTGTTCTTACTCTGCAATGACCATGGGCAATGACAAGTTAAAAATAAAATGTATGCAAATTTTATAATGGAGAATGCGGGCATCGATCCCGCTACCTCTCGCATGCTAAGCGAGCGCTCTACCATTTGAGCTAATTCCCCTGTGTGTTTAATCTGCATAACATGAAAAAAGTAACCTCACTGCCTTCCACACTTTATTTGAAGTCCAATTGCCCATAACAGTGTTCAGTTCACTCCTAACTTATGCCTTACCTCCACTTATGGGATGTTTTACAGTTCAGGTTGGCCTGTTTACTACTCGATTATGAGTGATATTGTGGTGTGTTCATCTAGACTCATACTCTACCTAATATTGAAGTTAAATTTCCCACCAATGAGAAACCAAGGGAGATACCATTTTTGATAGTTATTGCATGTCTAATGCAAGAATAATCACCAGATTATGAGAGTCCAGCAAAAATTACTCATTTTCGCCCAACGTGGGGCTCGAACCCACGACCCTGAGATTAAGAGTCTCATGCTCTACCGACTGAGCTAGCCGGGCTCCCACTTCAAGATGGTATGCAGACTAATCATTTTTTATGAAGGAAATCCATTCCTGGACAATTTTTGGGAGTTATTGCAGTTCTAATGCAAGATTAATCTCCATATTATGAGAGTCAATGCAATATTCAGGCAAAAATTACTCATTTTCACCCAACGTGGGGCTCGAACCCACGACCCTGAGATTAAGAGTCTCATGCTCTACCGACTGAGCTAGCCGGGCTCCCTCCTTTAGACAGTATGCAGACCAATCCCTTTTTGTGAAAAAAATCAAATCCTGGATATTCCTCTACTCTTGTTTTGCAAGGAAAGCCAGATTTATACATCCTTCAGAGGACAGAGTGTCAAAAAAAATAAGAGAAAATGAAAATGGAAGTTGTGAGAACTTCATTTTGAGATTGCATAAGAATTCAAATTCCTCTCACATGCTAAAGAATACCTGAACCCTTTTGATTAAACCACTTTAGTTGTTATAATGAGACCATATTTGAAAGCCATCTGTGATTTTTCTGTTCTTACTCTGCAATGACCATGGGCAATGACAAGTTAAAAATAAAATGTATGCAAATTTTATAATGGAGAATGCGGGCATCGATCCCGCTACCTCTCGCATGCTAAGCGAGCACTCTACCATTTGAGCTAATTCCCCTTTGTGTTTAATCTGCATAACATGAAAAAAGTAACCTCACTGCCTTCCACACTTTATTTGAAGTCCAATTGCCCATAACAGTGTTCAGTTCACTCCTAATTTATGCCTTACCTCCACCTATGGGATGTTTTATAGTTCAGGTTGGCCTGTTTACTACTCGAATATGAGTGATATTGTGGTGTGTTCATCTAGACTCATACTCTACCTAATCTTGAAGTTAAATTTCCCACCAATGAGAAACCAAGGGAGATACCATTTTTGATAGTTATTGCATGTCTAATGCAAGAATAATCACCAGATTATGGGAGTCCAGCAAAAATTACTCATTTTCGCCCAACGTGGGGCTCGAACCCACGACCCTGAGATTAAGAGTCTCATGCTCTACCGACTGAGCTAGCCGGGCTCCCACTTCAAGATGGTATGCAGACTAATCATTTTTTATGAAGGAAATCCATTCCTGGACAATTTTTGGGAGTTATTGCAGGTCTAATGCAAGATTAATCTCCATATTATGAGAGTCAATGCAATATTCAGGCAAAAATTACTTGTTTTCGCCCAACGTGGGGCTCGAACCCACGACCCTGAGATTAAGAGTCTCATGCTCTACCGACTGAGCTAGCCGGGCTCCCTCCTTAAGACAGTATGCAGACCTATCCCTTTTTGTGAAAAAAATCAAATCCTGGATATTCCTCTACTCTTGTTTTGCAAGGAAAGCCAGATTTATACATCCTTCAGAGGACAGAGTGTCAAAAAAAATAAGAGAAAATGAAAATGGAAGTTGTGAGAACTTCCTTTTGAGATTGCATAAGAATTCAAATTTCTCTCACATGCTAAAGAATACCTGAACCCTTTTGATTAAACCACTTTAGTTGTTATAATGAGACCATATTTGAAAGCCATCTGTGATTTTTCTGTTCTTACTCTGCAATGACCATGGGCAATGACAAGTTAAAAATAAAATGTATGCAAATTTTATAATGGAGAATGCGGGCATCGATCCCGCTACCTCTCGCATGCTAAGCAAGCGCTCTACCATTTGAGCTAATTCCCCTGTGTGTTTAATCTGCATAACATGAAAAAAGTAACCTCACTGCCTTCCACACTTTATTTGAAGTCCAATTGCCCATAAAAGTGTTCAGTTCACTCCTAACTTATGCCTTACCTCCACTTATGGGATGTTTTACAGTTCAGGTTGGCCTGTTTACTACTCGAATATGAGTGATATTGTGGTGTGTTCATCTAGACTCATACCCTACCTAATCTTGAAGTTAAATTTCCCACCAATGAGAAACCAAGGGAGATACCATTTTTGATAGTTATTGCATGTCTAATGCAAGAATAATCACCAGATTATGAGGATCCAGCAAAAATTACTCATTTTCGCCCAACGTGGAGCTCGAACCCACGACCCTGAGATTAAAAGTCTCATGCTCTACCGACTGAGCTAGCCGGGCTCCCACTTCAAGATGGTATGCGGACTAATCATTTTTTATGAAGGAAATCCAGTCCTGGACAATTTTTGGGAGTTATTGCAGGTCTAATGCAAGATTAATCTTCATAATATGAGAGTCAATGCAATATTCAGGCAAAAATTACTCGATTTCGCCCAACGTGGGGCTCGAACCCACGACCCTGAGATTAAGAGTCTCATGCTCTACCGACTGAGCTAGCCGGGCTCCCTCCTTAAGACAGTATGCAGACCAATCCCTTTTTGTGAAAAAAATCAAATCCTGGATATTCCTCTACTCTTGTTTTGCAAGGAAAGCCAGATTTATACATCCTTCAGAGGACAGAGTGTCAAAAAAAAATAAGAGAAAATGAAAACGGAAGTTGAGAGAACTTCATTTTGAGATTGCATAAGAATTCAAATTCCTCTCACATGCTAAAGAATACCTGAACCCTTTTGATTAAACCACTTTAGTTGTTATAATGAGACCATATTTGAAAGCCATCTGTGATTTTTCTGTTTTATAATGGAGAATGCGGGCATCGATCCCGCTACCTCTCGCATGCTAAGCGAGCACTCTACCATTTGAGCTAATTCCCCTGTGTGTTTAATCTGCATAACATGAAAAAAGTAACCTCACTGCCTTCCACACTTTATTTGCAGTCCAATTGCCCATAACAGTGTTCAGTTCACTCCTAACTTATGCCTTACCTCCACTTATGGGATGTTTTACAGTTCAGGTTGGCCTGTTTACTACTCGAATATGAGTGATTTGGTGGTGTGTTCATCTAGACTCATACCCTACCTAATCTTGAAGTTAAATTTCCCACCAATGAGAAACCAAGGGAGATACCATTTTTGATAGTTATTGCATGTCTAATGCAAGAATAATCGCCAGATTATGAGAGTCCAGCAAAAATTACTCATTTTCGCCCAACGTGGGGCTCGAACCCACGACCCTGAGATTAAGAGTCTCATGCTCTACCGACTGAGCTAGCCGGGCTCCCACTTCAAGATGGTATGCAGACTAATCATTTTTTATGAAGGAAATCCATTCCTGGACAATTTTTGGGAGTTATTGCAGGTCTAATGCAAGATTAATCTCCATATTATGAGAGTCAATGCAATATTCAGGCAAAAATTACTCGTTTTCGCCCAACGTGGGGCTCGAACCCACGACCCTGAGATTAAGAGTCTCATGCTCTACCGACTGAGCTAGCCGGGCTCCCTCCTTAAGACAGTATGCAGACCTATCCCTTTTTGTGAAAAAAATCAAATCCTGGATATTCCTCTACTCTTGTTTTGCAAGGAAAGCCAGATTTATACATCCTTCAGAGGACAGAGTGTCAAAAAAAATAAGAGAAAATGAAAATGGAAGTTGTGAGAACTTCCTTTTGAGATTGCATAAGAATTCAAATTTCTCTCACATGCTAAAGAATACCTGAACCCTTTTGATTAAACCACTTTAGTTGTTATAATGAGACCATATTTGAAAGCCATCTGTGATTTTTCTGTTCTTACTCTGCAATGACCATGGGCAATGACAAGTTAAAAATAAAATGTATGCAAATTTTATAATGGAGAATGCGGGCATCGATCCCGCTACCTCTCGCATGCTAAGCAAGCGCTCTACCATTTGAGCTAATTCCCCTGTGTGTTTAATCTGCATAACATGAAAAAAGTAACCTCACTGCCTTCCACACTTTATTTGAAGTCCAATTGCCCATAAAAGTGTTCAGTTCACTCCTAACTTATGCCTTACCTCCACTTATGGGATGTTTTACAGTTCAGGTTGGCCTGTTTACTACTCGAATATGAGTGATATTGTGGTGTGTTCATCTAGACTCATACCCTACCTAATCTTGAAGTTAAATTTCCCACCAATGAGAAACCAAGGGAGATACCATTTTTGATAGTTATTGCATGTCTAATGCAAGAATAATCACCAGATTATGAGGATCCAGCAAAAATTACTCATTTTCGCCCAACGTGGAGCTCGAACCCACGACCCTGAGATTAAAAGTCTCATGCTCTACCGACTGAGCTAGCCGGGCTCCCACTTCAAGATGGTATGCGGACTAATCATTTTTTATGAAGGAAATCCAGTCCTGGACAATTTTTGGGAGTTATTGCAGGTCTAATGCAAGATTAATCTCCATATTATGAGAGTCAATGCAATATTCAGGCAAAAATTACTCGTTTTCGCCCAACGTGGGGCTCGAACCCACGACCCTGAGATTAAGAGTCTCATGCTCTACCGACTGAGCTAGCCGGGCTCCCTCCTTAAGACAGTATGCAGACCAATCCCTTTTTGTGAAGAAAATCAAATCCTGGATATTCCTCTACTCTTGTTTTGCAAGGAAAGCCTGATTTATACATCCTTCAGAGGACAGAGTGTCAAAAAAAATAAGAGAAAATGAAAATGGAAGTTGTGAGAACTTCATTTTGAGATTGCATAAGAATTCAAATTCCTCTCACATGCTAAAGAATACCTGAACCCTTTTGATTAAACCACTTTAGTTGTTATAATGAGACCATATTTGAAAGCCATCCGTGATTTTTCTGTTCTTACTCTGCAATGACCATGGGCAATGACAAGTTAAAAATAAAATGTATGCAAATTTTATAATGGAGAATGCGGGCATCGATCCCACTACCTCTCGCATGCTAAGCGAGCGCTTTACTATTTGAGCTAATTCCCCTGTGTGTTTAATCTGCATAACATGAAAAAAGTAACCTTACTGCGTTCCACACTTTATTTGAAGTCCAATTGCCCATAACAGTGTTCAGTTCACTCCTAACTTATGCCTTACCTCCACTTATGGGATGTTTTACAGTTCAGGTTGGCCTGTTTACTACTCGAATATGAGTGATATTGCGCTGTGTTCATCTAGACTTATACCCTAGCTAATCTTGAAGTTAAATTTCCCACCAATGAGAAACCAAGGGAGATACCATTTCTGATAGTTATTGCATGTCTAATGCAAGAATATTCACCAGATTATGAGAGTCAATGCAATAATCCAGCAAAAATTACTCATTTTCGCCCAACGTGGGGCTCGAACCCACGACCCTGAGATTAAGAGTCTCATGCTCTACCGACTGAGCTAGCCGGGCTCCCACTTCAAGATGGTATGCAGAATAATCATTTTTTATGAAGGAAATCCATTCCTGGACAATTTTTCGGAGTTATTGCAGGTCTAATGCAAGATTAATCTCCATATTATGAGAGTCAATGCAATATTCAGGCAAAAATTACTCGTTTTCGTCCAACGTGGGGCTCGAACCCACGACCCTGAGATTAAGAGTCTCATGCTCTACCGACTGAGCTAGCCGGGCTCCCTCCTTAAGACAGTATGCAGACCAATCCCTTTTTGTGAAGAAAATCAAATCCTGGATATTCCTCTACTCTTGTTTTGCAAGGAAAGCCTGATTTATACATCCTTCAGAGGACAGAGTGTCAAAAAAATAAGAGAAAATGAAAATGGAAGTTGTGAGAACTTCATTTTGAGATTGCATAAGAATTCAAATTCCTCTCACATGCTAAAGAATACCTGAACCCTTTTGATTAAACCACTTTAGTTGTTATAATGAGACCATATTTGAAAGCCATCTGTGATTTTTCTGTTCTTACTCTGCAATGACCATGGGCAATGACAAGTTAAAAATAAAATGTATGCAAATTTTATAATGGAGAATGCGGGCATCGATCCCGCTACCTCTCGCGTGCTAAGCGAGCGCTTTACTATTTGAGCTAATTCCCCTGTGTGTTTAATCTGCATAACATGAAAAAAGTAACCTTACTGCGTTCCACACTTTATTTGAAGTCCAATTGCCCATAACAGTGTTCAGTTCACTCCTAATTTATGCCTTACCTCCACTTATGGGATGTTTTACAGTTCAGGTTGGCCTGTTTACTACTCGAATATGAGTGATATTGCGCTGTGTTCATCTAGACTCATACCCTAGCTAATCTTGAAGTTAAATTTCCCACCAATGAGAAACCAAGGGAGATACCATTTCTGATAGTTATTGCATGTCTAATGCAAGAATATGCACCAGATTATGAGAGTCAATGCAATAATGCAGCAAAAATTACTCATTTTCGCCCAACGTGGGGCTCGAACCCACGACCCTGAGATTAAGAGTCTCATGCTCTACCGACTGAGCTAGCCGGGCTCCCACTTCAAGATGGTATGCAGACTAATCATTTTTTATGAAGGAAATCCATTCCTGGACAATTTTTGGGAGTTATTGCAGGTCTAATGCAAGATTAATCTCCATATTATGAGAGTCAATGCAATATTCAGGCAAAAATTACTCGTTTTCGCCCAACGTGGAGCTCGAACCCACGACCCTGAGATTAAGAGTCTCATGCTCTACCGACTGAGCTAGCCGGGCTCCCTCCTTAAGACAGTATGCAGACCAATCCCTTTTTGTGAAAAAAATCAAATCCTGGATATTCCTCTACTCTTGTTTTGCAAGGAAAGCCAGATTTATACATCCTTCAGAGGAAAGAGTGTCAAAAAAAATAAGAGAAAATGAAAATGGAAGTTGTGAGAACTTCATTTTGAGATTGCATAAGAATTCAAATTCCTCTCACATGCTAAAGAATACCTGAACCCTTTTGATTAAACCACTTTAGTTGTTATAATGAGACCATATTTGAAAGCCATCTGTGATTTTTCTGTTCTTACTCTGCAATGACCATGGGCAATGACAAGTTAAAAATAAAATGTATGCAAATTTTATAATGGAGAATGCGGGCATCGATCCCGCTACCTCTCGCATGCTAAGCGAGCGCTCTACCATTTGAGCTAATTCCCCTGTGTGTTTAATCTGCATAACATGAAAAAAGTAACCTCACTGCCTTCCACACTTTATTTGAAGTCCAATTGCCCATAACAGTGTTCAGTTCACTCCTAACTTATGCCTTACCTCCACTTATGGGATGTTTTACGGTTCAGGTTGGCCTGTTTACTACTCGATTATGAGTGATATTGTGGTGTGTTCATCTAGACTCATACTCTACCTAATATTGAAGTTAAATTTCCCACCAATGAGAAACCAAGGGAGATACCATTTTTGATAGTTATTGCATGTCTAATGCAAGAATAATCACCAGATTATGAGAGTCCAGCAAAAATTACTCATTTTCGCCCAACGTGGGGCTCGAACCCACGACCCTGAGATTAAGAGTCTCATGCTCTACCGACTGAGCTAGCCGGGCTCCCACTTCAAGATGGTATGCAGACTAATCATTTTTTATGAAGGAAATCCATTCCTGGACAATTTTTGGGAGTTATTGCAGTTCTAATGCAAGATTAATCTCCATATTATGAGAGTCAATGCAATATTCAGGCAAAAATTACTCATTTTCACCCAACGTGGGGCTCGAACCCACGACCCTGAGATTAAGAGTCTCATGCTCTACCGACTGAGCTAGCCGGGCTCCCTCCTTTAGACAGTATGCAGACCAATCCCTTTTTGTGAAAAAAATCAAATCCTGGATATTCCTCTACTCTTGTTTTGCAAGGAAAGCCAGATTTATACATCCTTCAGAGGACAGAGTGTCAAAAAAAATAAGAGAAAATGAAAATGGAAGTTGTGAGAACTTCATTTTGAGATTGCATAAGAATTCAAATTCCTCTCACATGCTAAAGAATACCTGAACCCTTTTGATTAAACCACTTTAGTTGTTATAATGAGACCATATTTGAAAGCCATCTGTGATTTTTCTGTTCTTACTCTGCAATGACCATGGGCAATGACAAGTTAAAAATAAAATGTATGCAAATTTTATAATGGAGAATGGGGGCATCGATCCCGCTACCTCTCGCATGCTAAGCGAGCACTCTACCATTTGAGCTAATTCCCCTTTGTGTTTAATCTGCATAACATGAAAAAAGTAACCTCACTGCCTTCCACACTTTATTTGAAGTCCAATTGCCCATAACAGTGTTCAGTTCACTCCTAATTTATGCCTTACCTCCACCTATGGGATGTTTTATAGTTCAGGTTGGCCTGTTTACTACTCGAATATGAGTGATATTGTGGTGTGTTCATCTAGACTCATACTCTACCTAATCTTGAAGTTAAATTTCCCACCAATGAGAAACCAAGGGAGATACCATTTTTGATAGTTATTGCATGTCTAATGCAAGAATAATCACCAGATTATGGGAGTCCAGCAAAAATTACTCATTTTCGCCCAACGTGGGGCTCGAACCCACGACCCTGAGATTAAGAGTCTCATGCTCTACCGACTGAGCTAGCCGGGCTCCCACTTCAAGATGGTATGCAGACTAATCATTTTTTATGAAGGAAATCCATTCCTGGACAATTTTTGGGAGTTATTGCAGGTCTAATGCAAGATTAATCTCCATATTATGAGAGTCAATGCAATATTCAGGCAAAAATTACTCGTTTTCGCCCAACGTGGGGCTCGAACCCACGACCCTGAGATTAAGAGTCTCATGCTCTACCGACTGAGCTAGCCGGGCTCCCTCCTTAAGACAGTATGCAGACCTATCCCTTTTTGTGAAAAAAATCAAATCCTGGATATTCCTCTACTCTTGTTTTGCAAGGAAAGCCAGATTTATACATCCTTCAGAGGACAGAGTGTCAAAAAAAATAAGAGAAAATGAAAATGGAAGTTGTGAGAACTTCCTTTTGAGATTGCATAAGAATTCAAATTTCTCTCACATGCTAAAGAATACCTGAACCCTTTTGATTAAACCACTTTAGTTGTTATAATGAGACCATATTTGAAAGCCATCTGTGATTTTTCTGTTCTTACTCTGCAATGACCATGGGCAATGACAAGTTAAAAATAAAATGTATGCAAATTTTATAATGGAGAATGCGGGCATCGATCCCGCTACCTCTCGCATGCTAAGCAAGCGCTCTACCATTTGAGCTAATTCCCCTGTGTGTTTAATCTGCATAACATGAAAAAAGTAACCTCACTGCCTTCCACACTTTATTTGAAGTCCAATTGCCCATAAAAGTGTTCAGTTCACTCCTAACTTATGCCTTACCTCCACTTATGGGATGTTTTACAGTTCAGGTTGGCCTGTTTACTACTCGAATATGAGTGATATTGTGGTGTGTTCATCTAGACTCATACCCTACCTAATCTTGAAGTTAAATTTCCCACCAATGAGAAACCAAGGGAGATACCATTTTTGATAGTTATTGCATGTCTAATGCAAGAATAATCACCAGATTATGAGGATCCAGCAAAAATTACTCATTTTCGCCCAACGTGGAGCTCGAACCCACGACCCTGAGATTAAAAGTCTCATGCTCTACCGACTGAGCTAGCCGGGCTCCCACTTCAAGATGGTATGCGGACTAATCATTTTTTATGAAGGAAATCCAGTCCTGGACAATTTTTGGGAGTTATTGCAGGTCTAATGCAAGATTAATCTTCATAATATGAGAGTCAATGCAATATTCAGGCAAAAATTACTCGATTTCGCCCAACGTGGGGCTCGAACCCACGACCCTGAGATTAAGAGTCTCATGCTCTACCGACTGAGCTAGCCGGGCTCCCTCCTTAAGACAGTATGCAGACCAATCCCTTTTTGTGAAAAAAATCAAATCCTGGATATTCCTCTACTCTTGTTTTGCAAGGAAAGCCAGATTTATACATCCTTCAGAGGACAGAGTGTCAAAAAAAAATAAGAGAAAATGAAAACGGAAGTTGAGAGAACTTCATTTTGAGATTGCATAAGAATTCAAATTCCTCTCACATGCTAAAGAATACCTGAACCCTTTTGATTAAACCACTTTAGTTGTTATAATGAGACCATATTTGAAAGCCATCTGTGATTTTTCTGTTTTATAATGGAGAATGCGGGCATCGATCCCGCTACCTCTCGCATGCTAAGCGAGCACTCTACCATTTGAGCTAATTCCCCTGTGTGTTTAATCTGCATAACATGAAAAAAGTAACCTCACTGCCTTCCACACTTTATTTGCAGTCCAATTGCCCATAACAGTGTTCAGTTCACTCCTAACTTATGCCTTACCTCCACTTATGGGATGTTTTACAGTTCAGGTTGGCCTGTTTACTACTCGAATATGAGTGATTTGGTGGTGTGTTCATCTAGACTCATACCCTACCTAATCTTGAAGTTAAATTTCCCACCAATGAGAAACCAAGGGAGATACCATTTTTGATAGTTATTGCATGTCTAATGCAAGAATAATCGCCAGATTATGAGAGTCCAGCAAAAATTACTCATTTTCGCCCAACGTGGGGCTCGAACCCACGACCCTGAGATTAAGAGTCTCATGCTCTACCGACTGAGCTAGCCGGGCTCCCACTTCAAGATGGTATGCAGACTAATCATTTTTTATGAAGGAAATCCATTCCTGGACAATTTTTGGGAGTTATTGCAGGTCTAATGCAAGATTAATCTCCATATTATGAGAGTCAATGCAATATTCAGGCAAAAATTACTCGTTTTCGCCCAACGTGGGGCTCGAACCCACGACCCTGAGATTAAGAGTCTCATGCTCTACCGACTGAGCTAGCCGGGCTCCCTCCTTAAGACAGTATGCAGACCTATCCCTTTTTGTGAAAAAAATCAAATCCTGGATATTCCTCTACTCTTGTTTTGCAAGGAAAGCCAGATTTATACATCCTTCAGAGGACAGAGTGTCAAAAAAAATAAGAGAAAATGAAAATGGAAGTTGTGAGAACTTCCTTTTGAGATTGCATAAGAATTCAAATTTCTCTCACATGCTAAAGAATACCTGAACCCTTTTGATTAAACCACTTTAGTTGTTATAATGAGACCATATTTGAAAGCCATCTGTGATTTTTCTGTTCTTACTCTGCAATGACCATGGGCAATGACAAGTTAAAAATAAAATGTATGCAAATTTTATAATGGAGAATGCGGGCATCGATCCCGCTACCTCTCGCATGCTAAGCAAGCGCTCTACCATTTGAGCTAATTCCCCTGTGTGTTTAATCTGCATAACATGAAAAAAGTAACCTCACTGCCTTCCACACTTTATTTGAAGTCCAATTGCCCATAAAAGTGTTCAGTTCACTCCTAACTTATGCCTTACCTCCACTTATGGGATGTTTTACAGTTCAGGTTGGCCTGTTTACTACTCGAATATGAGTGATATTGTGGTGTGTTCATCTAGACTCATACCCTACCTAATCTTGAAGTTAAATTTCCCACCAATGAGAAACCAAGGGAGATACCATTTTTGATAGTTATTGCATGTCTAATGCAAGAATAATCACCAGATTATGAGGATCCAGCAAAAATTACTCATTTTCGCCCAACGTGGAGCTCGAACCCACGACCCTGAGATTAAAAGTCTCATGCTCTACCGACTGAGCTAGCCGGGCTCCCACTTCAAGATGGTATGCGGACTAATCATTTTTTATGAAGGAAATCCAGTCCTGGACAATTTTTGGGAGTTATTGCAGGTCTAATGCAAGATTAATCTTCATAATATGAGAGTCAATGCAATATTCAGGCAAAAATTACTCGATTTCGCCCAACGTGGGGCTCGAACCCACGACCCTGAGATTAAGAGTCTCATGCTCTACCGACTGAGCTAGCCGGGCTCCCTCCTTAAGACAGTATGCAGACCAATCCCTTTTTGTGAAAAAAATCAAATCCTGGATATTCCTCTACTCTTGTTTTGCAAGGAAAGCCAGATTTATACATCCTTCAGAGGACAGAGTGTCAAAAAAAAATAAGAGAAAATGAAAACGGAAGTTGAGAGAACTTCATTTTGAGATTGCATAAGAATTCAAATTCCTCTCACATGCTAAAGAATACCTGAACCCTTTTGATTAAACCACTTTAGTTGTTATAATGAGACCATATTTGAAAGCCATCTGTGATTTTTCTGTTTTATAATGGAGAATGCGGGCATCGATCCCGCTACCTCTCGCATGCTAAGCGAGCACTCTACCATTTGAGCTAATTCCCCTGTGTGTTTAATCTGCATAACATGAAAAAAGTAACCTCACTGCCTTCCACACTTTATTTGCAGTCCAATTGCCCATAACAGTGTTCAGTTCACTCCTAACTTATGCCTTACCTCCACTTATGGGATGTTTTACAGTTCAGGTTGGCCTGTTTACTACTCGAATATGAGTGATTTGGTGGTGTGTTCATCTAGACTCATACCCTACCTAATCTTGAAGTTAAATTTCCCACCAATGAGAAACCAAGGGAGATACCATTTTTGATAGTTATTGCATGTCTAATGCAAGAATAATCGCCAGATTATGAGAGTCCAGCAAAAATTACTCATTTTCGCCCAACGTGGGGCTCGAACCCACGACCCTGAGATTAAGAGTCTCATGCTCTACCGACTGAGCTAGCCGGGCTCCCACTTCAAGATGGTATGCAGACTAATCATTTTTTATGAAGGAAATCCATTCCTGGACAATTTTTGGGAGTTATTGCAGGTCTAATGCAAGATTAATCTCCATATTATGAGAGTCAATGCAATATTCAGGCAAAAATTACTCGTTTTCGCCCAACGTGGGGCTCGAACCCACGACCCTGAGATTAAGAGTCTCATGCTCTACCGACTGAGCTAGCCGGGCTCCCTCCTTAAGACAGTATGCAGACCTATCCCTTTTTGTGAAAAAAATCAAATCCTGGATATTCCTCTACTCTTGTTTTGCAAGGAAAGCCAGATTTATACATCCTTCAGAGGACAGAGTGTCAAAAAAAATAAGAGAAAATGAAAATGGAAGTTGTGAGAACTTCATTTTGAGATTGCATAAGAATTCAAATTTCTCTCACATGCTAAAGAATACCTGAACCCTTTTGATTAAACCACTTTAGTTGTTATAATGAGACCATATTTGAAAGCCATCTGTGATTTTTCTGTTCTTACTCTGCAATGACCATGGGCAATGACAAGTTAAAAGTAAAATGTATGCAAATTTTATAATGGAGAATGCGGGCATCGATCCCGCTACCTCTCGCATGCTAAGCGAGCGCTCTACCATTTGAGCTAATTCCCCTGTGTGTTTAATCTGCATAACATGAAAAAAGTAACCTCACTGCCTTCCACACTTTATTTGAAGTCCAATTTCCCATAAAAGTGTTCAGTTCACTCCTAACTTATGCCTTACCTCCACTTATGGGATGTTTTACAGTTCAGGTTGGCCTGTTTACTACTCGAATATGAGTGATATTGTGGTGTGTTCATCTAGACTCATACCCTACCTAATCTTGAAGTTAAATTTCCCACCAATGAGAAACCAAGGGAGATACCATTTTTGATAGTTATTGCATGTCTAATGCAAGAATAATCACCAGATTATGAGGATCCAGCAAAAATTACTCATTTTCGCCCAACGTGGAGCTCGAACCCACGACCCTGAGATTAAAAGTCTCATGCTCTACCGACTGAGCTAGCCGGGCTCCCACTTCAAGATGGTATGCGGACTAATCATTTTTTATGAAGGAAATCCAGTCCTGGACAATTTTTGGGAGTTATTGCAGGTCTAATGCAAGATTAATCTTCATAATATGAGAGTCAATGCAATATTCAGGCAAAAATTACTCGATTTCGCCCAACGTGGGGCTCGAACCCACGACCCTGAGATTAAGAGTCTCATGCTCTACCGACTGAGCTAGCCGGGCTCCCTCCTTAAGACAGTATGCAGACCAATCCCTTTTTGTGAAAAAAATCAAATCCTGGATATTCCTCTACTCTTGTTTTGCAAGGAAAGCCAGATTTATACATCCTTCAGAGGACAGAGTGTCAAAAAAAAATAAGAGAAAATGAAAACGGAAGTTGAGAGAACTTCATTTTGAGATTGCATAAGAATTCAAATTCCTCTCACATGCTAAAGAATACCTGAACCCTTTTGATTAAACCACTTTAGTTGTTATAATGAGACCATATTTGAAAGCCATCTGTGATTTTTCTGTTTTATAATGGAGAATGCGGGCATCGATCCCGCTACCTCTCGCATGCTAAGCGAGCACTCTACCATTTGAGCTAATTCCCCTGTGTGTTTAATCTGCATAACATGAAAAAAGTAACCTCACTGCCTTCCACACTTTATTTGCAGTCCAATTGCCCATAACAGTGTTCAGTTCACTCCTAACTTATGCCTTACCTCCACTTATGGGATGTTTTACAGTTCAGGTTGGCCTGTTTACTACTCGAATATGAGTGATTTGGTGGTGTGTTCATCTAGACTCATACCCTACCTAATCTTGAAGTTAAATTTCCCACCAATGAGAAACCAAGGGAGATACCATTTTTGATAGTTATTGCATGTCTAATGCAAGAATAATCGCCAGATTATGAGAGTCCAGCAAAAATTACTCATTTTCGCCCAACGTGGGGCTCGAACCCACGACCCTGAGATTAAGAGTCTCATGCTCTACCGACTGAGCTAGCCGGGCTCCCACTTCAAGATGGTATGCAGACTAATCATTTTTTATGAAGGAAATCCATTCCTGGACAATTTTTGGGAGTTATTGCAGGTCTAATGCAAGATTAATCTCCATATTATGAGAGTCAATGCAATATTCAGGCAAAAATTACTCGTTTTCGCCCAACGTGGGGCTCGAACCCACGACCCTGAGATTAAGAGTCTCATGCTCTACCGACTGAGCTAGCCGGGCTCCCTCCTTAAGACAGTATGCAGACCTATCCCTTTTTGTGAAAAAAATCAAATCCTGGATATTCCTCTACTCTTGTTTTGCAAGGAAAGCCAGATTTATACATCCTTCAGAGGACAGAGTGTCAAAAAAAATAAGAGAAAATGAAAATGGAAGTTGTGAGAACTTCCTTTTGAGATTGCATAAGAATTCAAATTTCTCTCACATGCTAAAGAATACCTGAACCCTTTTGATTAAACCACTTTAGTTGTTATAATGAGACCATATTTGAAAGCCATCTGTGATTTTTCTGTTCTTACTCTGCAATGACCATGGGCAATGACAAGTTAAAAATAAAATGTATGCAAATTTTATAATGGAGAATGCGGGCATCGATCCCGCTACCTCTCGCATGCTAAGCAAGCGCTCTACCATTTGAGCTAATTCCCCTGTGTGTTTAATCTGCATAACATGAAAAAAGTAACCTCACTGCCTTCCACACTTTATTTGAAGTCCAATTGCCCATAAAAGTGTTCAGTTCACTCCTAACTTATGCCTTACCTCCACTTATGGGATGTTTTACAGTTCAGGTTGGCCTGTTTACTACTCGAATATGAGTGATATTGTGGTGTGTTCATCTAGACTCATACCCTACCTAATCTTGAAGTTAAATTTCCCACCAATGAGAAACCAAGGGAGATACCATTTTTGATAGTTATTGCATGTCTAATGCAAGAATAATCACCAGATTATGAGGATCCAGCAAAAATTACTCATTTTCGCCCAACGTGGAGCTCGAACCCACGACCCTGAGATTAAAAGTCTCATGCTCTACCGACTGAGCTAGCCGGGCTCCCACTTCAAGATGGTATGCGGACTAATCATTTTTTATGAAGGAAATCCAGTCCTGGACAATTTTTGGGAGTTATTGCAGGTCTAATGCAAGATTAATCTCCATATTATGAGAGTCAATGCAATATTCAGGCAAAAATTACTCGTTTTCGCCCAACGTGGAGCTCGAACCCACGACCCTGAGATTAAGAGTCTCATGCTCTACCGACTGAGCTAGCCGGGCTCCCTCCTTAAGACAGTATGCAGACCAATCCCTTTTTGTGAAAAAAATCAAATCCTGGATATTCCTCTACTCTTGTTTTGCAAGGAAAGCCAGATTTATACATCCTTCAGAGGAAAGAGTGTCAAAAAAAATAAGAGAAAATGAAAATGGAAGTTGTGAGAACTTCATTTTGAGATTGCATAAGAATTCAAATTCCTCTCACATGCTAAAGAATACCTGAACCCTTTTGATTAAACCACTTTAGTTGTTATAATGAGACCATATTTGAAAGCCATCTGTGATTTTTCTGTTCTTACTCTGCAATGACCATGGGCAATGACAAGTTAAAAATAAAATGTATGCAAATTTTATAATGGAGAATGCGGGCATCGATCCCGCTACCTCTCGCATGCTAAGCGAGCGCTCTACCATTTGAGCTAATTCCCCTGTGTGTTTAATCTGCATAACATGAAAAAAGTAACCTCACTGCCTTCCACACTTTATTTGAAGTCCAATTGCCCATAACAGTGTTCAGTTCACTCCTAACTTATGCCTTACCTCCACTTATGGGATGTTTTACGGTTCAGGTTGGCCTGTTTACTACTCGATTATGAGTGATATTGTGGTGTGTTCATCTAGACTCATACTCTACCTAATATTGAAGTTAAATTTCCCACCAATGAGAAACCAAGGGAGATACCATTTTTGATAGTTATTGCATGTCTAATGCAAGAATAATCACCAGATTATGAGAGTCCAGCAAAAATTACTCATTTTCGCCCAACGTGGGGCTCGAACCCACGACCCTGAGATTAAGAGTCTCATGCTCTACCGACTGAGCTAGCCGGGCTCCCACTTCAAGATGGTATGCAGACTAATCATTTTTTATGAAGGAAATCCATTCCTGGACAATTTTTGGGAGTTATTGCAGTTCTAATGCAAGATTAATCTCCATATTATGAGAGTCAATGCAATATTCAGGCAAAAATTACTCATTTTCACCCAACGTGGGGCTCGAACCCACGACCCTGAGATTAAGAGTCTCATGCTCTACCGACTGAGCTAGCCGGGCTCCCTCCTTTAGACAGTATGCAGACCAATCCCTTTTTGTGAAAAAAATCAAATCCTGGATATTCCTCTACTCTTGTTTTGCAAGGAAAGCCAGATTTATACATCCTTCAGAGGACAGAGTGTCAAAAAAAATAAGAGAAAATGAAAATGGAAGTTGTGAGAACTTCATTTTGAGATTGCATAAGAATTCAAATTCCTCTCACATGCTAAAGAATACCTGAACCCTTTTGATTAAACCACTTTAGTTGTTATAATGAGACCATATTTGAAAGCCATCTGTGATTTTTCTGTTCTTACTCTGCAATGACCATGGGCAATGACAAGTTAAAAATAAAATGTATGCAAATTTTATAATGGAGAATGCGGGCATCGATCCCGCTACCTCTCGCATGCTAAGCGAGCACTCTACCATTTGAGCTAATTCCCCTTTGTGTTTAATCTGCATAACATGAAAAAAGTAACCTCACTGCCTTCCACACTTTATTTGAAGTCCAATTGCCCATAACAGTGTTCAGTTCACTCCTAATTTATGCCTTACCTCCACCTATGGGATGTTTTATAGTTCAGGTTGGCCTGTTTACTACTCGAATATGAGTGATATTGTGGTGTGTTCATCTAGACTCATACTCTACCTAATCTTGAAGTTAAATTTCCCACCAATGAGAAACCAAGGGAGATACCATTTTTGATAGTTATTGCATGTCTAATGCAAGAATAATCACCAGATTATGGGAGTCCAGCAAAAATTACTCATTTTCGCCCAACGTGGGGCTCGAACCCACGACCCTGAGATTAAGAGTCTCATGCTCTACCGACTGAGCTAGCCGGGCTCCCACTTCAAGATGGTATGCAGACTAATCATTTTTTATGAAGGAAATCCATTCCTGGACAATTTTTGGGAGTTATTGCAGGTCTAATGCAAGATTAATCTCCATATTATGAGAGTCAATGCAATATTCAGGCAAAAATTACTCGTTTTCGCCCAACGTGGGGCTCGAACCCACGACCCTGAGATTAAGAGTCTCATGCTCTACCGACTGAGCTAGCCGGGCTCCCTCCTTAAGACAGTATGCAGACCTATCCCTTTTTGTGAAAAAAATCAAATCCTGGATATTCCTCTACTCTTGTTTTGCAAGGAAAGCCAGATTTATACATCCTTCAGAGGACAGAGTGTCAAAAAAAATAAGAGAAAATGAAAATGGAAGTTGTGAGAACTTCCTTTTGAGATTGCATAAGAATTCAAATTTCTCTCACATGCTAAAGAATACCTGAACCCTTTTGATTAAACCACTTTAGTTGTTATAATGAGACCATATTTGAAAGCCATCTGTGATTTTTCTGTTCTTACTCTGCAATGACCATGGGCAATGACAAGTTAAAAATAAAATGTATGCAAATTTTATAATGGAGAATGCGGGCATCGATCCCGCTACCTCTCGCATGCTAAGCAAGCGCTCTACCATTTGAGCTAATTCCCCTGTGTGTTTAATCTGCATAACATGAAAAAAGTAACCTCACTGCCTTCCACACTTTATTTGAAGTCCAATTGCCCATAAAAGTGTTCAGTTCACTCCTAACTTATGCCTTACCTCCACTTATGGGATGTTTTACAGTTCAGGTTGGCCTGTTTACTACTCGAATATGAGTGATATTGTGGTGTGTTCATCTAGACTCATACCCTACCTAATCTTGAAGTTAAATTTCCCACCAATGAGAAACCAAGGGAGATACCATTTTTGATAGTTATTGCATGTCTAATGCAAGAATAATCACCAGATTATGAGGATCCAGCAAAAATTACTCATTTTCGCCCAACGTGGAGCTCGAACCCACGACCCTGAGATTAAAAGTCTCATGCTCTACCGACTGAGCTAGCCGGGCTCCCACTTCAAGATGGTATGCGGACTAATCATTTTTTATGAAGGAAATCCAGTCCTGGACAATTTTTGGGAGTTATTGCAGGTCTAATGCAAGATTAATCTTCATAATATGAGAGTCAATGCAATATTCAGGCAAAAATTACTCGATTTCGCCCAACGTGGGGCTCGAACCCACGACCCTGAGATTAAGAGTCTCATGCTCTACCGACTGAGCTAGCCGGGCTCCCTCCTTAAGACAGTATGCAGACCAATCCCTTTTTGTGAAAAAAATCAAATCCTGGATATTCCTCTACTCTTGTTTTGCAAGGAAAGCCAGATTTATACATCCTTCAGAGGACAGAGTGTCAAAAAAAAATAAGAGAAAATGAAAACGGAAGTTGAGAGAACTTCATTTTGAGATTGCATAAGAATTCAAATTCCTCTCACATGCTAAAGAATACCTGAACCCTTTTGATTAAACCACTTTAGTTGTTATAATGAGACCATATTTGAAAGCCATCTGTGATTTTTCTGTTTTATAATGGAGAATGCGGGCATCGATCCCGCTACCTCTCGCATGCTAAGCGAGCACTCTACCATTTGAGCTAATTCCCCTGTGTGTTTAATCTGCATAACATGAAAAAAGTAACCTCACTGCCTTCCACACTTTATTTGCAGTCCAATTGCCCATAACAGTGTTCAGTTCACTCCTAACTTATGCCTTACCTCCACTTATGGGATGTTTTACAGTTCAGGTTGGCCTGTTTACTACTCGAATATGAGTGATTTGGTGGTGTGTTCATCTAGACTCATACCCTACCTAATCTTGAAGTTAAATTTCCCACCAATGAGAAACCAAGGGAGATACCATTTTTGATAGTTATTGCATGTCTAATGCAAGAATAATCGCCAGATTATGAGAGTCCAGCAAAAATTACTCATTTTCGCCCAACGTGGGGCTCGAACCCACGACCCTGAGATTAAGAGTCTCATGCTCTACCGACTGAGCTAGCCGGGCTCCCACTTCAAGATGGTATGCAGACTAATCATTTTTTATGAAGGAAATCCATTCCTGGACAATTTTTGGGAGTTATTGCAGGTCTAATGCAAGATTAATCTCCATATTATGAGAGTCAATGCAATATTCAGGCAAAAATTACTCGTTTTCGCCCAACGTGGGGCTCGAACCCACGACCCTGAGATTAAGAGTCTCATGCTCTACCGACTGAGCTAGCCGGGCTCCCTCCTTAAGACAGTATGCAGACCTATCCCTTTTTGTGAAAAAAATCAAATCCTGGATATTCCTCTACTCTTGTTTTGCAAGGAAAGCCAGATTTATACATCCTTCAGAGGACAGAGTGTCAAAAAAAATAAGAGAAAATGAAAATGGAAGTTGTGAGAACTTCCTTTTGAGATTGCATAAGAATTCAAATTTCTCTCACATGCTAAAGAATACCTGAACCCTTTTGATTAAACCACTTTAGTTGTTATAATGAGACCATATTTGAAAGCCATCTGTGATTTTTCTGTTCTTACTCTGCAATGACCATGGGCAATGACAAGTTAAAAATAAAATGTATGCAAATTTTATAATGGAGAATGCGGGCATCGATCCCGCTACCTCTCGCATGCTAAGCAAGCGCTCTACCATTTGAGCTAATTCCCCTGTGTGTTTAATCTGCATAACATGAAAAAAGTAACCTCACTGCCTTCCACACTTTATTTGAAGTCCAATTGCCCATAAAAGTGTTCAGTTCACTCCTAACTTATGCCTTACCTCCACTTATGGGATGTTTTACAGTTCAGGTTGGCCTGTTTACTACTCGAATATGAGTGATATTGTGGTGTGTTCATCTAGACTCATACCCTACCTAATCTTGAAGTTAAATTTCCCACCAATGAGAAACCAAGGGAGATACCATTTTTGATAGTTATTGCATGTCTAATGCAAGAATAATCACCAGATTATGAGGATCCAGCAAAAATTACTCATTTTCGCCCAACGTGGAGCTCGAACCCACGACCCTGAGATTAAAAGTCTCATGCTCTACCGACTGAGCTAGCCGGGCTCCCACTTCAAGATGGTATGCGGACTAATCATTTTTTATGAAGGAAATCCAGTCCTGGACAATTTTTGGGAGTTATTGCAGGTCTAATGCAAGATTAATCTTCATAATATGAGAGTCAATGCAATATTCAGGCAAAAATTACTCGATTTCGCCCAACGTGGGGCTCGAACCCACGACCCTGAGATTAAGAGTCTCATGCTCTACCGACTGAGCTAGCCGGGCTCCCTCCTTAAGACAGTATGCAGACCAATCCCTTTTTGTGAAAAAAATCAAATCCTGGATATTCCTCTACTCTTGTTTTGCAAGGAAAGCCAGATTTATACATCCTTCAGAGGACAGAGTGTCAAAAAAAAATAAGAGAAAATGAAAACGGAAGTTGAGAGAACTTCATTTTGAGATTGCATAAGAATTCAAATTCCTCTCACATGCTAAAGAATACCTGAACCCTTTTGATTAAACCACTTTAGTTGTTATAATGAGACCATATTTGCAAGCCATCTGTGATTTTTCTGTTTTATAATGGAGAATGCGGGCATCGATCCCGCTACCTCTCGCATGCTAAGCGAGCACTCTACCATTTGAGCTAATTCCCCTGTGTGTTTAATCTGCATAACATGAAAAAAGTAACCTCACTGCCTTCCACACTTTATTTGCAGTCCAATTGCCCATAACAGTGTTCAGTTCACTCCTAACTTATGCCTTACCTCCACTTATGGGATGTTTTACAGTTCAGGTTGGCCTGTTTACTACTCGAATATGAGTGATTTGGTGGTGTGTTCATCTAGACTCATACCCTACCTAATCTTGAAGTTAAATTTCCCACCAATGAGAAACCAAGGGAGATACCATTTTTGATAGTTATTGCATGTCTAATGCAAGAATAATCGCCAGATTATGAGAGTCCAGCAAAAATTACTCATTTTCGCCCAACGTGGGGCTCGAACCCACGACCCTGAGATTAAGAGTCTCATGCTCTACCGACTGAGCTAGCCGGGCTCCCACTTCAAGATGGTATGCAGACTAATCATTTTTTATGAAGGAAATCCATTCCTGGACAATTTTTGGGAGTTATTGCAGGTCTAATGCAAGATTAATCTCCATATTATGAGAGTCAATGCAATATTCAGGCAAAAATTACTCGTTTTCGCCCAACGTGGGGCTCGAACCCACGACCCTGAGATTAAGAGTCTCATGCTCTACCGACTGAGCTAGCCGGGCTCCCTCCTTAAGACAGTATGCAGACCTATCCCTTTTTGTGAAAAAAATCAAATCCTGGATATTCCTCTACTCTTGTTTTGCAAGGAAAGCCAGATTTATACATCCTTCAGAGGACAGAGTGTCAAAAAAAATAAGAGAAAATGAAAATGGAAGTTGTGAGAACTTCATTTTGAGATTGCATAAGAATTCAAATTTCTCTCACATGCTAAAGAATACCTGAACCCTTTTGATTAAACCACTTTAGTTGTTATAATGAGACCATATTTGAAAGCCATCTGTGATTTTTCTGTTCTTACTCTGCAATGACCATGGGCAATGACAAGTTAAAAGTAAAATGTATGCAAATTTTATAATGGAGAATGCGGGCATCGATCCCGCTACCTCTCGCATGCTAAGCGAGCGCTCTACCATTTGAGCTAATTCCCCTGTGTGTTTAATCTGCATAACATGAAAAAAGTAACCTCACTGCCTTCCACACTTTATTTGAAGTCCAATTTCCCATAAAAGTGTTCAGTTCACTCCTAACTTATGCCTTACCTCCACTTATGGGATGTTTTACAGTTCAGGTTGGCCTGTTTACTACTCGAATATGAGTGATATTGTGGTGTGTTCATCTAGACTCATACCCTACCTAATCTTGAAGTTAAATTTCCCACCAATGAGAAACCAAGGGAGATACCATTTTTGATAGTTATTGCATGTCTAATGCAAGAATATTCACCAGATTATGAGGATCCAGCAAAAATTACTCATTTTCGCCCAACGTGGAGCTCGAACCCACGACCCTGAGATTAAAAGTCTCATGCTCTACCGACTGAGCTAACCGGGCTCCCACTTCAAGATGGTATGCGGACTAATCATTTTTTATGATGGAAATCCATTCCTGGACAATTTTTGGGAGTTATTGCACGTCTAATGCAAGATTAATCTCCATATTATGAGAGTCAATGCAATATTCAGGCAAAAATTACTCGTTTTCGCCCAACGTGGGGCTCGAACCCACGACCCTGAGATTAAGAGTCTCATGCTCTACCGACTGAGCTAGCCGGGCTCCCTCCTTAAGACAGTATGCAGACCAATCCCTTTTTGTGAAGAAAATCAAATCCTGGATATTCCTCTACTCTTGTTTTGCAAGGAAAGCCTGATTTATACATCCTTCAGAGGACAGAGTGTCAAAAAAAATAAGAGAAAATGAAAATGGAAGTTGTGAGAACTTCATTTTGAGATTGCATAAGAATTCAAATTCCTCTCACATGCTAAAGAATACCTGAACCCTTTTGATTAAACCACTTTAGTTGTTATAATGAGACCATATTTGAAAGCCATCTGTGATTTTTCTGTTCTTACTCTGCAATGACCTTGGCAATGACAAGTTAAAAATAAAATGTATGCAAATTTTATAATGGAGAATGCGCGCATCGAGCCCGCTACCTCTCGCATGATAAGCGAGCGCTTTACTATTTGAGCTAATTCCCCTGTGTGTTTAATCTGCATAACATGAAAAAAGTAACCTTACTGCGTTCCACACTTTATTTGAAGTCCAATTGCCCATAACAGTGTTCAGTTCACTCCTAACTTATGCCTTACCTCCACTTATGGGATGTTTTACAGTTCAGGTTGGCCTGTTTACTACTCGAATATGAGTGATATTGCGCTGTGTTCATCTAGACTCATACCCTAGCTAATCTTGAAGTTAAATTTCCCACCAATGAGAAACCAAGGGAGATACCATTTCTGATAGTTATTGCATGTCTAATGCAAGAATATTCACCAGATTATGAGAGTCAATGCAATAATCCAGCAAAAATTACTCATTTTCAGCCAATGTGGGGCTCGAACCCACGACCCTGAGATTAAGAGTCTCATGCTCTACCGACTGAGCTAGCCGGGCTCCCTCCTTAAGACAGTATGCAGACCTATCCCTTTTTGTGAAAAAAATCAAATCCTGGATATTCCTCTACTCTTGTTTTGCAAGGAAAGCCAGATTTATACATCCTTCAGAGGACAGAGTGTCAAAAAAAATAAGAGAAAATGAAAATGGAAGTTGTGAGAACTTCATTTTGAGATTGCATAAGAATTCAAATTTCTCTCACATGCTAAAGAATACCTGAACCCTTTTGATTAAACCACTTTAGTTGTTATAATGAGACCATATTTGAAAGCCATCTGTGATTTTTCTGTTCTTACTCTGCAATGACCATGGGCAATGACAAGTTAAAAGTAAAATGTATGCAAATTTTATAATGGAGAATGCGGGCATCGATCCCGCTACCTCTCGCATGCTAAGCGAGCGCTCTACCATTTGAGCTAATTCCCCTGTGTGTTTAATCTGCATAACATGAAAAAAGTAACCTCACTGCCTTCCACACTTTATTTGAAGTCCAATTGCCCATAAAAGTGTTCAGTTCACTCCTAACTTATGCCTTACCTCCACTTATGGGATGTTTTACAGTTCAGGTTGGCCTGTTTACTACTCGAATATGAGTGATATTGTGGTGTGTTCATCTAGACTCATACCCTACCTAATCTTGAAGTTAAATTTCCCACCAATGAGAAACCAAGGGAGATACCATTTTTGATAGTTATTGCATGTCTAATGCAAGAATATTCACCAGATTATGAGGATCCAGCAAAAATTACTCATTTTCGCCCAACGTGGAGCTCGAACCCACGACCCTGAGATTAAAAGTCTCATGCTCTACCGACTGAGCTAGCCGGGCTCCCACTTCAAGATGGTATGCGGACTAATCATTTTTTATGATGGAAATCCATTCCTGGACAATTTTTGGGAGTTATTGCACGTCTAATGCAAGATTAATCTCCATATTATGAGAGTCAATGCAATATTCAGGCAAAAATTACTCGTTTTCGCCCAACGTGGGGCTCGAACCCACGACCCTGAGATTAAGAGTCTCATGCTCTACCGACTGAGCTAGCCGGGCTCCCTCCTTAAGACAGTATGCAGACCAATCCCTTTTTGTGAAGAAAATCAAATCCTGGATATTCCTCTACTCTTGTTTTGCAAGGAAAGCCTGATTTATACATCCTTCAGAGGACAGAGTGTCAAAAAAAATAAGAGAAAATGAAAATGGAAGTTGTGAGAACTTCATTTTGAGATTGCATAAGAATTCAAATTCCTCTCACATGCTAAAGAATACCTGAACCCTTTTGATTAAACCACTTTAGTTGTTATAATGAGACCATATTTGAAAGCCATCCGTGATTTTTCTGTTCTTACTCTGCAATGACCATGGGCAATGACAAGTTAAAAATAAAATGTATGCAAATTTTATAATGGAGAATGCGGGCATCGATCCCACTACCTCTCGCATGCTAAGCGAGCGCTTTACTATTTGAGCTAATTCCCCTGTGTGTTTAATCTGCATAACATGAAAAAAGTAACCTTACTGCGTTCCACACTTTATTTGAAGTCCAATTGCCCATAACAGTGTTCAGTTCACTCCTAACTTATGCCTTACCTCCACTTATGGGATGTTTTACAGTTCAGGTTGGCCTGTTTACTACTCGAATATGAGTGATATTGCGCTGTGTTCATCTAGACTTATACCCTAGCTAATCTTGAAGTTAAATTTCCCACCAATGAGAAACCAAGGGAGATACCATTTCTGATAGTTATTGCATGTCTAATGCAAGAATATTCACCAGATTATGAGAGTCAATGCAATAATCCAGCAAAAATTACTCATTTTCGCCCAACGTGGGGCTCGAACCCACGACCCTGAGATTAAGAGTCTCATGCTCTACCGACTGAGCTAGCCGGGCTCCCACTTCAAGATGGTATGCAGACTAATCATTTTTTATGAAGGAAATCCATTCCTGGACAATTTTTCGGAGTTATTGCAGGTCTAATGCAAGATTAATCTCCATATTATGAGAGTCAATGCAATATTCAGGCAAAAATTACTCGTTTTCGTCCAACGTGGGGCTCGAACCCACGACCCTGAGATTAAGAGTCTCATGCTCTACCGACTGAGCTAGCCGGGCTCCCTCCTTAAGACAGTATGCAGACCAATCCCTTTTTGTGAAGAAAATCAAATCCTGGATATTCCTCTACTCTTGTTTTGCAAGGAAAGCCTGATTTATACATCCTTCAGAGGACAGAGTGTCAAAAAAAATAAGAGAAAATGAAAATGGAAGTTGTGAGAACATCATTTTGAGATTGCATAAGAATTCAAATTCCTCTCACATGCTAAAGAATACCTGAACCCTTTTGATTAAACCACTTTAGTTGTTATAATGAGACCATATTTGAAAGCCATCTGTGATTTTTCTGTTCTTACTCTGCAATGACCATGGGCAATGACAAGTTAAAAATAAAATGTATGCAAATTTTATAATGGAGAATGCGGGCATCGATCCCGCTACCTCTCGCATGCTAAGCGAGCGCTCTACCATTTGAGCTAATTCCCCTGTGTGTTTAATCTGCATAACATGAAAAAAGTAACCTCACTGCCTTCCACACTTTATTTGAAGTCCAATTGCCCATAACAGTGTTCAGTTCACTCCTAACTTATGCCTTACCTCCACTTATGGGATGTTTTACAGTTCAGGTTGGCCTGTTTACTACTCGATTATGAGTGATATTGTGGTGTGTTCATCTAGACTCATACTCTACCTAATATTGAAGTTAAATTTCCCACCAATGAGAAACCAAGGGAGATACCATTTTTGATAGTTATTGCATGTCTAATGCAAGAATAATCACCAGATTATGAGAGTCCAGCAAAAATTACTCATTTTCGCCCAACGTGGGGCGCGAACCCACGACCCTGAGATTAAGAGTCTCATGCTCTACCGACTGAGCTAGCCGGGCTCCCACTTCAAGATGGTATGCAGACTAATCATTTTTTATGAAGGAAATCCATTCCTGGACAATTTTTGGGAGTTATTGCAGGTCTAATGCAAGATTAATCTCCATATTATGAGAGTCAATGCAATATTCAGGCAAAAATTACTCGTTTTCGCCCAACGTGGAGCTCGAACCCACGACCCTGGGATTAAGAGTCTCATGCTCTACCGACTGAGCTAGCCGGGCTCCCTCCTTAAGACAGTATGCAGACCAATCCCTTTTTGTGAAAAAAATCAAATCCTGGATATTCCTCTACTCTTGTTTTGCAAGGAAAGCCAGATTTATACATCCTTCAGAGGAAAGAGTGTCAAAAAAAATAAGAGAAAATGAAAATGGAAGTTGTGAGAACTTCATTTTGAGATTGCATAAGAATTCAAATTCCTCTCACATGCTAAAGAATACCTGAACCCTTTTGATTAAACCACTTTAGTTGTTATAATGAGACCATATTTGAAAGCCATCTGTGATTTTTCTGTTCTTACTCTGCAATGACCATGGGCAATGACAAGTTAAAAATAAAATGTATGCAAATTTTATAATGGAGAATGCGGGCATCGATCCCGCTACCTCTCGCATGCTAAGCGAGCGCTCTACCATTTGAGCTAATTCCCCTGTGTGTTTAATCTGCATAACATGAAAAAAGTAACCTCACTGCCTTCCACACTTTATTTGAAGTCCAATTGCCCATAACAGTGTTCAGTTCACTCCTAACTTATGCCTTACCTCCACTTATGGGATGTTTTACAGTTCAGGTTGGCCTGTTTACTACTCGATTATGAGTGATATTGTGGTGTGTTCATCTAGACTCATACTCTACCTAATATTGAAGTTAAATTTCCCACCAATGAGAAACCAAGGGAGATACCATTTTTGATAGTTATTGCATGTCTAATGCAAGAATAATCACCAGATTATGAGAGTCCAGCAAAAATTACTCATTTTCGCCCAACGTGGGGCTCGAACCCACGACCCTGAGATTAAGAGTCTCATGCTCTACCGACTGAGCTAGCCGGGCTCCCACTTCAAGATGGTATGCAGACTAATCATTTTTTATGAAGGAAATCCATTCCTGGACAATTTTTGGGAGTTATTGCAGTTCTAATGCAAGATTAATCTCCATATTATGAGAGTCAATGCAATATTCAGGCAAAAATTACTCATTTTCACCCAACGTGGGGCTCGAACCCACGACCCTGAGATTAAGAGTCTCATGCTCTACCGACTGAGCTAGCCGGGCTCCCTCCTTTAGACAGTATGCAGACCAATCCCTTTTTGTGAAAAAAATCAAATCCTGGATATTCCTCTACTCTTGTTTTGCAAGGAAAGCCAGATTTATACATCCTTCAGAGGACAGAGTGTCAAAAAAAATAAGAGAAAATGAAAATGGAAGTTGTGAGAACTTCATTTTGAGATTGCATAAGAATTCAAATTCCTCTCACATGCTAAAGAATACCTGAACCCTTTTGATTAAACCACTTTAGTTGTTATAATGAGACCATATTTGAAAGCCATCTGTGATTTTTCTGTTCTTACTCTGCAATGACCATGGGCAATGACAAGTTAAAAATAAAATGTATGCAAATTTTATAATGGAGAATGCGGGCATCGATCCCGCTACCTCTCGCATGCTAAGCGAGCACTCTACCATTTGAGCTAATTCCCCTTTGTGTTTAATCTGCATAACATGAAAAAAGTAACCTCACTGCTTTCCACACTTTATTTGAAGTCCAATTGCCCATAACAGTGTTCAGTTCACTCCTAATTTATGCCTTACCTCCACCTATGGGATGTTTTATAGTTCAGGTTGGCCTGTTTACTACTCGAATATGAGTGATATTGTGGTGTGTTCATCTAGACTCATACTCTACCTAATCTTGAAGTTAAATTTCCCACCAATGAGAAATCAAGGGAGATACCATTTTTGATAGTTATTGCATGTCTAATGCAAGAATAATCACCAGATTATGGGAGTCCAGCAAAAATTACTCATTTTCGCCCAACGTGGGGCTCGAACCCACGACCCTGAGATTAAGAGTCTCATGCTCTACCGACTGAGCTAGCCGGGCTCCCACTTCAAGATGGTATGCAGACTAATCATTTTTTATGAAGGAAATCCATTCCTGGACAATTTTTGGGAGTTATTGCAGGTCTAATGCAAGATTAATCTCCATATTATGAGAGTCAATGCAATATTCAGGCAAAAATTACTCGTTTTCGCCCAACGTGGGGCTCGAACCCACGACCCTGAGATTAAGAGTCTCATGCTCTACCGACTGAGCTAGCCGGGCTCCCTCCTTAAGACAGTATGCAGACCTATCCCTTTTTGTGAAAAAAATCAAATCCTGGATATTCCTCTACTCTTGTTTTGCAAGGAAAGCCAGATTTATACATCCTTCAGAGGACAGAGTGTCAAAAAAAATAAGAGAAAATGAAAATGGAAGTTGTGAGAACTTCCTTTTGAGATTGCATAAGAATTCAAATTTCTCTCACATGCTAAAGAATACCTGAACCCTTTTGATTAAACCACTTTAGTTGTTATAATGAGACCATATTTGAAAGCCATCTGTGATTTTTCTGTTCTTACTCTGCAATGACCATGGGCAATGACAAGTTAAAAATAAAATGTATGCAAATTTTATAATGGAGAATGCGGGCATCGATCCCGCTACCTCTCGCATGCTAAGCAAGCGCTCTACCATTTGAGCTAATTCCCCTGTGTGTTTAATCTGCATAACATGAAAAAAGTAACCTCACTGCCTTCCACACTTTATTTGAAGTCCAATTGCCCATAAAAGTGTTCAGTTCACTCCTAACTTATGCCTTACCTCCACTTATGGGATGTTTTACAGTTCAGGTTGGCCTGTTTACTACTCGAATATGAGTGATATTGTGGTGTGTTCATCTAGACTCATACCCTACCTAATCTTGAAGTTAAATTTCCCACCAATGAGAAACCAAGGGAGATACCATTTTGGATAGTTATTGCATGTCTAATGCAAGAATAATCACCAGATTATGAGGATCCAGCAAAAATTACTCATTTTCGCCCAACGTGGAGCTCGAACCCACGACCCTGAGATTAAAAGTCTCATGCTCTACCGACTGAGCTAGCCGGGCTCCCACTTCAAGATGGTATGCGGACTAATCATTTTTTATGAAGGAAATCCAGTCCTGGACAATTTTTGGGAGTTATTGCAGGTCTAATGCAAGATTAATCTTCATAATATGAGAGTCAATGCAATATTCAGGCAAAAATTACTCGATTTCGCCCAACGTGGGGCTCGAACCCACGACCCTGAGATTAAGAGTCTCATGCTCTACCGACTGAGCTAGCCGGGCTCCCTCCTTAAGACAGTATGCAGACCAATCCCTTTTTGTGAAAAAAATCAAATCCTGGATATTCCTCTACTCTTGTTTTGCAAGGAAAGCCAGATTTATACATCCTTCAGAGGACAGAGTGTCAAAAAAAAATAAGAGAAAATGAAAACGGAAGTTGAGAGAACTTCATTTTGAGATTGCATAAGAATTCAAATTCCTCTCACATGCTAAAGAATACCTGAACCCTTTTGATTAAACCACTTTAGTTGTTATAATGAGACCATATTTGAAAGCCATCTGTGATTTTTCTGTTTTATAATGGAGAATGCGGGCATCGATCCCGCTACCTCTCGCATGCTAAGCGAGCACTCTACCATTTGAGCTAATTCCCCTGTGTGTTTAATCTGCATAACATGAAAAAAGTAACCTCACTGCCTTCCACACTTTATTTGCAGTCCAATTGCCCATAACAGTGTTCAGTTCACTCCTAACTTATGCCTTACCTCCACTTATGGGATGTTTTACAGTTCAGGTTGGCCTGTTTACTACTCGAATATGAGTGATTTGGTGGTGTGTTCATCTAGACTCATACCCTACCTAATCTTGAAGTTAAATTTCCCACCAATGAGAAACCAAGGGAGATACCATTTTTGATAGTTATTGCATGTCTAATGCAAGAATAATCGCCAGATTATGAGAGTCCAGCAAAAATTACTCATTTTCGCCCAACGTGGGGCTCAAACCCACGACCCTGAGATTAAGAGTCTCATGCTCTACCGACTGAGCTAGCCGGGCTCCCACTTCAAGATGGTATGCAGACTAATCATTTTTTATGAAGGAAATCCATTCCTGGACAATTTTTGGGAGTTATTGCAGGTCTAATGCAAGATTAATCTCCATATTATGAGAGTCAATGCAATATTCAGGCAAAAATTACTCGTTTTCGCCCAACGTGGGGCTCGAACCCACGACCCTGAGATTAAGAGTCTCATGCTCTACCGACTGAGCTAGCCGGGCTCCCTCCTTAAGACAGTATGCAGACCTATCCCTTTTTGTGAAAAAAATCAAATCCTGGATATTCCTCTACTCTTGTTTTGCAAGGAAAGCCAGATTTATACATCCTTCAGAGGACAGAGTGTCAAAAAAAATAAGAGAAAATGAAAATGGAAGTTGTGAGAACTTCATTTTGAGATTGCATAAGAATTCAAATTTCTCTCACATGCTAAAGAATACCTGAACCCTTTTGATTAAACCACTTTAGTTGTTATAATGAGACCATATTTGAAAGCCATCTGTGATTTTTCTGTTCTTACTCTGCAATGACCATGGGCAATGACAAGTTAAAAGTAAAATGTATGCAAATTTTATAATGGAGAATGCGGGCATCGATCCCGCTACCTCTCGCATGCTAAGCGAGCGCTCTACCATTTGAGCTAATTCCCCTGTGTGTTTAATCTGCATAACATGAAAAAAGTAACCTCACTGCCTTCCACACTTTATTTGAAGTCCAATTGCCCATAAAAGTGTTCAGTTCCCTCCTAACTTATGCCTTACCTCCACTTATGGGATGTTTTACAGTTCAGGTTGGCCTGTTTACTACTCGAATATGAGTGATATTGTGGTGTGTTCATCTAGACTCATACCCTACCTAATCTTGAAGTTAAATTTCCCACCAATGAGAAACCAAGGGAGATACCATTTTTGATAGTTATTGCATGTCTAATGCAAGAATATTCACCAGATTATGAGGATCCAGCAAAAATTACTCATTTTCGCCCAACGTGGAGCTCGAACCCACGACCCTGAGATTAAAAGTCTCATGCTCTACCGATTGAGCTAACCGGGCTCCCACTTCAAGATGGTATGCGGACTAATCATTTTTTATGATGGAAATCCATTCCTGGACAATTTTTGGGAGTTATTGCACGTCTAATGCAAGATTAATCTCCATATTATGAGAGTCAATGCAATATTCAGGCAAAAATTACTCGTTTTCGCCCAACGTGGGGCTCGAACCCACGACCCTGAGATTAAGAGTCTCATGCTCTACCGACTGAGCTAGCCGGGCTCCCTCCTTAAGACAGTATGCAGACCAATCCCTTTTTGTGAAGAAAATCAAATCCTGGATATTCCTCTACTCTTGTTTTGCAAGGAAAGCCTGATTTATACATCCTTCAGAGGACAGAGTGTCAAAAAAAATAAGAGAAAATGAAAATGGAAGTTGTGAGAACTTCATTTTGAGATTGCATAAGAATTCAAATTCCTCTCACATGCTAAAGAATACCTGAACCCTTTTGATTAAACCACTTTAGTTGTTATAATGAGACCATATTTGAAAGCCATCCGTGATTTTTCTGTTCTTACTCTGCAATGACCATGGGCAATGACAAGTTAAAAATAAAATGTATGCAAATTTTATAATGGAGAATGCGGGCATCGATCCCACTACCTCTCGCATGCTAAGCGAGCGCTTTACTATTTGAGCTAATTCCCCTGTGTGTTTAATCTGCATAACATGAAAAAAGTAACCTTACTGCGTTCCACACTTTATTTGAAGTCCAATTGCCCATAACAGTGTTCAGTTCACTCCTAACTTATGCCTTACCTCCACTTATGGGATGTTTTACAGTTCAGGTTGGCCTGTTTACTACTCGAATATGAGTGATATTGCGCTGTGTTCATCTAGACTCATACCCTAGCTAATCTTGAAGTTAAATTTCCCACCAATGAGAAACCAAGGGAGATACCATTTCTGATAGTTATTGCATGTCTAATGCAAGAATATTCACCAGATTATGAGAGTCAATGCAATAATCCAGCAAAAATTACTCATTTTCGCCCAACGTGGGGCTCGAACCCACGACCCTGAGATTAAGAGTCTCATGCTCTACCGACTGAGCTAGCCGGGCTCCCACTTCAAGATGGTATGCAGACTAATCATTTTGTATGAAGGAAATCCATTCCTGGACAATTTTTGGGAGTTATTGCAGGTCTAATGCAAGATTAATCTCCATATTATGAGAGTCAATGCAATATTCAGGCAAAAATTACTAGTTTTCGCCCAACGTGGGGCTCGAACCCACGACCCTGAGATTAAGAGTCTCATGCTCTACCGACTGAGCTAGCCGGGCTCCCTCCTTAAGACAGTATGCAGACCAATCCCTTTTTGTGAAGAAAATCAAATCCTGGATATTCCTCTACTCTTGTTTTGCAAGGAAAGCCTGATTTATACATCCTTCAGAGGACAGAGTGTCAAAAAAAATAAGAGAAAATGAAAATGGAAGTTGTGAGAACTTCATTTTGAGATTGCATAAGAATTCAAATTCCTCTCACATGCTAAAGAATACCTGAACCCTTTTGATTAAACCACTTTAGTTGTTATAATGAGACCATATTTGAAAGCCATCTGTGATTTTTCTGTTCTTACTCTGCAATGACCATGGGCAATGACAAGTTAAAAATAAAATCTATGCAAATTTTATAATGGAGAATGCGGGCATCGATCCCGCTACCTCTCGCATGCTAAGCGAGCGCTTTACTATTTGAGCTAATTCCCCTGTGTGTTTAATCTGCATAACATGAAAAAAGTAACCTTACTGCGTTCCACACTTTATTTGAAGTCCAATTGCCCATAACAGTGTTCAGTTCACTCCTAATTTATGCCTTACCTCCACTTATGGGATGTTTTACAGTTCAGGTTGGCCTGTTTACTACTCGAATATGAGTGATATTGCGCTGTGTTCATCTAGACTCATACCCTAGCTAATCTTGAAGTTAAATTTCCCACCAATGAGAAACCAAGGGAGATACCATTTCTGATAGTTATTGCATGTCTAATGCAAGAATATTCACCAGATTATGAGAGTCAATGCAATAATTACTCATTTTCGACCAACGTGGGGCTCGAACCCACGACCCTGAGATTAAGAGTCTCATGCTCTACCGACTGAGCTAGCCGGGCTCCCACTTCAAGATGGTATGCAGACTAATCATTTTGTATGAAGGAAATCCATTCCTGGACAATTTTTGGGAGTTATTGCAGGTCTAATGCAAGATTAATCTCCATATTATGAGAGTCAATGCAATATTCAGGCAAAAATTACTAGTTTTCGCCCAACGTGGGGCTCGAACCCACGACCCTGAGATTAAGAGTCTCATGCTCTACCGACTGAGCTAGCCGGGCTCCCTCCTTAAGACAGTATGCAGACCAATCCCTTTTTGTGAAGAAAATCAAATCCTGGATATTCCTCTACTCTTGTTTTGCAAGGAAAGCCTGATTTATACATCCTTCAGAGGACAGAGTGTCAAAAAAAATAAGAGAAAATGAAAATGGAAGTTGTGAGAACTTCATTTTGAGATTGCATAAGAATTCAAATTCCTCTCACATGCTAAAGAATACCTGAACCCTTTTGATTAAACCACTTTAGTTGTTATAATGAGACCATATTTGAAAGCCATCTGTGATTTTTCTGTTCTTACTCTGCAATGACCATGGGCAATGACAAGTTAAAAATAAAATCTATGCAAATTTTATAATGGAGAATGCGGGCATCGATCCCGCTACCTCTCGCATGCTAAGCGAGCGCTTTACTATTTGAGCTAATTCCCCTGTGTGTTTAATCTGCATAACATGAAAAAAGTAACCTTACTGCGTTCCACACTTTATTTGAAGTCCAATTGCCCATAACAGTGTTCAGTTCACTCCTAATTTATGCCTTACCTCCACTTATGGGATGTTTTACAGTTCAGGTTGGCCTGTTTACTACTCGAATATGAGTGATATTGCGCTGTGTTCATCTAGACTCATACCCTAGCTAATCTTGAAGTTAAATTTCCCACCAATGAGAAACCAAGGGAGATACCATTTCTGATAGTTATTGCATGTCTAATGCAAGAATATTCACCAGATTATGAGAGTCAATGCAATAATTACTCATTTTCGACCAACGTGGGGCTCGAACCCACGACCCTGAGATTAAGAGTCTCATGCTCTACCGACTGAGCTAGCCGGGCTCCCACTTCAAGATGGTATGCAGACTAATCATTTTTTATGAAGGAAATCCATTCCTGGACAATTTTTGGGAGTTATTGCAGGTCTAATGCAAGATTAATCTCCATATTATGAGAGTCAATGCAATATTCAGGCAAAAATTACTCGTTTTCGCCCAACGTGGAGCTCGAACCCACGACCCTGAGATTAAGAGTCTCATGCTCTACCGACTGAGCTAGCCGGGCTCCCTCCTTAAGACAGTATGCAGACCAATCCCTTTTTGTGAAAAAAATCAAATCCTGGATATTCCTCTACTCTTGTTTTGCAAGGAAAGCCAGATTTATACATCCTTCAGAGGAAAGAGTGTCAAAAAAAATAAGAGAAAATGAAAATGGAAGTTGTGAGAACTTCATTTTGAGATTGCATAAGAATTCAAATTCCTCTCACATGCTAAAGAATACCTGAACCCTTTTGATTAAACCACTTTAGTTGTTATAATGAGACCATATTTGAAAGCCATCTGTGATTTTTCTGTTCTTACTCTGCAATGACCATGGGCAATGACAAGTTAAAAATAAAATGTATGCAAATTTTATAATGGAGAATGCGGGCATCGATCCCGCTACCTCTCGCATGCTAAGCGAGCGCTCTACCATTTGAGCTAATTCCCCTGTGTGTTTAATCTGCATAACATGAAAAAAGTAACCTCACTGCCTTCCACACTTTATTTGAAGTCCAATTGCCCATAACAGTGTTCAGTTCACTCCTAACTTATGCCTTACCTCCACTTATGGGATGTTTTACAGTTCAGGTTGGCCTGTTTACTACTCGATTATGAGTGATATTGTGGTGTGTTCATCTAGACTCATACTCTACCTAATATTGAAGTTAAATTTCCCACCAATGAGAAACCAAGGGAGATACCATTTTTGATAGTTATTGCATGTCTAATGCAAGAATAATCACCAGATTATGAGAGTCCAGCAAAAATTACTCATTTTCGCCCAACGTGGGGCTCGAACCCACGACCCTGAGATTAAGAGTCTCATGCTCTACCGACTGAGCTAGCCGGGCTCCCACTTCAAGATGGTATGCAGACTAATCATTTTTTATGAAGGAAATCCATTCCTGGACAATTTTTGGGAGTTATTGCAGTTCTAATGCAAGATTAATCTCCATATTATGAGAGTCAATGCAATATTCAGGCAAAAATTACTCATTTTCACCCAACGTGGGGCTCGAACCCACGACCCTGAGATTAAGAGTCTCATGCTCTACCGACTGAGCTAGCCGGGCTCCCTCCTTAAGACAGTATGCAGACCAATCCCTTTTTGTGAAAAAAATCAAATCCTGGATATTCCTCTACTCTTGTTTTGCAAGGAAAGCCAGATTTATACATCCTTCAGAGGACAGAGTGTCAAAAAAAATAAGAGAAAATGAAAATGGAAGTTGTGAGAACTTCATTTTGAGATTGCATAAGAATTCAAATTCCTCTCACATGCTAAAGAATACCTGAACCCTTTTGATTAAACCACTTTAGTTGTTATATTGAGACCATATTTGAAAGCAATCTGTGATTTTTCTGTTCTTACTCTGCAATGACCATGGGCAATGACAAGTTAAAAATAAAATGTATGCAAATTTTATAATGGAGAATGCGGGCATCGATCCCGCTACCTCTCGCATGCTAAGCGAGCACTCTACCATTTGAGCTAATTCCCCTGTGTGTTTAATCTGCATAACATGAAAAAAGTAACCTCACTGCCTTCCACACTTTATTTGCAGTCCAATTGCCCATAACAGTGTTCAGTTCACTCCTAACTTATGCCTTACCTCCACTTATGGGATGTTTTACAGTTCAGGTTGGCCTGTTTACTACTCGAATATGAGTGATATTGTGGTGTGTTCATCTAGACTCATACCCTACCTAATCTTGAAGTTAAATTTCCCACCAATGAGAAACCAAGGGAGATACCATTTTTGATAGTTATTGCATGTCTAATGCAAGAATAATCACCAGATTATGAGAGTCCAGCAAAAATTACTCATTTTCGCCCAACGTGGGGCTCGAACCCACGACCCTGAGATTAAGAGTCTCATGCTCTACCGACTGAGCTAGCCGGGCTCCCACTTCAAGATGGTATGCAGACTAATCATTTTTTATGAAGGAAATCCATTCCTGGACAATTTTTGGGAGTTATTGCAGGTCTAATGAAAGATTAATCTCCATATTATGAGAGTCAATGCAATATTCAGGCAAAAATTACTCGTTTTCGCCCAACGTGGAGCTCGAACCCACGACCCTGAGATTAAGAGTCTCATGCTCTACCGACTGAGCTAGCTGGGCTCCCTCCTTAAGACAGTATGCAGACCAATCCCTTTTTGTGAAAAAAATCAAATCCTGGATATTCCTCTACTCTTGTTTTACAAGGAAAGCCAGATTTATACATCCTTCAGAGGACAGAGTGTCAAAAAAAATAAGAGAAAATGAAAATGGAAGTTGTGAGAACTTCATTTTGAGATTGCATAAGAATTCAAATTCCTCTCACATGCTAAAGAATACCTGAACCCTTTTGATTAAACCACTTTAGTTGTTATAATGAGACCATATTTGAAAGCCATCTGTGATTTTTCTGTTCTTACTCTGCAATGACCATGGGCAATGACAAGTTAAAAATAAAATGTATGCAAATTTTATAATGGAGAATGCGGGCATCAACCCCGCTACCTCTCGCATGCTAAGCGAGCGCTCTACCATTTGAGCTAATTCCCCTGAGTGTTTAATCTGCATAACATGAAAAAAGTAACCTCACTGCCTTCCACACTTTATTTGCAGTCCAATTGCCCATAACAGTGTTCAGTTCACTCCTAACTTATGCCTTACCTCCACTTATGGGATGTTTTACAGTTCAGGTTGGCCTGTTTACTACTCGAATATGAGTGATATTGTGGTGTGTTCATCTAGACTCATACCCTACCTAATCTTGAAGTTAAATTTCCCACCAATGAGAAACCAAGGGAGATACCATTTTTGATAGTTATTGCATGTCTAATGCAAGAATAATCACCAGATTATGAGAGTCCAGCAAAAATTACTCATTTTCGCCCAACGTGGGGCTCGAACCCACGACCCTGAGATTAAGAGTCTCATGCTCTACCGACTGAGCTAGCCGGGCTCCCACTTCAAGATGGTATGCAGACTAATCATTTTTTATGAAGGAAATCCATTCCTGGACAATTTTTGGGAGTTATTGCAGGTCTAATGCAAGATTAATCTCCATATTATGAGAGTCAATGCAATATTCAGGCAAAAATTACTCGTTTTCGCCCAACGTGGGGCTCGAACCCACGACCCTGAGATTAAGAGTCTCATGCTCTACCGACTGAGCTAGCCGGGCTCCCACTTCAAGATGGTATGCAGACTAATCATTTTTTATGAAGGAAATCCATTCCTGGACAATTTTCTGGGAGTTATTGCAGGTCTAATGCAAGATTAATCTCCATATTATGAGAGTCAATGCAATATTCAGGCAAAAATTACTCGTTTTCGCCCAACGTGGGGCTCGAACCCACGACCCTGAGATTAAGAGTCTCATGCTCTACCGACTGAGCTAGCCGGGCTCCCTCCTTAAGACAGTATGCAGACCAATCCCTTTTTGTGAAGAAAATCAAATCCTGGATATTCCTCTACTCTTGTTTTGCAAGGAAAGCCTGATTTATACATCCTTCAGAGGACAGAGTGTCAAAAAAAAAATAAGAGAAAATGAAAACGGAAGTTGTGAGAACTTCATTTTGAGATTGCATAAGAATTCAAATTCCTCTCACATGCTAAAGAATACCTGAACCCTTTTGATTAAACCACTTTAGTTGTTATAATGAGACCATATTTGAAAGCCATCTGTGATTTTTCTGTTCTTACTCTGCAATGACCATGGGCAATGACAAGTTAAAAATAAAATGTATGCAAATTTTATAATGGAGAATGCGGGCATCAACCCCGCTACCTCTCGCATGCTAAGCGAGCGCTCTACCATTTGGGCTAATTCCCCTGAGTGTTTAATCTGCATAACATGAAAAAAGTAACCTCACTGCCTTCCACACTTTATTTGCAGTCCAATTGCCCATAACAGTGTTCAGTTCACTCCTAACTTATGCCTTACCTCCACTTATGGGATGTTTTACAGTTCAGGTTGGCCTGTTTACTACTCGAATATGAGTGATATTGTGGTGTGTTCATCTACACTCATACCCTACCTAATCTTGAAGTTAAATTTCCCACCAATGAGAAACCAAGGGAGATACCATTTTTGATAGTTATTGCATGTCTAATGCAAGAATAATCACCAGATTATGAGAGTCCAGCAAAAATTACTCATTTTCGCCCAACGTGGGGCTCAAACCCACGACCCTGAGATTAAGAGTCTCATGCTCTACCGACTGAGCTAGCCGGGCTCCCACTTCAAGATGGTATGCAGACTAATCATTTTTCATGAAGGAAATCCATTCCTGGACAATTTTTGGGAGTTATTGCAGGTCTAATGCAAGATTAATCTCCATATTATGAGAGTCAATGCAATATTCAGGCAAAAATTACTCGATTTCGCCCAACGTGGGGCTCGAACCCACGACCCTGAGATTAAGAGTCTCATGCTCTACCGACTGAGCTAGCCGGGCTCCCTCCTTAAGACAGTATGCAGACCAATCCCTTTTTGTGAAAAAAATCAAATCCTGGATATTCCTCTACTCTTGTTTTGCAAGGAAAGCCAGATTTATACATCCTTCAGAGGACAGAGTGTCAACAAAAAATAAGAGAAAATGAAAACGGAAGTTGTGAGAACTTCATTTTGAGATTGCATAAGAATTCAAATTCCTCTCACATGCTAAAGAATACCTGAACCCTTTTGATTAAACCACTTTAGTTGTTATAATGAGACCATATTTGAAAGCCATCTGTGATTTTTCTGTTCTTACTCTGCAATGACCATGGGCAATGACAAGTTAAAAATAAAATGTATGCAAATTTTATAATGGAGAATGCGGGCATCAACCCCGCTACCTCTCGCATGCTAAGCGAGCGCTCTACCATTTGAGCTAATTCCCCTGAGTGTTTAATCTGCATAACATGAAAAAAGTAACCTCACTGCCTTCCACACTTTATTTGCAGTCCAATTGCCCATAACAGTGTTCAGTTCACTCCTAACTTATGCCTTACCTCCACTTATGGGATGTTTTACAGTTCAGGTTGGCCTGTTTACTACTCGAATATGAGTGATATTGTGGTGTGTTCATCTAGACTCATACCCTACCTAATCTTGAAGTTAAATTTCCCACCAATGAGAAACCAAGGGAGATACCATTTTTGATAGTTATTGCATGTCTAATGCAAGAATAATCACCAGATTATGAGAGTCCAGCAAAAATTACTCATTTTCGCCCAACGTGGGGCTCGAACCCACGACCCTGAGATTAAGAGTCTCATGCTCTACCGACTGAGCTAGCCGGGCTCCCACTTCAAGATGGTATGCAGACTAATCATTTTTTATGAAGGAAATCCATTCCTGGACAATATTTGGGAGTTATTGCAGGTCTAATGCAAGATTAATCTCCATATTTTGAGAGTCAATGCAATATTCAGGCAAAAATTACTCGTTTTCGCCCAACGTGGGGCTCGAACCCACGACCCTAAGATTAAGAGTCTCATGCTCTACCGACTGAGCTAGCCGGGCTCCCACTTCAAGATGGTATGCAGACTAATCATTTTTTATGAAGGAAATCCATTCCTGGACAATTTTCTGGGAGTTATTGCAGGTCTAATGCAAGATTAATCTCCATATTATGAGAGTCAATGCAATATTCAGGCAAAAATTACTCGTTTTCGCCCAACGTGGGGCTCGAACCCACGACCCTGAGATTAAGAGTCTCATGCTCTACCGACTGAGCTAGCCGGGCTCCCTCCTTAAGACAGTATGCAGACCAATCCCTTTTTGTGAAAAAAATCAAATCCTGGATATTCCTCTACTCTTGTTTTGCAAGGAAAGCCAGATTTATACATCCTTCAGAGGACAGAGTGTCAAAAAAAAATAAGAGAAAATGAAAACGGAAGTTGTGAGAACTTCATTTTGAGATTGCATAAGAATTCAAATTCCTCTCACATGCTAATGAATACCTGAACCCTTTTGATTAAACCACTTTAGTTGTTATAATGAGACCATATTTGAAAGCCATCTGTGATTTTTCTGTTTTATAATGGAGAATGCGGGCATCGATCCCGCTACCTCTCGCATGCTAAGCGAGCACTCTACCATTTGAGCTAATTCCCCTGTGTGTTTAATCTGCATAACATGAAAAAAGTAACCTCACTGCCTTCCACACTTTATTTGCAGTCCAATTGCCCATAACAGTGTTCAGTTCACTCCTAATTTATGCCTTACCTCCACTTATGGGATGTTTTACAGTTCAGGTTGGCCTGTTTACTACTCGAATATGAGTGATATTGTGGTGTGTTCATCTAGACTCATACCCTACCTAATCTTGAAGTCAAATTTCCCACCAATGAGAAACCAAGGGAGATACCATTTTTGATAGTTATTGCATGTCTAATGCAAGAATAATCGCCAGATTATGAGAGTCCAGCAAAAATTACTCATTTTCGCCCAACGTGGGGCTCGAACCCACGACCCTGAGATTAAGAGTCTCATGCTCTACCGACTGAGCTAGCCGGGCTCCCACTTCAAGATGGTATGCAGACTAATCATTTTTTATGAAGGAAATCCATTCCTGGACAATTTTTGGGAGTTATTGCAGGTCTAATGCAAGATTAATCTCCATATTATGAGAGTCAATGCAATATTCAGGCAAAAATTACTCGTTTTCGCCCAACGTGGGGCTCGAACCCACGACCCTGAGATTAAGAGTCTCATGCTCTACCGACTGAGCTAGCCGGGCTCCCTCCTTAAGACAGTATGCAGACCAATCCCTTTTTGTGAAAAAAATCAAATCCTGGATATTCCTCTACTCTTGTTTTGCAAGGAAAGCCAGATTTATACATCCTTCAGAGGACAGAGTGTCAAAAAAAAATAAGAGAAAATGAAAACGGAAGTTGTGAGAACTTCATTTTGAGATTGCATAAGAATTCAAATTCCTCTCACATGCTAAAGAATACCTGAACCCTTTTGATTAAACCACTTTAGTTGTTATATTGAGACCATATTTGAAAGCCATCTGTGATTTTTCTGTTCTTACTCTGCAATGACCATGGGCAATGACAAGTTAAAAATAAAATGTATGCAAATTTTATAATGGAGAATGCGGGCATCGATCCCGCTACCTCTCGCATGCTAAGCGAGCGCTTTACTATTTGAGCTAATTCCCCTGTGTGTTTAATCTGCATAACATGAAAAAAGTAACCTTACTGCGTTCCACACTTTATTTGAAGTCCAATTGCCCATAACAGTGTTCAGTTCACTCCTAATTTATGCCTTACCTCCACTTATGGGATGTTTTACAGTTCAGGTTGGCCTGTTTACTACTCGAATATGAGTGATATTGCGCTGTGTTCATCTAGACTCATACCCTAGCTAATCTTGAAGTTAAATTTCCCACCAATGAGAAACCAAGGGAGATACCATTTCTGATAGTTATTGCATGTCTAATGCAAGATTATTCACCAGATTATGAGAGTCAATGCAATAATCCAGCAAAAATTACTCATTTTCGCCCAACGTGGGGCTCGAACCCACGACCCTGAGATTAAGAGTCTCATGCTCTACCGACTGAGCTAGCCGGGCTCCCACTTCAAGATGGTATGCAGACTAATCATTTTTTATGAAGGAAATCCATTCCTGGACAATTTTTGGGAGTTATTGCAGGTCTAATGCAAGATTAATCTCCATATTATGAGAGTCAATGCAATATTCAGGCAAAAATTACTCGTTTTCGCCCAACGTGGAGCTCGAACCCACGACCCTGAGATTAAGAGTCTCATGCTCTACCGACTGAGCTAGCCGGGCTCCCTCCTTAAGACAGTATGCAGACCAATCCCTTTTTGTGAAAAAAATCAAATCCTGGATATTCCTCTACTCTTGTTTTGCAAGGAAAGCCAGATTTATACATCCTTCAGAGGACAGAGTGTCAAAAAAAAATAAGAGAAAATGAAAACGGAAGTTGTGAGAACTTCATTTTGAGATTGCATAAGAATTCAAATTCCTCTCACATGCTAATGAATACCTGAACCCTTTTGATTAAACCACTTTAGTTGTTATAATGAGACCATATTTGAAAGCCATCTGTGATTTTTCTGTTTTATAATGGAGAATGCGGGCATCGATCCCGCTACCTCTCGCATGCTAAGCGAGCACTCTACCATTTGAGCTAATTCCCCTGTGTGTTTAATCTGCATAACATGAAAAAAGTAACCTCACTGCCTTCCACACTTTATTTGCAGTCCAATTGCCCATAACAGTGTTCAGTTCACTCCTAATTTATGCCTTACCTCCACTTATGGGATGTTTTACAGTTCAGGTTGGCCTGTTTACTACTCGAATATGAGTGATATTGTGGTGTGTTCATCTAGACTCATACCCTACCTAATCTTGAAGTCAAATTTCCCACCAATGAGAAACCAAGGGAGATACCATTTTTGATAGTTATTGCATGTCTAATGCAAGAATAATCGCCAGATTATGAGAGTCCAGCAAAAATTACTCATTTTCGCCCAACGTGGGGCTCGAACCCACGACCCTGAGATTAAGAGTCTCATGCTCTACCGACTGAGCTAGCCGGGCTCCCACTTCAAGATGGTATGCAGACTAATCATTTTTTATGAAGGAAATCCATTCCTGGACAATTTTTGGGAGTTATTGCAGGTCTAATGCAAGATTAATCTCCATATTATGAGAGTCAATGCAATATTCAGGCAAAAATTACTCGTTTTCGCCCAACGTGGGGCTCGAACCCACGACCCTGAGATTAAGAGTCTCATGCTCTACCGACTGAGCTAGCCGGGCTCCCTCCTTAAGACAGTATGCAGACCAATCCCTTTTTGTGAAAAAAATCAAATCCTGGATATTCCTCTACTCTTGTTTTGCAAGGAAAGCCAGATTTATACATCCTTCAGAGGACAGAGTGTCAAAAAAAAATAAGAGAAAATGAAAACGGAAGTTGTGAGAACTTCATTTTGAGATTGCATAAGAATTCAAATTCCTCTCACATGCTAAAGAATACCTGAACCCTTTTGATTAAACCACTTTAGTTGTTATATTGAGACCATATTTGAAAGCCATCTGTGATTTTTCTGTTCTTACTCTGCAATGACCATGGGCAATGACAAGTTAAAAATAAAATGTATGCAAATTTTATAATGGAGAATGCGGGCATCGATCCCGCTACCTCTCGCATGCTAAGCGAGCGCTTTACTATTTGAGCTAATTCCCCTGTGTGTTTAATCTGCATAACATGAAAAAAGTAACCTTACTGCGTTCCACACTTTATTTGAAGTCCAATTGCCCATAACAGTGTTCAGTTCACTCCTAATTTATGCCTTACCTCCACTTATGGGATGTTTTACAGTTCAGGTTGGCCTGTTTACTACTCGAATATGAGTGATATTGCGCTGTGTTCATCTAGACTCATACCCTAGCTAATCTTGAAGTTAAATTTCCCACCAATGAGAAACCAAGGGAGATACCATTTCTGATAGTTATTGCATGTCTAATGCAAGATTATTCACCAGATTATGAGAGTCAATGCAATAATCCAGCAAAAATTACTCATTTTCGCCCAACGTGGGGCTCGAACCCACGACCCTGAGATTAAGAGTCTCATGCTCTACCGACTGAGCTAGCCGGGCTCCCACTTCAAGATGGTATGCAGACTAATCATTTTTTATGAAGGAAATCCATTCCTGGACAATTTTTGGGAGTTATTGCAGGTCTAATGCAAGATTAATCTCCATATTATGAGAGTCAATGCAATATTCAGGCAAAAATTACTCGTTTTCGCCCAACGTGGAGCTCGAACCCACGACCCTGAGATTAAGAGTCTCATGCTCTACCGACTGAGCTAGCCGGGCTCCCTCCTTAAGACAGTATGCAGACCAATCCCTTTTTGTGAAAAAAATCAAATCCTGGATATTCCTCTACTCTTGTTTTGCAAGGAAAGCCAGATTTATACATCCTTCAGAGGAAAGAGTGTCAAAAAAAATAAGAGAAAATGAAAATGGAAGTTGTGAGAACTTCATTTTGAGATTGCATAAGAATTCAAATTCCTCTCACATGCTAAAGAATACCTGAACCCTTTTGATTAAACCACTTTAGTTGTTATAATGAGACCATATTTGAAAGCCATCTGTGATTTTTCTGTTCTTACTCTGCAATGACCATGGGCAATGACAAGTTAAAAATAAAATGTATGCAAATTTTATAATGGAGAATGCGGGCATCGATCCCGCTACCTCTCGCATGCTAAGCGAGCGCTCTACCATTTGAGCTAATTCCCCTGTGTGTTTAATCTGCATAACATGAAAAAAGTAACCTCACTGCCTTCCACACTTTATTTGAAGTCCAATTGCCCATAACAGTGTTCAGTTCACTCCTAACTTATGCCTTACCTCCACTTATGGGATGTTTTACAGTTCAGGTTGGCCTGTTTACTACTCGATTATGAGTGATATTGTGGTGTGTTCATCTAGACTCATACTCTACCTAATATTGAAGTTAAATTTCCCACCAATGAGAAACCAAGGGAGATACCATTTTTGATAGTTATTGCATGTCTAATGCAAGAATAATCACCAGATTATGAGAGTCCAGCAAAAATTACTCATTTTCGCCCAACGTGGGGCTCGAACCCACGACCCTGAGATTAAGAGTCTCATGCTCTACCGACTGAGCTAGCCGGGCTCCCACTTCAAGATGGTATGCAGACTAATCATTTTTTATGAAGGAAATCCATTCCTGGACAATTTTTGGGAGTTATTGCAGTTCTAATGCAAGATTAATCTCCATATTATGAGAGTCAATGCAATATTCAGGCAAAAATTACTCATTTTCACCCAACGTGGGGCTCGAACCCACGACCCTGAGATTAAGAGTCTCATGCTCTACCGACTGAGCTAGCCGGGCTCCCTCCTTAAGACAGTATGCAGACCAATCCCTTTTTGTGAAAAAAATCAAATCCTGGATATTCCTCTACTCTTGTTTTGCAAGGAAAGCCAGATTTATACATCCTTCAGAGGACAGAGTGTCAAAAAAATAAGAGAAAATGAAAATGGAAGTTGTGAGAACTTCATTTTGAGATTGCATAAGAATTCAAATTCCTCTCACATGCTAAAGAATACCTGAACCCTTTTGATTAAACCACTTTAGTTGTTATATTGAGACCATATTTGAAAGCAATCTGTGATTTTTCTGTTCTTACTCTGCAATGACCATGGGCAATGACAAGTTAAAAATAAAATGTATGCAAATTTTATAATGGAGAATGCGGGCATCGATCCCGCTACCTCTCGCATGCTAAGCGAGCACTCTACCATTTGAGCTAATTCCCCTGTGTGTTTAATCTGCATAACATGAAAAAAGTAACCTCACTGCCTTCCACACTTTATTTGCAGTCCAATTGCCCATAACAGTGTTCAGTTCACTCCTAACTTATGCCTTACCTCCACTTATGGGATGTTTTACAGTTCAGGTTGGCCTGTTTACTACTCGAATATGAGTGATATTGTGGTGTGTTCATCTAGACTCATACCCTACCTAATCTTGAAGTTAAATTTCCCACCAATGAGAAACCAAGGGAGATACCATTTTTGATAGTTATTGCATGTCTAATGCAAGAATAATCACCAGATTATGAGAGTCCAGCAAAAATTACTCATTTTCGCCCAACGTGGGGCTCGAACCCACGACCCTGAGATTAAGAGTCTCATGCTCTACCGACTGAGCTAGCCGGGCTCCCACTTCAAGATGGTATGCAGACTAATCATTTTTTATGAAGGAAATCCATTCCTGGACAATTTTTGGGAGTTATTGCAGGTCTAATGCAAGATTAATCTCCATATTATGAGAGTCAATGCAATATTCAGGCAAAAATTACTCGTTTTCGCCCAACTTGGGGCTCGAACCCACGACCCTGAGATTAAGAGTCTCATGCTCTACCGACTGAGCTAGCCGGGCTCCCTCCTTAAGACAGTATGCAGACCAATCCCTTTTTGTGAAGAAAATCAAAACCTGGATATTCCTCTACTCTTGTTTTGCAAGGAAAGCCTGATTTATACATCCTTCAGAGGACAGAGTGTCAAAAAAAAAATAAGAGAAAATGAAAACGGAAGTTGTGAGAACTTCATTTTGAGATTGCATAAGAATTCAAATTCCTCTCACATGCTAAAGAATACCTGAACCCTTTTGATTAAACCACTTTAGTTGTTATAATGAGACCATATTTGAAAGCCATCTGTGATTTTTCTGTTCTTACTCTGCAATGACCATGGGCAATGACAAGTTAAAAATAAAATGTATGCAAACTTTATAATGGAGAATGCGGGCATCAACCCCGCTACCTCTCGCATGCTAAGCGAGCGCTCTACCATTTGGGCTAATTCCCCTGAGTGTTTAATCTGCATAACATGAAAAAAGTAACCTCACTGCCTTCCACACTTTATTTGCAGTCCAATTGCCCATAACAGTGTTCAGTTCACTCCTAACTTATGCCTTACCTCCACTTATGGGATGTTTTACAGTTCAGGTTGGCCTTTTTACTACTCGAATATGAGTGATATTGTGGTGTGTTCATCTAGACTCATACCCTACCTAATCTTGAAGTTAAATTTCCCACCAATGAGAAACCAAGGGAGATACCATTTTTGATAGTTATTGCATGTCTAATGCAAGAATAATCACCAGATTATGAGAGTCCAGCAAAAATTACTCATTTTCGCCCAACGTGGGGCTCAAACCCACGACCCTGAGATTAAGAGTCTCATGCTCTACCGACTGAGCTAGCCGGGCTCCCACTTGAAGATGGTGTGCAGACTAATCATTTTTCATGAAGGAAATCCATTCCTGGACAATTTTTGGGAGTTATTGCAGGTCTAATGCAAGATTAATCTCCATATTATGAGAGTCAATGCAATATTCAGGCAAAAATTACTCGATTTCGCCCAACGTGGGGCTCGAACCCACGACCCTGAGATTAAGAGTCTCATGCTCTACCGACTGAGCTAGCCGGGCTCCCTCCTTAAGACAGTATGCAGACCAATCCCTTTTTGTGAAAAAAATCAAATCCTGGATATTCCTCTACTCTTGTTTTGCAAGGAAAGCCAGATTTATACATCCTTCAGAGGACAGAGTGTCAAAAAAAAATAAGAGAAAATGAAAACGGAAGTTGTGAGAACTTCATTTTGAGATTGCATAAGAATTCAAATTCCTCTCACATGCTAAAGAATACCTGAACCCTTTTGATTAAACCACTTTAGTTGTTATAATGAGACCATATTTGAAAGCCATCTGTGATTTTTCTGTTCTTACTCTGCAATGACCATGGGCAATGACAAGTTAAAAATAAAATGTATGCAAATTTTATAATGGAGAATGCGGGCATCAACCCCGCTACCTCTCGCATGCTAAGCGAGCGCTCTACCATTTGAGCTAATTCCCCTGAGTGTTTAATCTGCATAACATGAAAAAAGTAACCTCACTGCCTTCCACACTTTATTTGCAGTCCAATTGCCCATAACAGTGTTCAGTTCACTCCTAACTTATGCCTTACCTCCACTTATGGGATGTTTTACAGTTCAGGTTGGCCTGTTTACTACTCGAATATGAGTGATATTGTGGTGTGTTCATCTAGACTCATACCCTACCTAATCTTGAAGTTAAATTTCCCACCAATGAGAAACCAAGGGAGATACCATTTTTGATAGTTATTGCATGTCTAATGCAAGAATAATCACCAGATTATGAGAGTCCAGCAAAAATTACTCATTTTCGCCCAACGTGGGGCTCGAACCCACGACCCTGAGATTAAGAGTCTCATGCTCTACCGACTGAGCTAGCCGGGCTCCCACTTCAAGATGGTATGCAGACTAATCATTTTTTATGAAGGAAATCCATTCCTGGACAATTTTTGGGAGTTATTGCAGGTCTAATGCAAGATTAATCTCCATATTATGAGAGTCAATGCAATATTCAGGCAAAAATTACTCGTTTTCGCCCAACGTGGGGCTCGAACCCACGACCCTGAGATTAAGAGTCTCATGCTCTACCGACTGAGCTAGCCGGGCTCCCACTTCAAGATGGTATGCAGACTAATCATTTTTTATGAAGGAAATCCATTCCTGGACAATTTTCTGGGAGTTATTGCAGGTCTAATGCAAGATTAATCTCCATATTATGAGAGTCAATGCAATATTCAGGCAAAAATTACTCGTTTTCGCCCAACGTGGGGCTCGAACCCACGACCCTGAGATTAAGAGTCTCATGCTCTACCGACTGAGCTAGCCGGGCTCCCTCCTTAAGACAGTATGCAGACCAATCCCTTTTTGTGAAAAAAATCAAATCCTGGATATTCCTCTACTCTTGTTTTGCAAGGAAAGCCAGATTTATACATCCTTCAGAGGACAGAGTGTCAAAAAAAAATAAGAGAAAATGAAAACGGAAGTTGTGAGAACTTCATTTTGAGATTGCATAAGAATTCAAATTCCTCTCACATGCTAATGAATACCTGAACCCTTTTGATTAAACCACTTTAGTTGTTATAATGAGACCATATTTGAAAGCCATCTGTGATTTTTCTGTTTTATAATGGAGAATGCGGGCATCGATCCCGCTACCTCTCGCATGCTAAGCGAGCACTCTACCATTTGAGCTAATTCCCCTGTGTGTTTAATCTGCATAACATGAAAAAAGTAACCTCACTGCCTTCCACACTTTATTTGCAGTCCAATTGCCCATAACAGTGTTCAGTTCACTCATAACTTATGCCTTACCTCCACTTATGGGATGTTTTACAGTTCAGGTTGGCCTGTTTACTACTCGAATATGAGTGATATTGTGGTGTGTTCATCTAGACTCATACCCTACCTAATCTTGAAGTCAAATTTCCCACCAATGAGAAACCAAGGGAGATACCATTTTTGATAGTTATTGCATGTCTAATGCAAGAATAATCGCCAGATTATGAGAGTCCAGCAAAAATTACTCATTTTCGCCCAACGTGGGGCTCGAACCCACGACCCTGAGATTAAGAGTCTCATGCTCTACCGACTGAGCTAGCCGGGCTCCCACTTCAAGATGGTATGCAGACTAATCATTTTCTATGAAGGAAATCCATTCCTGGACAATTTTTGGGAGTTATTGCAGGTCTAATGCAAGATTAATCTCCATATTATGAGAGTCAATGCAATATTCAGGCAAAAATTACTCGTTTTCGCCCAACGTGGGGCTCGAACCCACGACCCTGAGATTAAGAGTCTCATGCTCTACCGACTGAGCTAGCCGGGCTCCCTCCTTAAGACAGTATGCAGACCAATCCCTTTTTGTGAAAAAAATCAAATCCTGGATATTCCTCTACTCTTGTTTTGCAAGGAAAGCCAGATTTATACATCCTTCAGAGGACAGAGTGTAAAAAAAAAATAAGAGAAAATGAAAACGGAAGTTGTGAGAACTTCATTTTGAGATTGCATAAGAATTCAAATTCCTCTCACATGCTAAAGAATACCTGAACCCTTTTGATTAAACCACTTTAGTTGTTATAATGAGACCATATTTGAAAGCCATCTGTGATTTTTCTGTTTTATAATGGAGAATGCGGGCATCGATCCCGCTACCTCTCGCATGCTAAGCGAGCACTCTACCATTTGAGCTAATCCCCCTGTGTGTTTAATCTGCATAACATGAAAAAAGTAACCTCACTGCCTTCCACACTTTATTTGCAGTCCAATTGCCCATAACAGTGTTCAGTTCACTCCTAACTTATGCCTTACCTCCACTTATGGGATGTTTTACAGTTCAGGTTGGCCTGTTTACTACTCGAATATGAGTGATATTGTGGTGTGTTCATCTAGACTCATACCCTACCTAATCTTGAAGTTAAATTTCCCACCAATGAGAAACCAAGGGAGATACCATTTTTGATAGTTATTGCATGTCTAATGCAAGAATAATCGCCAGATTATGAGAGTCCAGCAAAAATTACTCATTTTCGCCCAACGTGGGGCTCGAACCCACGACCCTGAGATTAAGAGTCTCATGCTCTACCGACTGAGCTAGCCGGGCTCCCACTTCAAGATGGTATGCAGACTAATCATTTTTTATGAAGGAAATCCATTCCTGGACAATTTTGGGGAGTTATTGCAGGTCTAATGCAAGATTAATCTCCATATTATGAGAGTCAATGCAATATTCAGGCAAAAATTACTCGTTTTCGCCCAACGTGGGGCTCGAACCCACGACCCTGAGATTAAGAGTCTCATGCTCTACCGACTGAGCTAGCCGGGCTCCCTCCTTAAGACAGTATGCAGACCAATCCCTTTTTGTGAAGAAAATCAAATCCTGGATATTCCTCTACTCTTGTTTTGCAAGGAAAGCCTGATTTATACATCCTTCAGAGGACAGAGTGTCAAAAAAAAAATAAGAGAAAATGAAAACGGAAGTTGTGAGAACTTCATTTTGAGATTGCATAAGAATTCAAATTCCTCTCACATGCTAAAGAATACCTGAACCCTTTTGATTAAACCACTTTAGTTGTTATAATGAGACCATATTTGAAAGCCATCTGTGATTTTTCTGTTCTTACTCTGCAATGACCATGGGCAATGACAAGTTAAAAATAAAATGTATGCAAATTTTATAATGGAGAATGCGGGCATCAACCCTGCTACCTCTCGCATGCTAAGCGAGCGCTCTACCATTTGGGCTAATTCCCCTGAGTGTTTAATCTGCATAACATGAAAAAAGTAACCTCACTGCCTTCCACACTTTATTTGCAGTCCAATTGCCCATAACAGTGTTCAGTTCACTCCTAACTTATGCCTTACCTCCACTTATGGGATGTTTTACAGTTCAGGTTGGCCTGTTTACTACTCGAATATGAGTGATATTGTGGTGTGTTCATCTAGACTCATACCCTACCTAATCTTGAAGTTAAATTTCCCACCAATGAGAAACCAAGGGAGATACCATTTTTGATAGTTATTGCATGTCTAATGCAAGAATAATCACCAGATTATGAGAGTCCAGCAAAAATTACTCATTTTCGCCCAACGTGGGGCTCAAACCCACGACCCTGAGATTAAGAGTCTCATGCTCTACCGACTGAGCTAGCCGGGCTCCCACTTCAAGATGGTATGCAGACTAATCATTTTTTATGAAGGAAATCCATTCCTGGACAATTTTTGGGAGTTATTGCAGGTCTAATGCAAGATTAATCTCCATATTATGAGAGTCAATGCAATATTCAGGCAAAAATTACTCGTTTTCGCCCAACGTGGGGCTCGAACCCACGACCCTGAGATTAAGAGTCTCATGCTCTACCGACTGAGCTAGCCGGGCTCCCTCCTTAAGACAGTATGCAGACCAATCCCTTTTTGTGAAGAAAATCAAATCCTGGATATTCCTCTACTCTTGTTTTGCAAGGAAAGCCTGATTTATACATCCTTCAGAGGACAGAGTGTCAAAAAAAAAATAAGAGAAAATGAAAACGGAAGTTGTGAGAACTTCATTTTGAGATTGCATAAGAATTCAAATTCCTCTCACATGCTAAAGAATACCTGAACCCTTTTGATTAAACCACTTTAGTTGTTATAATGAGACCATATTTGAAAGCCATCTGTGATTTTTCTGTTCTTACTCTGCAATGACCATGGGCAATGACAAGTTAAAAATAAAATGTATGCAAATTTTATAATGGAGAATGCGGGCATCAACCCCGCTACCTCTCGCATGCTAAGCGAGCGCTCTACCATTTGGGCTAATTCCCCTGAGTGTTTAATCTGCATAACATGAAAAAAGTAACCTCACTGCCTTCCACACTTTATTTGCAGTCCAATTGCCCATTCAGTTCACTCCTAACTTATGCCTTACCTCCACTTATGGGATGTTTTACAGTTCAGGTTGGCCAGTTTACTACTCGAATATGAGTGATATTGTGGTGTGTTCATCTAGACTCATACCCTACCTAATCTTGAAGTTAAATTTCCCACCAATGAGAAACCAAGGGAGATACCATTTTTGATAGTTATTGCATGTCTAATGCAAGAATAATCACCAGATTATGAGAGTCCAGCAAAAATTACTCATTTTCGCCCAACGTGGGGCTCAAACCCACGACCCTGAGATTAAGAGTCTCATGCTCTACCGACTGAGCTAGCCGGGCTCCCACTTCAAGATGGTATGCAGACTAATCATTTTTTATGAAGGAAATCCATTCCTGGACAATTTTTGGGAGTTATTGCAGGTCTAATGCAAGATTAATCTCCATATTATGAGAGTCAATGCAATATTCAGGCAAAAATTACTCGATTTCGCCCAACGTGGGGCTCGAACCCACGACTCTGAGATTAAGAGTCTCATGCTCTACCGACTGAGCTAGCCGGGCTCCCTCCTTAAGACAGTATGCAGACCAATCCCTTTTTGTGAAAAAAATCAAATCCTGGATATTCCTCTACTCTTGTTTTGCAAGGAAAGCCAGATTTATACATCCTTCAGAGGACAGAGTGTCAAAAAAAAATAAGAGAAAATGAAAACGGAAGTTGTGAGAACTTCATTTTGAGATTGCATAAGAATTCAAATTCCTCTCACATGCTAAAGAATACCTGAACCCTTTTGATTAAACCACTTTAGTTGTTATAATGAGACCATATTTGAAAGCCATCTGTGATTTTTCTGTTCTTACTCTGCAATGACCATGGGCAATGACAAGTTAAAAATAAAATGTATGCAAATTCTATAATGGAGAATGCGGGCATCAACCCCGCTACCTCTCGCATGCTAAGCGAGCGCTCTACCATTTGGGCTAATTCCCCTGAGTGTATAATCTGCATAACATGAAAAAAGTAACCTCACTGCCTTCCACACTTTATTTGCAGTCCAATTGCCCATAACAGTGTTCAGTTCACTCCTAACTTATGCCTTACCTCCACTTATGGGATGTTTTACAGTTCAGGTTGGCCTGTTTACTACTCGAATATGAGTGATATTGTGGTGTGTTCATCTAGACTCATACCCTACCTAATCTTGAAGTTAAATTTCCCACCAATGAGAAACCAAGGGAGATACCATTTTTGATAGTTATTGCATGTCTAATGCAAGAATAATCACCAGATTATGAGAGTCCAGCAAAAATTACTCATTTTCGCCCAACGTGGGGCTCAAACCCACGACCCTGAGATTAAGAGTCTCATGCTCTACCGACTGAGCTAGCCGGGCTCCCACTTCAAGATGGTATGCAGACTAATCATTTTTTATGAAGGAAATCCATTCCTGGACAATTTTTGGGAGTTATTGCAGGTCTAATGCAAGATTAATCTCCATATTATGAGAGTCAATGCAATATTCAGGCAAAAATTACTCGATTTCGCCCAACGTGGGGCTCGAACCCACGACCCTGAGATTAAGAGTCTCATGCTCTACCGACTGAGCTAGCCGGGCTCCCTCCTTAAGACAGTATGCAGACCAATCCCTTTTTGTGAAAAAAATCAAATCCTGGATATTCCTCTACTCTTGTTTTGCAAGGAAAGCCAGATTTATACATCCTTCAGAGGACAGAGTGTCAAAAAAAAATAAGAGAAAATGAAAACGGAAGTTGTGAGAACTTCATTTTGAGATTGCATAAGAATTCAAATTCCTCTCACATGCTAAAGAATACCTGAACCCTTTTGATTAAACCACTTTAGTTGTTATAATGAGACCATATTTGAAAGCCATCTGTGATTTTTCTGTTCTTACTCTGCAATGACCATGGGCAATGACAAGTTAAAAATAAAATGTATGCAAATTCTATAATGGAGAATGCGGGCATCAACCCCGCTACCTCTCGCATGCTAAGCGAGCGCTCTACCATTTGGGCTAATTCCCCTGAGTGTATAATCTGCATAACATGAAAAAAGTAACCTCACTGCCTTCCACACTTTATTTGCAGTCCAATTGCCCATAACAGTGTTCAGTTCACTCCTAACTTATGCCTTACCTCCACTTATGGGATGTTTTACAGTTCAGGTTGGCCTGTTTACTACTCGAATATGAGTGATATTGTGGTGTGTTCATCTAGACTCATACCCTACCTAATCTTGAAGTTAAATTTCCCACCAATGAGAAACCAAGGGAGATACCATTTTTGATAGTTATTGCATGTCTAATGCAAGAATAATCACCAGATTATGAGAGTCCAGCAAAAATTACTCATTTTCGCCCAACGTGGGGCTCAAACCCACGACCCTGAGATTAAGAGTCTCATGCTCTACCGACTGAGCTAGCCGGGCTCCCACTTCAAGATGGTATGCAGACTAATCATTTTTTATGAAGGAAATCCATTCCTGGACAATTTTTGGGAGTTATTGCAGGTCTAATGCAAGATTAATCTCCATATTATGAGAGTCAATGCAATATTCAGGCAAAAATTACTCGATTTCGCCCAACGTGGGGCTCGAACCCACGACCCTGAGATTAAGAGTCTCATGCTCTACCGACTGAGCTAGCCGGGCTCCCTCCTTAAGACAGTATGCAGACCAATCCCTTTTTGTGAAAAAAATCAAATCCTGGATATTCCTCTACTCTTGTTTTGCAAGGAAAGCCAGATTTATACATCCTTCAGAGGACAGAGTGTCAAAAAAAAATAAGAGAAAATGAAAACGGAAGTTGTGAGAACTTCATTTTGAGATTGCATAAGAATTCAAATTCCTCTCACATGCTAAAGAATACCTGAACCCTTTTGATTAAACCACTTTAGTTGTTATAATGAGACCATATTTGAAAGCCATCTGTGATTTTTCTGTTCTTACTCTGCAATGACCATGGGCAATGACAAGTTAAAAATAAAATGTATGCAAATTTTATAATGGAGAATGCGGGCATCAACCCCGCTACCTCTCGCATGCTAAGCGAGCGCTCTACCATTTGAGCTAATTCCCCTGAGTGTTTAATCTGCATAACATGAAAAAAGTAACCTCACTGCCTTCCACACTTTATTTGCAGTCCAATTGCCCATAACAGTATTCAGTTCACTCCTAACTTATGCCTTACCTCCACTTATGGGATGTTTTACAGTTCAGGTTGGCCTGTTTACTACTCGAATATGAGTGATATTGTGGTGTGTTCATCTAGACTCATATCCTACCTAATCTTGAAGTTAAATTTCCCACCAATGAGAAACCAAGGGAGATACCATTTTTGATAGTTATTGCATGTCTAATGCAAGAATAATCACCAGATTATGAGAGTCCAGCAAAAATTACTCATTTTCGCCCAACATGGGGCTCGAACCCACGACCCTGAGATTAAGAGTCTCATGCTCTACCGACTGAGCTAGCCGGGCTCCCACTTCAAGATGGTATGCAGACTAATCATTTTTTATGAAGGAAATCCATTCCTGGACAATTTTTGGGAGTTATTGCAGGTCTAATGCAAGATTAATCTCCATATTATGAGAGTCAATGCAATATTCAGGCAAAAATTACTCGTTTTCGCCCAACGTGGGGCTCGAACCCACGACCCTGAGATTAAGAGTCTCATGCTCTACCGACTGAGCTAGCCAGGCTCCCACTTCAAGATGGTATGCAGACTAATCATTTTTTATGAAGGAAATCCATTCCTGGACAATTTTTGGGAGTTATTGCAGGTCTAATGCAAGATTAATCTCCATATTATGAGAGTCAATGCAATATTCAGGCAAAAATTACTCGTTTTCGCCCAACGTGGGGCTCGAACCCACGACCCTGAGATTAAGAGTCTCATGCTCTACCGACTGAGCTAGCCGGGCTCCCTCCTTAAGACAGTATGCAGACCAATCCCTTTTTGTGAAAAAAATCAAATCCTGGATATTCCTCTACTCTTGTTTTGCAAGGAAAGCCAGATTTATACATCCTTCAGAGGACAGAGTGTCAAAAAAAAATAAGAGAAAATGAAAACGGAAGTTGTGAGAACTTCATTTTGAGATTGCATAAGAATTCAAATTCCTCTCACATGCTAAAGAATACCTGAACCCTTTTGATTAAACCACTTTAGTTGTTATAATGAGACCATATTTGAAAGCCATCTGTGATTTTTCTGTTTTATAATGGAGAATGCGGGCATCGATCCCGCTACCTCTCGCATGCTAAGCGAGCACTCTACCATTTGAGCTAATCCCCCTGTGTGTTTAATCTGCATAACATGAAAAAAGTAACCTCACTGCCTTCCACACTTTATTTGCAGTCCAATTGCCCATAACAGTGTTCAGTTCACTCCTAACTTATGCCTTACCTCCACTTATGGGATGTTTTACAGTTCAGGTTGGCCTGTTTACTACTCGAATATGAGTGATATTGTGGTGTGTTCATCTAGACTCATACCCTACCTAATCTTGAAGTTAAATTTCCCACCAATGAGAAACCAAGGGAGATACCATTTTTGATAGTTATTGCATGTCTAATGCAAGAATAATCGCCAGATTATGAGAGTCCAGCAAAAATTACTCATTTTCGCCCAACGTGGGGCTCGAACCCACGACCCTGAGATAAAGAGTCTCATGCTCTACCGACTGAGCTAGCCGGGCTCCCACTTCAAGATGGTATGCAGACTAATCATTTTTTATGAAGGAAATCCATTCCTGGACAATTTTGGGGAGTTATTGCAGGTCTAATGCAAGATTAATCTCCATATTATGAGAGTCAATGCAATATTCAGGCAAAAATTACTCGTTTTCGCCCAACGTGGGGCTCGAACCCACGACCCTGAGATTAAGAGTCTCATGCTCTACCGACTGAGCTAGCCGGGCTCCCTCCTTAAGACAGTATGCAGACCAATCCCTTTTTGTGAAGAAAATCAAATCCTGGATATTCCTCTACTCTTGTTTTGCAAGGAAAGCCTGATTTATACATCCTTCAGAGGACAGAGTGTCAAAAAAAAAATAAGAGAAAATGAAAACGGAAGTTGTGAGAACTTCATTTTGAGATTGCATAAGAATTCAAATTCCTCTCACATGCTAAAGAATACCTGAACCCTTTTGATTAAACCACTTTAGTTGTTATAATGAGACCATATTTGAAAGCCATCTGTGATTTTTCTGTTCTTACTCTGCAATGACCATGGGCAATGACAAGTTAAAAATAAAATGTATGCAAATTTTATAATGGAGAATGCGGGCATCAACCCTGCTACCTCTCGCATGCTAAGCGAGCGCTCTACCATTTGGGCTAATTCCCCTGAGTGTTTAATCTGCATAACATGAAAAAAGTAACCTCACTGCCTTCCACACTTTATTTGCAGTCCAATTGCCCATAACAGTGTTCAGTTCACTCCTAACTTATGCCTTACCTCCACTTATGGGATGTTTTACAGTTCAGGTTGGCCTGTTTACTACTCGAATATGAGTGATATTGTGGTGTGTTCATCTAGACTCATACCCTACCTAATCTTGAAGTTAAATTTCCCACCAATGAGAAACCAAGGGAGATACCATTTTTGATAGTTATTGCATGTCTAATGCAAGAATAATCACCAGATTATGAGAGTCCAGCAAAAATTACTCATTTTCGCCCAACGTGGGGCTCAAACCCACGACCCTGAGATTAAGAGTCTCATGCTCTACCGACTGAGCTAGCCGGGCTCCCACTTCAAGATGGTATGCAGACTAATCATTTTTTATGAAGGAAATCCATTCCTGGACAATTTTTGGGAGTTATTGCAGGTCTAATGCAAGATTAATCTCCATATTATGAGAGTCAATGCAATATTCAGGCAAAAATTACTCGTTTTCGCCCAACGTGGGGCTCGAACCCACGACCCTGAGATTAAGAGTCTCATGCTCTACCGACTGAGCTAGCCGGGCTCCCTCCTTAAGACAGTATGCAGACCAATCCCTTTTTGTGAAGAAAATCAAATCCTGGATATTCCTCTACTCTTGTTTTGCAAGGAAAGCCTGATTTATACATCCTTCAGAGGACAGAGTGTCAAAAAAAAAATAAGAGAAAATGAAAACGGAAGTTGTGAGAACTTCATTTTGAGATTGCATAAGAATTCAAATTCCTCTCACATGCTAAAGAATACCTGAACCCTTTTGATTAAACCACTTTAGTTGTTATAATGAGACCATATTTGAAAGCCATCTGTGATTTTTCTGTTCTTACTCTGCAATGACCATGGGCAATGACAAGTTAAAAATAAAATGTATGCAAATTTTATAATGGAGAATGCGGGCATCAACCCCGCTACCTCTCGCATGCTAAGCGAGCGCTCTACCATTTGGGCTAATTCCCCTGAGTGTTTAATCTGCATAACATGAAAAAAGTAACCTCACTGCCTTCCACACTTTATTTGCAGTCCAATTGCCCATTCAGTTCACTCCTAACTTATGCCTTACCTCCACTTATGGGATGTTTTACAGTTCAGGTTGGCCAGTTTACTACTCGAATATGAGTGATATTGTGGTGTGTTCATCTAGACTCATACCCTACCTAATCTTGAAGTTAAATTTCCCACCAATGAGAAACCAAGGGAGATACCATTTTTGATAGTTATTGCATGTCTAATGCAAGAATAATCACCAGATTATGAGAGTCCAGCAAAAATTACTCATTTTCGCCCAACGTGGGGCTCAAACCCACGACCCTGAGATTAAGAGTCTCATGCTCTACCGACTGAGCTAGCCGGGCTCCCACTTCAAGATGGTATGCAGACTAATCATTTTTTATGAAGGAAATCCATTCCTGGACAATTTTTGGGAGTTATTGCAGGTCTAATGCAAGATTAATCTCCATATTATGAGAGTCAATGCAATATTCAGGCAAAAATTACTCGATTTCGCCCAACGTGGGGCTCGAACCCACGACCCTGAGATTAAGAGTCTCATGCTCTACCGACTGAGCTAGCCGGGCTCCCTCCTTAAGACAGTATGCAGACCAATCCCTTTTTGTGAAAAAAATCAAATCCTGGATATTCCTCTACTCTTGTTTTGCAAGGAAAGCCAGATTTATACATCCTTCAGAGGACAGAGTGTCAAAAAAAAATAAGAGAAAATGAAAACGGAAGTTGTGAGAACTTCATTTTGAGATTGCATAAGAATTCAAATTCCTCTCACATGCTAAAGAATACCTGAACCCTTTTGATTAAACCACTTTAGTTGTTATAATGAGACCATATTTGAAAGCCATCTGTGATTTTTCTGTTCTTACTCTGCAATGACCATGGGCAATGACAAGTTAAAAAAAAAATGTATGCAAATTTTATAATGGAGAATGCGGGCATCGATCCCGCTACCTCTCGCATGCTAAGCGAGCACTCTACCATTTGAGCTAATTCCCCTGTGTGTTTAATCTGCATAACTTGAAAAAAGTAACCTCACTGCCTTCCACACTTTATTTGCAGTCCAATTGCCCATAACAGTGTTCAGTTCACTCCTAACTTATGCCTTACCTCCACTTATGGGATGTTTTACAGTTCAGGTTGGCCTGTTTACTACTCGAATATGAGTGATATTGTGGTGTGTTCATCTAGACTCATACCCTACCTAATCTTGAAGTTAAATTTCCCACCAATGAGAAACCAAGGGAGATACCATTTTTGATAGTTATTGCATGTCTAATGCAAGAATAATCACCAGATTATGAGAGTCCAGCAAAAATTACTCATTTTCGCCCAACGTGGGGCTCGAACCCACGACCCTGAGATTAAGAGTCTCATGCTCTACCGACTGAGCTAGCCGGGCTCCCACTTCAAGATGGTATGCAGACTAATCATTTTTTATGAAGGAAATCCATTCCTGGACAATTTTTGGGAGTTATTGCAGGTCTAATGCAAGATTAATCTCCATATTATGAGAGTCAATGCAATATTCAGGCAAAAATTACTCGTTTTCGCCCAACGTGGGGCTCAAACCCACGACCCTGAGATTAAGAGTCTCATGCTCTACCGACTGAGCTAGCCGGGCTCCCTCCTTAAGACAGTATGCAGACCTATCCCTTTTTGTGAAAAAAATCAAATCCTGGATATTCCTCTACTCTTGTTTTGCAAGGAAAGCCAGATTTATACATCCTTCAGAGGACAGAGTGTCAAAAAAAATAAGAGAAAATGAAAATGGAAGTTGTGAGAACTTCCTTTTGAGATTGCATAAGAATTCAAATTTCTCTCACATGCTAAAGAATACCTGAACCCTTTTGATTAAACCACTTTAGTTGTTATAATGAGACCATATTTGAAAGCCATCTGTGATTTTTCTGTTCTTACTCTGCAATGACCATGGGCAATGACAAGTTAAAAATAAAATGTATGCAAATTTTATAATGGAGAATGCGGGCATCGATCCCGCTACCTCTCGCATGCTAAGCAAGCGCTCTACCATTTGAGCTAATTCCCCTGTGTGTTTAATCTGCATAACATGAAAAAAGTAACCTCACTGCCTTCCACACTTTATTTGAAGTCCAATTGCCCATAAAAGTGTTCAGTTCACTCCTAACTTATGCCTTACCTCCACTTATGGGATGTTTTACAGTTCAGGTTGGCCTGTTTACTACTCGAATATGAGTGATATTGTGGTGTGTTCATCTAGACTCATACCCTACCTAATCTTGAAGTTAAATTTCCCACCAATGAGAAACCAAGGGAGATACCATTTTTGATAGTTATTGCATGTCTAATGCAAGAATAATCACCAGATTATGAGGATCCAGCAAAAATTACTCATTTTCGCCCAACGTGGAGCTCGAACCCACGACCCTGAGATTAAAAGTCTCATGCTCTACCGACTGAGCTAGCCGGGCTCCCACTTCAAGATGGTATGCGGACTAATCATTTTTTATGAAGGAAATCCAGTCCTGGACAATTTTTGGGAGTTATTGCAGGTCTAATGCAAGATTAATCTTCATAATATGAGAGTCAATGCAATATTCAGGCAAAAATTACTCGATTTCGCCCAACGTGGGGCTCGAACCCACGACCCTGAGATTAAGAGTCTCATGCTCTACCGACTGAGCTAGCCGGGCTCCCTCCTTAAGACAGTATGCAGACCAATCCCTTTTTGTGAAAAAAATCAAATCCTGGATATTCCTCTACTCTTGTTTTGCAAGGAAAGCCAGATTTATACATCCTTCAGAGGACAGAGTGTCAAAAAAAATAAGAGAAAATGAAAACGGAAGTTGTGAGAACTTCATTTTGAGATTGCATAAGAATTCAAATTCCTCTCACATGCTAAAGAATACCTGAACCCTTTTGATTAAACCACTTTAGTTGTTATAATGAGACCACATTTGAAAGCCATCTGTGATTTTTCTGTTTTATAATGGAGAATGCGGGCATCGATCCCGCTACCTCTCGCATGCTAAGCGAGCACTCTACCATTTGAGCTAATTCCCCTGTGTGTTTAATCTGCATAACATGAAAAAAGTAACCTCACTGCCTTCCACACTTTATTTGCAGTCCAATTGCCCATAACAGTGTTCAGTTCACTCCTAACTTATGCCTTACCTCCACTTATGGGATGTTTTACAGTTCAGGTTGGCCTGTTTACTACTCGAATATGAGTGATATTGTGGTGTGTTCATCTAGACTCATACCCTACCTAATCTTGAAGTTAAATTTCCCACCAATGAGAAACCAAGGGAGATACCATTTTTGATAGTTATTGCATGTCTAATGCAAGAATAATCGCCAGATTATGAGAGTCCAGCAAAAATTACTCATTTTCGCCCAACGTGGGGCTCGAACCCACGACCCTGAGATTAAGAGTCTCATGCTCTACCGACTGAGCTAGCCGGGCTCCCACTTCAAGATGGTATGCAGACTAATCATTTTTTATGAAGGAAATCCATTCCTGGACAATTTTTGGGAGTTATTGCAGGTCTAATGCAAGATTAATCTCCATATTATGAGAGTCACTGCAATATTCAGGCAAAAATTACTCGTTTTCGCCCAACGTGGGGCTCGAACCCACGACCCTGAGATTAAGAGTCTCATGCTCTACCGACTGAGCTAGCCGGGCTCCCTCCTTAAGACAGTATGCAGACCAATCCCTTTTTGTGAAGAAAATCAAATCCTGGATATTCCTCTACTCTTGTTTTGCAAGGAAAGCCTGATTTATACATCCTTCAGAGGACAGAGTGTCAAAAAAAAATAAGAGAAAATGAAAACGGAAGTTGTGAGAACTTCATTTTGAGATTGCATAAGAATTCAAATTCCTCTCACATGCTAAAGAATACCTGAACCCTTTTGATTAAACCACTTTAGTTGTTATAATGAGACCATATTTGAAAGCCATCTGTGATTTTTCTGTTCTTACTCTGCAATGACCATGGGCAATGACAAGTTAAAAATAAAATGTATGCAAATTTTATAATGGAGAATGCGGGCATCAACCCCGCTACCTCTCGCATGCTAAGCGAGCGCTCTACCATTTGGGCTAATTCCCCTGAGTGTTTAATCTGCATAACATGAAAAAAGTAACCTCACTGCCTTCCACACTTTATTTGCAGTCCAATTGCCCATAACAGTGTTCAGTTCACTCCTAACTTATGCCTTACCTCCACTTATGGGATGTTTTACAGTTCAGGTTGGCCTGTTTACTACTCGAATATGAGTGATATTGTGGTGTGTTCATCTAGACTCATACCCTACCTAATCTTGAAGTTAAATTTCCCACCAATGAGAAACCAAGGGAGATACCATTTTTGATAGTTATTGCATGTCTAATGCAAGAATAATCACCAGATTATGTGAGTCCAGCAAAAATTACTCATTTTCGCCCAACGTGGGGCTCAAACCCACGACCTTAAGATTAAGAGTCTCATGCTCTACCGACTGAGCTAGCCGGGCTCCCACTTCAAGATGGTATGCAGACTAATCATTTTTCATGAAGGAAATCCATTCCTGGACAATTTTTGGGAGTTATTGCAGGTCTAATGCAAGATTAATCTCCATATTATGAGAGTCAATGCAATATTCAGGCAAAAATTACTCGATTTCGCCCAACGTGGGGCTCGAACCCACGACCCTGAGATTAAGAGTCTCATGCTCTACCGACTGAGCTAGCCGGGCTCCCTCCTTAAGACAGTATGCAGACCAATCCCTTTTTGTGAAAAAAATCAAATCCTGGATATTCCTCTACTCTTGTTTTGCAAGGAAAGCCAGATTTATACATCCTTCAGAGGACAGAGTGTCAAAAAAAAATAAGAGAAAATGAAAACGGAAGTTGTGAGAACTTCATTTTGAGATTGCATAAGAATTCAAATTCCTCTCACATGCTAAAGAATACCTGAACCCTTTTGATTAAACCACTTTAGTTGTTATAATGAGACCATATTTGAAAGCCATCTGTGATTTTTCTGTTCTTACTCTGCAATGACCATGGGCAATGACAAGTTAAAAATAAAATGTATGCAAATTTTATAATGGAGAATGCGGGCATCAACCCCGCTACCTCTCGCATGCTAAGCGAGCGCTCTACCATTTGAGCTAATTCCCCTGAGTGTTTAATCTGCATAACATGAAAAAAGTAACCTCACTGCCTTCCACACTTTATTTGCAGTCCAATTGCCCATAACAGTGTTCAGTTCACTCCTAACTTATGCCTTACCTCCACTTATGGGATGTTTTACAGTTCAGGTTGGCCTGTTTACTACTCGAATATGAGTGATATTGTGGTGTGTTCATCTAGACTCATACCCTACCTAATCTTGAAGTTAAATTTCCCACCAATGAGAAACCAAGGGAGATACCATTTTTGATAGTTATTGCATGTCTAATGCAAGAATAATCACCAGATTATGAGAGTCCAGCAAAAATTACTCATTTTCGCCCAACGTGGGGCTCGAACCCACGACCCTGAGATTAAGAGTCTCATGCTCTACCGACTGAGCTAGCCGGGCTCCCACTTCAAGATGGTATGCAGACTAATCATTTTTTATGAAGGAAATCCATTCCTGGACAATTTTTGGGAGTTATTGCAGGTCTAATGCAAGATTAATCTCCATATTATGAGAGTCAATGCAATATTCAGGCAAAAATTACTCGTTTTCGCCCAACGTGGGGCTCGAACCCACGACCCTGAGATTAAAAGTCTCATGCTCTACCGACTGAGCTAGCCGGGCTCCCACTTCAAGATGGTATGCAGACTAATCATTTTTTATGAAGGAAATCCATTCCTGGACAATTTTCTGGGAGTTATTGCAGGTCTAATGCAAGATTAATCTCCATATTATGAGAGTCAATGCAATATTCAGGCAAAAATTACTCGTTTTCGCCCAACGTGGGGCTCGAACCCACGACCCTGAGATTAAGAGTCTCATGCTCTACCGACTGAGCTAGCCGGGCTCCCTCCTTAAGACAGTATGCAGACCAATCCCTTTTTGTGAAAAAAATCAAATCCTGGATATTCCTCTACTCTTGTTTTGCAAGGAAAGCCAGATTTATACATCCTTCAGAGGACAGAGTGTCAAAAAAAAATAAGAGAAAATGAAAACGGAAGTTGTGAGAACTTCATTTTGAGATTGCATAAGAATTCAAATTCCTCTCACATGCTAATGAATACCTGAACCCTTTTGATTAAACCACTTTAGTTGTTATAATGAGACCATATTTGAAAGCCATCTGTGATTTTTCTGTTTTATAATGGAGAATGCGGGCATCGATCCCGCTACCTCTCGCATGCTAAGCGAGCACTCTACCATTTGAGCTAATTCCCCTGTGTGTTTAATTTGCATAACATGAAAAAAGTAACCTCACTGCCTTCCACACTTTATTTGCAGTCCAATTGCCCATAACAGTGTTCAGTTCACTCCTAACTTATGCCTTACCTCCACTTATGGGATGTTTTACAGTTCAGGTTGGCCTGTTTACTACTCGAATATGAGTGATATTGTGGTGTGTTCATCTAGACTCATACCCTACCTAATCTTGAAGTCAAATTTCCCACCAATGAGAAACCAAGGGAGATACCATTTTTGATAGTTATTGCATGTCTAATGCAAGAATAATCGCCAGATTATGAGAGTCCAGCAAAAATTACTCATTTTCGCCCAACGTGGGGCTCAAACCCACGACCCTGAGATTAAGAGTCTCATGCTCTACCGACTGAGCTAGCCGGGCTCCCACTTCAAGATGGTATGCAGACTAATCATTTTTTATGAAGGAAATCCATTCCTGGACAATTTTTGGGAGTTATTGCAGGTCTAATGCAAGATTAATCTCCATATTATGAGAGTCAATGCAATATTCAGGCAAAAATTACTCGTTTTCACCCAACGTGGGGCTCGAACCCACGACCCTGAGATTAAGAGTCTCATGCTCTACCGACTGAGCTAGCCGGGCTCCCTCCTTAAGACAGTATGCAGACCAATCCCTTTTTGTGAAAAAAATCAAATCCTGGATATTCCTCTACTCTTGTTTTGCAAGGAAAGCCAGATTTATACATCCTTCAGAGGACAGAGTGTCAAAAAAAAATAAGAGAAAATGAAAACGGAAGTTGTGAGAACTTCATTTTGAGATTGCATAAGAATTCAAATTCCTCTCACATGCTAAAGAATACCTGAACCCTTTTGATTAAACCACTTTAGTTGTTATAATGAGACCATATTTGAAAGCCATCTGTGATTTTTCTGTTTTATAATGGAGAATGCGGGCATCGATCCCGCTACCTCTCGCATGCTAAGCGAGCACTCTACCATTTGAGCTAATCCCCCTGTGTGTTTAATCTGCATAACATGAAAAAAGTAACCTCACTGCCTTCCACACTTTATTTGCAGTCCAATTGCCCATAACAGTGTTCAGTTCACTCCTAACTTATGCCTTACCTCCACTTATGGGATGTTTTACAGTTCAGGTTGGCCTGTTTACTACTCGAATATGAGTGATATTGTGGTGTGTTCATCTAGACTCATACCCTACCTAATCTTGAAGTTAAATTTCCCACCAATGAGAAACCAAGGGAGATACCATTTTTGATAGTTATTGCATGTCTAATGCAAGAATAATCGCCAGATTATGAGAGTCCAGCAAAAATTACTCGTTTTCGCCCAACGTGGGGCTCGAACCCACGACCCTGAGATTAAGAGTCTCATGCTCTACCGACTGAGCTAGCCGGGCTCCCACTTCAAGATGGTATGCAGACTAATCATTTTTTATGAAGGAAATCCATTCCTGGACAATTTTCTGGGAGTTATTGCAGGTCTAATGCAAGATTAATCTCCATATTATGAGAGTCAATGCAATATTCAGGCAAAAATTACTCGTTTTCGCCCAACGTGGGGCTCGAACCCACGACCCTGAGATTAAGAGTCTCATGCTCTACCGACTGAGCTAGCCGGGCTCCCTCCTTAAGACAGTATGCAGACCAATCCCTTTTTGTGAAGAAAATCAAATCCTGGATATTCCTCTACTCTTGTTTTGCAAGGAAAGCCTGATTTATACATCCTTCAGAGGACAGAGTGTCAAAAAAAAAATAAGAGAAAATGAAAACGGAAGTTGTGAGAACTTCATTTTGAGATTGCATAAGAATTCAAATTCCTCTCACATGCTAAAGAATACCTGAACCCTTTTGATTAAACCACTTTAGTTGTTATAATGAGACCATATTTGAAAGCCATCTGTGATTTTTCTGTTCTTACTCTGCAATGACCATGGGCAATGACAAGTTAAAAATAAAATGTATGCAAATTTTATAATGGAGAATGCGGGCATCAACCCCGCTACCTCTCGCATGCTAAGCGAGCGCTCTACCATTTGGGCTAATTCCCCTGAGTGTTTAATCTGCATAACATGAAAAAAGTAACCTCACTGCCTTCCACACTTTATTTGCAGTCCAATTGCCCATAACAGTGTTCAGTTCACTCCTAACTTATGCCTTACCTCCACTTATGGGATGTTTTACAGTTCAGGTTGGCCTGTTTACTACTCGAATATGAGTGATATTGTGGTGTGTTCATCTAGACTCATACCCTACCTAATCTTGAAGTTAAATTTCCCACCAATGAGAAACCAAGGGAGATACCATTTTTGATAGTTATTGCATGTCTAATGCAAGAATAATCACCAGATTATGAGAGTCCAGCAAAAATTACTCATTTTCGCCCAACGTGGGGCTCAAACCCACGACCCTGAGATTAAGAGTCTCATGCTCTACCGACTGAGCTAGCCGGGCTCCCACTTCAAGATGGTATGCAGACTAATCATTTTTCATGAAGGAAATCCATTCCTGGACAATTTTTGGGAGTTATTGCAGGTCTAATGCAAGATTAATCTCCATATTATGAGAGTCAATGCAATATTCAGGCAAAAATTACTCGATTTCGCCCAACGTGGGGCTCGAACCCACGACCCTGAGATTAAGAGTCTCATGCTCTACCGACTGAGCTAGCCGGGCTCCCTCCTTAAGACAGTATGCAGACCAATCCCTTTTTGTGAAAAAAATCAAATCCTGGATATTCCTCTACTCTTGTTTTGCAAGGAAAGCCAGATTTATACATCCTTCAGAGGACAGAGTGTCAACAAAAAATAAGAGAAAATGAAAACGGAAGTTGTGAGAACTTCATTTTGAGATTGCATAAGAATTCAAATTCCTCTCACATGCTAAAGAATACCTGAACCCTTTTGATTAAACCACTTTAGTTGTTATAATGAGACCATATTTGAAAGCCATCTGTGATTTTTCTGTTCTTACTCTGCAATGACCATGGGCAATGACAAGTTAAAAATAAAATGTATGCAAATTTTATAATGGAGAATGCGGGCATCAACCCCGCTACCTCTCGCATGCTAAGCGAGCGCTCTACCATTTGAGCTAATTCCCCTGAGTGTTTAATCTGCATAACATGAAAAAAGTAACCTCACTGCCTTCCACACTTTATTTGCAGTCCAATTGCCCATAACAGTGTTCAGTTCACTCCTAACTTATGCCTTACCTCCACTTATGGGATGTTTTACAGTTCAGGTTGGCCTGTTTACTACTCGAATATGAGTGATATTGTGGTGTGTTCATCTAGACTCATACCCTACCTAATCTTGAAGTTAAATTTCCCACCAATGAGAAACCAAGGGAGATACCATTTTTGATAGTTATTGCATGTCTAATGCAAGAATAATCACCAGATTATGAGAGTCCAGCAAAAATTACTCATTTTCGCCCAACGTGGGGCTCGAACCCACGACCCTGAGATTAAGAGTCTCATGCTCTACCGACTGAGCTAGCCGGGCTCCCACTTCAAAATGGTATGCAGACTAATCATTTTTTATGAAGGAAATCCATTCCTGGACAATTTTTGGGAGTTATTGCAGGTCTAATGCAAGATTAATCTCCATATTTTGAGAGTCAATGCAATATTCAGGCAAAAATTACTCGTTTTCGCCCAACGTGGGGCTCGAACCCACGACCCTAAGATTAAGAGTCTCATGCTCTACCGACTGAGCTAGCCGGGCTCCCACTTCAAGATGGTATGCAGACTAATCATTTTTTATGAAGGAAATCCATTCCTGGACAATTTTCTGGGAGTTATTGCAGGTCTAATGCAAGATTAATCTCCATATTATGAGAGTCAATGCAATATTCAGGCAAAAATTACTCGTTTTCGCCCAACGTGGGGCTCGAACCCACGACCCTGAGATTAAGAGTCTCATGCTCTACCGACTGAGCTAGCCGGGCTCCCTCCTTAAGACAGTATGCAGACCAATCCCTTTTTGTGAAAAAAATCAAATCCTGGATATTCCTCTACTCTTGTTTTGCAAGGAAAGCCAGATTTATACATCCTTCAGAGGACAGAGTGTCAAAAAAAAATAAGAGAAAATGAAAACGGAAGTTGTGAGAACTTCATTTTGAGATTGCATAAGAATTCAAATTCCTCTCACATGCTAATGAATACCTGAACCCTTTTGATTAAACCACTTTAGTTGTTATAATGAGACCATATTTGAAAGCCATCTGTGATTTTTCTGTTTTATAATGGAGAATGCGGGCATCGATCCCGCTACCTCTCGCATGCTAAGCGAGCACTCTACCATTTGAGCTAATTCCCCTGTGTGTTTAATCTGCATAACATGAAAAAAGTAACCTCACTGCCTTCCACACTTTATTTGCAGTCCAATTGCCCATAACAGTGTTCAGTTCACTCCTAATTTATGCCTTACCTCCACTTATGGGATGTTTTACAGTTCAGGTTGGCCTGTTTACTACTCGAATATGAGTGATATTGTGGTGTGTTCATCTAGACTCATACCCTACCTAATCTTGAAGTCAAATTTCCCACCAATGAGAAACCAAGGGAGATACCATTTTTGATAGTTATTGCATGTCTAATGCAAGAATAATCGCCAGATTATGAGAGTCCAGCAAAAATTACTCATTTTCGCCCAACGTGGGGCTCGAACCCACGACCCTGAGATTAAGAGTCTCATGCTCTACCGACTGAGCTAGCCGGGCTCCCACTTCAAGATGGTATGCAGACTAATCATTTTTTATGAAGGAAATCCATTCCTGGACAATTTTTGGGAGTTATTGCAGGTCTAATGCAAGATTAATCTCCATATTATGAGAGTCAATGCAATATTCAGGCAAAAATTACTCGTTTTCGCCCAACGTGGGGCTCGAACCCACGACCCTGAGATTAAGAGTCTCATGCTCTACCGACTGAGCTAGCCGGGCTCCCTCCTTAAGACAGTATGCAGACCAATCCCTTTTTGTGAAAAAAATCAAATCCTGGATATTCCTCTACTCTTGTTTTGCAAGGAAAGCCAGATTTATACATCCTTCAGAGGACAGAGTGTCAAAAAAAAATAAGAGAAAATGAAAACGGAAGTTGTGAGAACTTCATTTTGAGATTGCATAAGAATTCAAATTCCTCTCACATGCTAAAGAATACCTGAACCCTTTTGATTAAACCACTTTAGTTGTTATATTGAGACCATATTTGAAAGCCATCTGTGATTTTTCTGTTCTTACTCTGCAATGACCATGGGCAATGACAAGTTAAAAATAAAATGTATGCAAATTTTATAATGGAGAATGCGGGCATCGATCCCGCTACCTCTCGCATGCTAAGCGAGCGCTTTACTATTTGAGCTAATTCCCCTGTGTGTTTAATCTGCATAACATGAAAAAAGTAACCTTACTGCGTTCCACACTTTATTTGAAGTCCAATTGCCCATAACAGTGTTCAGTTCACTCCTAATTTATGCCTTACCTCCACTTATGGGATGTTTTACAGTTCAGGTTGGCCTGTTTACTACTCGAATATGAGTGATATTGCGCTGTGTTCATCTAGACTCATACCCTAGCTAATCTTGAAGTTAAATTTCCCACCAATGAGAAACCAAGGGAGATACCATTTCTGATAGTTATTGCATGTCTAATGCAAGATTATTCACCAGATTATGAGAGTCAATGCAATAATCCAGCAAAAATTACTCATTTTCGCCCAACGTGGGGCTCGAACCCACGACCCTGAGATTAAGAGTCTCATGCTCTACCGACTGAGCTAGCCGGGCTCCCACTTCAAGATGGTATGCAGACTAATCATTTTTTATGAAGGAAATCCATTCCTGGACAATTTTTGGGAGTTATTGCAGGTCTAATGCAAGATTAATCTCCATATTATGAGAGTCAATGCAATATTCAGGCAAAAATTACTCGTTTTCGCCCAACGTGGAGCTCGAACCCACGACCCTGAGATTAAGAGTCTCATGCTCTACCCACTGAGCTAGCCGGGCTCCCTCCTTAAGACAGTATGCAGACCAATCCCTTTTTGTGAAAAAAATCAAATCCTGGATATTCCTCTACTCTTGTTTTGCAAGGAAAGCCAGATTTATACATCCTTCAGAGGAAAGAGTGTCAAAAAAAATAAGAGAAAATGAAAATGGAAGTTGTGAGAACTTCATTTTGAGATTGCATAAGAATTCAAATTCCTCTCACATGCTAAAGAATACCTGAACCCTTTTGATTAAACCACTTTAGTTGTTATAATGAGACCATATTTGAAAGCCATCTGTGATTTTTCTGTTCTTACTCTGCAATGACCATGGGCAATGACAAGTTAAAAATAAAATGTATGCAAATTTTATAATGGAGAATGCGGGCATCGATCCCGCTACCTCTCGCATGCTAAGCGAGCGCTCTACCATTTGAGCTAATTCCCCTGTGTGTTTAATCTGCATAACATGAAAAAAGTAACCTCACTGCCTTCCACACTTTATTTGAAGTCCAATTGCCCATAACAGTGTTCAGTTCACTCCTAACTTATGCCTTACCTCCACTTATGGGATGTTTTACAGTTCAGGTTGGCCTGTTTACTACTCGATTATGAGTGATATTGTGGTGTGTTCATCTAGACTCATACTCTACCTAATATTGAAGTTAAATTTCCCACCAATGAGAAACCAAGGGAGATACCATTTTTGATAGTTATTGCATGTCTAATGCAAGAATAATCACCAGATTATGAGAGTCCAGCAAAAATTACTCATTTTCGCCCAACGTGGGGCTCGAACCCACGACCCTGAGATTAAGAGTCTCATGCTCTACCGACTGAGCTAGCCGGGCTCCCACTTCAAGATGGTATGCAGACTAATCATTTTTTATGAAGGAAATCCATTCCTGGACAATTTTTGGGAGTTATTGCAGTTCTAATGCAAGATTAATCTCCATATTATGAGAGTCAATGCAATATTCAGGCAAAAATTACTCATTTTCACCCAACGTGGGGCTCGAACCCACGACCCTGAGATTAAGAGTCTCATGCTCTACCGACTGAGCTAGCCGGGCTCCCTCCTTAAGACAGTATGCAGACCAATCCCTTTTTGTGAAAAAAATCAAATCCTGGATATTCCTCTACTCTTGTTTTGCAAGGAAAGCCAGATTTATACATCCTTCAGAGGACAGAGTGTCAAAAAAAAATAAGAGAAAATGAAAACGGAAGTTGTGAGAACTTCATTTTGAGATTGCATAAGAATTCAAATTCCTCTCACATGCTAAAGAATACCTGAACCCTTTTGATTAAACCACTTTAGTTGTTATAATGAGACCATATTTGAAAGCCATCTGTGATTTTTCTGTTCTTACTCTGCAATGACCATGGGCAATGACAAGTTAAAAATAAAATGTATGCAAATTTTATAATGGAGAATGCGGGCATCAACCCCGCTACCTCTCGCATGCTAAGCGAGCGCTCTACCATTTGAGCTAATTCCCCTGAGTGTTTAATCTGCATAACATGAAAAAAGTAACCTCACTGCCTTCCACACTTTATTTGCAGTCCAATTGCCCATAACAGTGTTCAGTTCACTCCTAACTTATGCCTTACCTCCACTTATGGGATGTTTTACAGTTCAGGTTGGCCTGTTTACTACTCGAATATGAGTGATATTGTGGTGTGTTCATCTAGACTCATACCCTACCTAATCTTGAAGTTAAATTTCCCACCAATGAGAAACCAAGGGAGATACCATTTTTGATAGTTATTGCATGTCTAATGCAAGAATAATCACCAGATTATGAGAGTCCAGCAAAAATTACTCATTTTCGCCCAACGTGGGGCTCGAACCCACGACCCTGAGATTAAGAGTCTCATGCTCTACCGACTGAGCTAGCCGGGCTCCCACTTCAAGATGGTATGCAGACTAATCATTTTTTATGAAGGAAATCCATTCCTGGACAATTTTTGGGAGTTATTGCAGGTCTAATGCAAGATTAATCTCCATATTATGAGAGTCAATGCAATATTCAGGCAAAAATTACTCGTTTTCGCCCAACGTGGGGCTCGAACCCACGACCCTGAGATTAAGAGTCTCATGCTCTACCGACTGAGCTAGCCGGGCTCCCACTTCAAGATGGTATGCAGACTAATCATTTTTTATGAAGGAAATCCATTCCTGGACAATTTTCTGGGAGTTATTGCAGGTCTAATGCAAGATTAATCTCCATATTATGAGAGTCAATGCAATATTCAGGCAAAAATTACTCGTTTTCGCCCAACGTGGGGCTCGAACCCACGACCCTGAGATTAAGAGTCTCATGCTCTACCGACTGAGCTAGCCGGGCTCCCTCCTTAAGACAGTATGCAGACCAATCCCTTTTTGTGAAAAAAATCAAATCCTGGATATTCCTCTACTCTTGTTTTGCAAGGAAAGCCAGATTTATACATCCTTCAGAGGACAGAGTGTCAAAAAAAATAAGAGAAAATGAAAACGGAAGTTGTGAGAACTTCATTTTGAGATTGCATAAGAATTCAAATTCCTCTCACATGCTAATGAATACCTGAACCCTTTTGATTAAACCACTTTAGTTGTTATAATGAGACCATATTTGAAAGCCATCTGTGATTTTTCTGTTTTATAATGGAGAATGCGGGCATCGATCCCGCTACCTCTCGCATGCTAAGCGAGCACTCTACCATTTGAGCTAATTCCCCTGTGTGTTTAATCTGCATAACATGAAAAAAGTAACCTCACTGCCTTCCACACTTTATTTGCAGTCCAATTGCCCATAACAGTGTTCAGTTCACTCATAACTTATGCCTTACCTCCACTTATGGGATGTTTTACAGTTCAGGTTGGCCTGTTTACTACTCGAATATGAGTGATATTGTGGTGTGTTCATCTAGACTCATACCCTACCTAATCTTGAAGTCAAATTTCCCACCAATGAGAAACCAAGGGAGATACCATTTTTGATAGTTATTGCATGTCTAATGCAAGAATAATCGCCAGATTATGAGAGTCCAGCAAAAATTACTCATTTTCGCCCAACGTGGGGCTCGAACCCACGACCCTGAGATTAAGAGTCTCATGCTCTACCGACTGAGCTAGCCGGGCTCCCACTTCAAGATGGTATGCAGACTAATCATTTTTTATGAAGGAAATCCATTCCTGGACAATTTTTGGGAGTTATTGCAGGTCTAATGCAAGATTAATCTCCATATTATGAGAGTCAATGCAATATTCAGGCAAAAATTACTCGTTTTCGCCCAACGTGGGGCTCGAACCCACGACCCTGAGATTAAGAGTCTCATGCTCTACCGACTGAGCTAGCCGGGCTCCCTCCTTAAGACAGTATGCAGACCAATCCCTTTTTGTGAAAAAAATCAAATCCTGGATATTCCTCTACTCTTGTTTTGCAAGGAAAGCCAGATTTATACATCCTTCAGAGGACAGAGTGTCAAAAAAAAATAAGAGAAAATGAAAACGGAAGTTGTGAGAACTTCATTTTGAGATTGCATAAGAATTCAAATTCCTCTCACATGCTAAAGAATACCTGAACCCTTTTGATTAAACCACTTTAGTTGTTATAATGAGACCATATTTGAAAGCCATCTGTGATTTTTCTGTTTTATAATGGAGAATGCGGGCATCGATCCCGCTACCTCTCGCATGCTAAGCGAGCACTCTACCATTTGAGCTAATCCCCCTGTGTGTTTAATCTGCATAACATGAAAAAAGTAACCTCACTGCCTTCCACACTTTATTTGCAGTCCAATTGCCCATAACAGTGTTCAGTTCACTCCTAACTTATGCCTTACCTCCACTTATGGGATGTTTTACAGTTCAGGTTGGCCTGTTTACTACTCGAATATGAGTGATATTGTGGTGTGTTCATCTAGACTCATACCCTACCTAATCTTGAAGTTAAATTTCCCACCAATGAGAAACCAAGGGAGATACCATTTTTGATAGTTATTGCATGTCTAATGCAAGAATAATCGCCAGATTATGAGAGTCCAGCAAAAATTACTCATTTTCGCCCAACGTGGGGCTCGAACCCACGACCCTGAGATTAAGAGTCTCATGCTCTACCGACTGAGCTAGCCGGGCTCCCACTTCAAGATGGTATGCAGACTAATCATTTTTTATGAAGGAAATCCATTCCTGGACAATTTTGGGGAGTTATTGCAGGTCTAATGCAAGATTAATCTCCATATTATGAGAGTCAATGCAATATTCAGGCAAAAATTACTCGTTTTCGCCCAACGTGGGGCTCGAACCCACGACCCTGAGATTAAGAGTCTCATGCTCTACCGACTGAGCTAGCCGGGCTCCCTCCTTAAGACAGTATGCAGACCAATCCCTTTTTGTGAAGAAAATCAAATCCTGGATATTCCTCTACTCTTGTTTTGCAAGGAAAGCCTGATTTATACATCCTTCAGAGGACAGAGTGTCAAAAAAAAAATAAGAGAAAATGAAAACGGAAGTTGTGAGAACTTCATTTTGAGATTGCATAAGAATTCAAATTCCTCTCACATGCTAAAGAATACCTGAACCCTTTTGATTAAACCACTTTAGTTGTTATAATGAGACCATATTTGAAAGCCATCTGTGATTTTTCTGTTCTTACTCTGCAATGACCATGGGCAATGACAAGTTAAAAATAAAATGTATGCAAATTTTATAATGGAGAATGCGGGCATCAACCCTGCTACCTCTCGCATGCTAAGCGAGCGCTCTACCATTTGGGCTAATTCCCCTGAGTGTTTAATCTGCATAACATGAAAAAAGTAACCTCACTGCCTTCCACACTTTATTTGCAGTCCAATTGCCCATAACAGTGTTCAGTTCACTCCTAACTTATGCCTTACCTCCACTTATGGGATGTTTTACAGTTCAGGTTGGCCTGTTTACTACTCGAATATGAGTGATATTGTGGTGTGTTCATCTAGACTCATACCCTACCTAATCTTGAAGTTAAATTTCCCACCAATGAGAAACCAAGGGAGATACCATTTTTGATAGTTATTGCATGTCTAATGCAAGAATAATCACCAGATTATGAGAGTCCAGCAAAAATTACTCATTTTCGCCCAACGTGGGGCTCAAACCCACGACCCTGAGATTAAGAGTCTCATGCTCTACCGACTGAGCTAGCCGGGCTCCCACTTCAAGATGGTATGCAGACTAATCATTTTTTATGAAGGAAATCCATTCCTGGACAATTTTTGGGAGTTATTGCAGGTCTAATGCAAGATTAATCTCCATATTATGAGAGTCAATGCAATATTCAGGCAAAAATTACTCGATTTCGCCCAACGTGGGGCTCGAACCCACGACTCTGAGATTAAGAGTCTCATGCTCTACCGACTGAGCTAGCCGGGCTCCCTCCTTAAGACAGTATGCAGACCAATCCCTTTTTGTAAAAAAAATCAAATCCTGGATATTCCTCTACTCTTGTTTTGCAAGGAAAGCCAGATTTATACATCCTTCAGAGGACAGAGTGTCAAAAAAAAATAAGAGAAAATGAAAACGGAAGTTGTGAGAACTTCATTTTGAGATTGCATAAGAATTCAAATTCCTCTCACATGCTAAAGAATACCTGAACCCTTTTGATTAAACCACTTTAGTTGTTATAATGAGACCATATTTGAAAGCCATCTGTGATTTTTCTGTTCTTACTCTGCAATGACCATGGGCAATGACAAGTTAAAAAAAAAATGTATGCAAATTTTATAATGGAGAATGCGGGCATCAACCCCGCTACCTCTCGCATGCTAAGCGAGCGCTCTACCATTTGAGCTAATTCCCCTGAGTGTTTAATCTGCATAACATGAAAAAAGTAACCTCACTGCCTTCCACACTTTATTTGCAGTCCAATTGCCCATAACAGTGTTCAGTTCACTCCTAACTTATGCCTTACCTCCACTTATGGGATGTTTTACAGTTCAGGTTGGCCTGTTTACTACTCGAATATGAGTGATATTGTGGTGTGTTCATCTAGACTCATATCCTACCTAATCTTGAAGTTAAATTTCCCACCAATGAGAAACCAAGGGAGATACCATTTTTGATAGTTATTGCATGTCTAATGCAAGAATAATCACCAGATTATGAGAGTCCAGCAAAAATTACTCATTTTCGCCCAACATGGGGCTCGAACCCACGACCCTGAGATTAAGAGTCTCATGCTCTACCGACTGAGCTAGCCGGGCTCCCACTTCAAGATGGTATGCAGACTAATCATTTTTTATGAAGGAAATCCATTCCTGGACAATTTTTGGGAGTTATTGCAGGTCTAATGCAAGATTAATCTCCATATTATGAGAGTCAATGCAATATTCAGGCAAAAATTACTCGTTTTCGCCCAACGTGGGGCTCGAACCCACGACCCTGAGATTAAGAGTCTCATGCTCTACCGACTGAGCTAGCCGGGCTCCCACTTCAAGATGGTATGCAGACTAATCATTTTTTATGAAGGAAATCCATTCCTGGACAATTTTCTGGGAGTTATTGCAGGTCTAATGCAAGATTAATCTCCATATTATGAGAGTCAATGCAATATTCAGGCAAAAATTACTCGTTTTCGCCCAACGTGGGGCTCGAACCCACGACCCTGAGATTAAAAGTCTCATGCTCTACCGACTGAGCTAGCCGGGCTCCCACTTCAAGATGGTATGCAGACTAATCATTTTTTATGAAGGAAATCCATTCCTGGACAATTTTTGGGAGTTATTGCAGGTCTAATGCAAGATTAATCTCCATATTATGAGAGTCAATGCAATATTCAGGCAAAAATTACTCGTTTTCGCCCAACGTGGGGCTCGAACCCACGACCCTGAGATTAAGAGTCTCATGCTCTACCGACTGAGCTAGCCGGGCTCCCTCCTTAAGACAGTATGCAGACCAATCCCTTTTTGTGAAAAAAATCAAATCCTGGATATTCCTCTACTCTTGTTTTGCAAGGAAAGCCAGATTTATACATCCTTCAGAGGACAGAGTGTCAAAAAAAAATAAGAGAAAATGAAAACGGAAGTTGTGAGAACTTCATTTTGAGATTGCATAAGAATTCAAATTCCTCTCACATGCTAAAGAATACCTGAACCCTTTTGATTAAACCACTTTAGTTGTTATAATGAGACCATATTTGAAAGCCATCTGTGATTTTTCTGTTTTATAATGGAGAATGCGGGCATCGATCCCGCTACCTCTCGCATGCTAAGCGAGCACTCTACCATTTGAGCTAATCCCCCTGTGTGTTTAATCTGCATAACATGAAAAAAGTAACCTCACTGCCTTCCACACTTTATTTGCAGTCCAATTGCCCATAACAGTGTTCAGTTCACTCCTAACTTATGCCTTACCTCCACTTATGGGATGTTTTACAGTTCAGGTTGGCCTGTTTACTACTCGAATATGAGTGATATTGTGGTGTGTTCATCTAGACTCATACCCTACCTAATCTTGAAGTCAAATTTCCCACCAATGAGAAACCAAGGGAGATACCATTTTTGATAGTTATTGCATGTCTAATGCAAGAATAATCGCCAGATTATGAGAGTCCAGCAAAAATTACTCATTTTCGCCCAACGTGGGGCTCGAACCCACGACCCTGAGATTAAGAGTCTCATGCTCTACCGACTGAGCTAGCCGGGCTCCCACTTCAAGATGGTATGCAGACTAATCATTTTTTATGAAGGAAATCCATTCCTGGACAATTTTGGGGAGTTATTGCAGGTCTAATGCAAGATTAATCTCCATATTATGAGAGTCAATGCAATATTCAGGCAAAAATTACTCGTTTTCGCCCAACGTGGGGCTCGAACCCACGACCCTGAGATTAAGCTCCCTCCTTAAGACAGTATGCAGACCAATCCCTTTTTGTGAAAAAAATCAAATCCTGGATATTCCTCTACTCTTGTTTTGCAAGGAAAGCCAGATTTATACATCCTTCAGAGGACAGAGTGTCAAAAAAAAAATAAGAGAAAATGAAAACGGAAGTTGTGAGAACTTCATTTTGAGATTGCATAAGAATTCAAATTCCTCTCACATGCTAAAGAATACCTGAACCCTTTTGATTAAACCACTTTAGTTGTTATAATGAGACCATATTTGAAAGCCATCTGTGATTTTTCTGTTCTTACTCTGCAATGACCATGGGCAATGACAAGTTAAAAATAAAATGTATGCAAATTCTATAATGGAGAATGCGGGCATCAACCCCGCTACCTCTCGCATGCTAAGCGAGCGCTCTACCATTTGGGCTAATTCCCCTGAGTGTATAATCTGCATAACATGAAAAAAGTAACCTCACTGCCTTCCACACTTTATTTGCAGTCCAATTGCCCATAACAGTGTTCAGTTCACTCCTAACTTATGCCTTACCTCCACTTATGGGATGTTTTACAGTTCAGGTTGGCCAGTTTACTACTCGAATATGAGTGATATTGTGGTGTGTTCATCTAGACTCATACCCTACCTAATCTTGAAGTTAAATTTCCCACCAATGAGAAACCAAGGGAGATACCATTTTTGATAGTTATTGCATGTCTAATGCAAGAATAATCACCAGATTATGAGAGTCCAGCAAAAATTACTCATTTTCGCCCAACGTGGGGCTCAAACCCACGACCCTGAGATTAAGAGTCTCATGCTCTACCGACTGAGCTAGCCGGGCTCCCACTTCAAGATGGTATGCAGACTAATCATTTTTTATGAAGGAAATCCATTCCTGGACAATTTTTGGGAGTTATTGCAGGTCTAATGCAAGATTAATCTCCATATTATGAGAGTCAATGCAATATTCAGGCAAAAATTACTCGATTTCGCCCAACGTGGGGCTCGAACCCACGACTCTGAGATTAAGAGTCTCATGCTCTACCGACTGAGCTAGCCGGGCTCCCTCCTTAAGACAGTATGCAGACCAATCCCTTTTTGTGAAAAAAATCAAATCCTGGATATTCCTCTACTCTTGTTTTGCAAGGAAAGCCAGATTTATACATCCTTCAGAGGACAGAGTGTCAAAAAAAAATAAGAGAAAATGAAAACGGAAGTTGTGAGAACTTCATTTTGAGATTGCATAAGAATTCAAATTCCTCTCACATGCTAAAGAATACCTGAACCCTTTTGATTAAACCACTTTAGTTGTTATAATGAGACCATATTTGAAAGCCATCTGTGATTTTTCTGTTCTTACTCTGCAATGACCATGGGCAATGACAAGTTAAAAAAAAAATGTATGCAAATTTTATAATGGAGAATGCGGGCATCAACCCCGCTACCTCTCGCATGCTAAGCGAGCGCTCTACCATTTGAGCTAATTCCCCTGAGTGTTTAATCTGCATAACATGAAAAAAGTAACCTCACTGCCTTCCACACTTTATTTGCAGTCCAATTGCCCATAACAGTGTTCAGTTCACTCCTAACTTATGCCTTACCTCCACTTATGGGATGTTTTACAGTTCAGGTTGGCCTGTTTACTACTCGAATATGAGTGATATTGTGGTGTGTTCATCTAGACTCATATCCTACCTAATCTTGAAGTTAAATTTCCCACCAATGAGAAACCAAGGGAGATACCATTTTTGATAGTTATTGCATGTCTAATGCAAGAATAATCACCAGATTATGAGAGTCCAGCAAAAATTACTCATTTTCGCCCAACATGGGGCTCGAACTCACGACCCTGAGATTAAGAGTCTCATGCTCTACCGACTGAGCTAGCCGGGCTCCCACTTCAAGATGGTATGCAGACTAATCATTTTTTATGAAGGAAATCCATTCCTGGACAATTTTTGGGAGTTATTGCAGGTCTAATGCAAGATTAATCTCCATATTATGAGAGTCAATGCAATATTCAGGCAAAAATTACTCGTTTTCGCCCAACGTGGGGCTCGAACCCACGACCCTGAGATTAAGAGTCTCATGCTCTACCGACTGAGCTAGCCGGGCTCCCACTTCAAGATGGTATGCAGACTAATCATTTTTTATGAAGGAAATCCATTCCTGGACAATTTTCTGGGAGTTATTGCAGGTCTAATGCAAGATTAATCTCCATATTATGAGAGTCAATGCAATATTCAGGCAAAAATTACTCGTTTTCGCCCAACGTGGGGCTCGAACCCATGACCCTGAGATTAAAAGTCTCATGCTCTACCGACTGAGCTAGCCGGGCTCCCACTTCAAGATGGTATGCAGACTAATCATTTTTTATGAAGGAAATCCATTCCTGGACAATTTTTGGGAGTTATTGCAGGTCTAATGCAAGATTAATCTCCATATTATGAGAGTCAATGCAATATTCAGGCAAAAATTACTCGTTTTCGCCCAACGTGGGGCTCGAACCCACGACCCTGAGATTAAGAGTCTCATGCTCTACCGACTGAGCTAGCCGGGCTCCCTCCTTAAGACAGTATGCAGACCAATCCCTTTTTGTGAAAAAAATCAAATCCTGGATATTCCTCTACTCTTGTTTTGCAAGGAAAGCCAGATTTATACATCCTTCAGAGGACAGAGTGTCAAAAAAAAATAAGAGAAAATGAAAACGGAAGTTGTGAGAACTTCATTTTGAGATTGCATAAGAATTCAAATTCCTCTCACATGCTAAAGAATACCTGAACCCTTTTGATTAAACCACTTTAGTTGTTATAATGAGACCATATTTGAAAGCCATCTGTGATTTTTCTGTTTTATAATGGAGAATGCGGGCATCGATCCCGCTACCTCTCGCATGCTAAGCGAGCACTCTACCATTTGAGCTAATCCCCCTGTGTGTTTAATCTGCATAACATGAAAAAAGTAACCTCACTGCCTTCCACACTTTATTTGCAGTCCAATTGCCCATAACAGTGTTCAGTTCACTCCTAACTTATGCCTTACCTCCACTTATGGGATGTTTTACAGTTCAGGTTGGCCTGTTTACTACTCGAATATGAGTGATATTGTGGTGTGTTCATCTAGACTCATACCCTACCTAATCTTGAAGTCAAATTTCCCACCAATGAGAAACCAAGGGAGATACCATTTTTGATAGTTATTGCATGTCTAATGCAAGAATAATCGCCAGATTATGAGAGTCCAGCAAAAATTACTCATTTTCGCCCAACGTGGGGCTCGAACCCACGACCCTGAGATTAAGAGTCTCATGCTCTACCGACTGAGCTAGCCGGGCTCCCACTTCAAGATGGTATGCAGACTAATCATTTTTTATGAAGGAAATCCATTCCTGGACAATTTTGGGGAGTTATTGCAGGTCTAATGCAAGATTAATCTCCATATTATGAGAGTCAATGCAATATTCAGGCAAAAATTACTCGTTTTCGCCCAACGTGGGGCTCGAACCCACGACCCTGAGATTAAGAGTCTCATGCTCTACCGACTGAGCTAGCCGGGCTCCCTCCTTAAGACAGTATGCAGACCAATCCCTTTTTGTGAAAAAAATCAAATCCTGGATATTCCTCTACTCTTGTTTTGCAAGGAAAGCCAGATTTATACATCCTTCAGAGGACAGAGTGTCAAAAAAAAAATAAGAGAAAATGAAAACGGAAGTTGTGAGAACTTCATTTTGAGATTGCATAAGAATTCAAATTCCTCTCACATGCTAAAGAATACCTGAACCCTTTTGATTAAACCACTTTAGTTGTTATAATGAGACCATATTTGAAAGCCATCTGTGATTTTTCTGTTCTTACTCTGCAATGACCATGGGCAATGACAAGTTAAAAATAAAATGTATGCAAATTCTATAATGGAGAATGCGGGCATCAACCCCGCTACCTCTCGCATGCTAAGCGAGCGCTCTACCATTTGGGCTAATTCCCCTGAGTGTATAATCTGCATAACATGAAAAAAGTAACCTCACTGCCTTCCACACTTTATTTGCAGTCCAATTGCCCATAACAGTGTTCAGTTCACTCCTAACTTATGCCTTACCTCCACTTATGGGATGTTTTACAGTTCAGGTTGGCCTGTTTACTACTCGAATATGAGTGATATTGTGGTGTGTTCATCTAGACTCATACCCTACCTAATCTTGAAGTTAAATTTCCCACCAATGAGAAACCAAGGGAGATACCATTTTTGATAGTTATTGCATGTCTAATGCAAGAATAATCACCAGATTATGAGAGTCCAGCAAAAATTACTCATTTTCGCCCAACGTGGGGCTCAAACCCACGACCCTGAGATTAAGAGTCTCATGCTCTACCGACTGAGCTAGCCGGGCTCCCACTTCAAGATGGTATGCAGACTAATCATTTTTTATGAAGGAAATCCATTCCTGGACAATTTTTGGGAGTTATTGCAGGTCTAATGCAAGATTAATCTCCATATTATGAGAGTCAATGCAATATTCAGGCAAAAATTACTCGATTTCGCCCAACGTGGGGCTCGAACCCACGACCCTGAGATTAAGAGTCTCATGCTCTACCGACTGAGCTAGCCGGGCTCCCTCCTTAAGACAGTATGCAGACCAATCCCTTTTTGTGAAAAAAATCAAATCCTGGATATTCCTCTACTCTTGTTTTGCAAGGAAAGCCAGATTTATACATCCTTCAGAGGACAGAGTGTCAAAAAAAAATAAGAGAAAATGAAAACGGAAGTTGTGAGAACTTCATTTTGAGATTGCATAAGAATTCAAATTCCTCTCACATGCTAAAGAATACCTGAACCCTTTTGATTAAACCACTTTAGTTGTTATAATGAGACCATATTTGAAAGCCATCTGTGATTTTTCTGTTCTTACTCTGCAATGACCATGGGCAATGACAAGTTAAAAATAAAATGTATGCAAATTCTATAATGGAGAATGCGGGCATCAACCCCGCTACCTCTCGCATGCTAAGCGAGCGCTCTACCATTTGGGCTAATTCCCCTGAGTGTATAATCTGCATAACATGAAAAAAGTAACCTCACTGCCTTCCACACTTTATTTGCAGTCAAATTGCCCATAACAGTGTTCAGTTCACTCCTAACTTATGCCTTACCTCCACTTATGGGATGTTTTACAGTTCAGGTTGGCCTGTTTACTACTCGAATATGAGTGATATTGTGGTGTGTTCATCTAGACTCATACCCTACCTAATCTTGAAGTTAAATTTCCCACCAATGAGAAACCAAGGGAGATACCATTTTTGATAGTTATTGCATGTCTAATGCAAGAATAATCACCAGATTATGAGAGTCCAGCAAAAATTACTCATTTTCGCCCAACGTGGGGCTCAAACCCATGACCCTGAGATTAAGAGTCTCATGCTCTACCGACTGAGCTAGCCGGGCTCCCACTTCAAGATGGTATGCAGACTAATCATTTTTTATGAAGGAAATCCATTCCTGGACAATTTTTGGGAGTTATTGCAGGTCTAATGCAAGATTAATCTCCATATTATGAGAGTCAATGCAATATTCAGGCAAAAATTACTCGATTTCGCCCAACGTGGGGCTCGAACCCACGACCCTGAGATTAAGAGTCTCATGCTCTACCGACTGAGCTAGCCGGGCTCCCTCCTTAAGACAGTATGCAGACCAATCCCTTTTTGTGAAAAAAATCAAATCCTGGATATTCCTCTACTCTTGTTTTGCAAGGAAAGCCAGATTTATACATCCTTCAGAGGACAGAGTGTCAAAAAAAAATAAGAGAAAATGAAAACGGAAGTTGTGAGAACTTCATTTTGAGATTGCATAAGAATTCAAATTCCTCTCACATGCTAAAGAATACCTGAACCCTTTTGATTAAACCACTTTAGTTGTTATAATGAGACCATATTTGAAAGCCATCTGTGATTTTTCTGTTCTTACTCTGCAATGACCATGGGCAATGACAAGTTAAAAATAAAATGTATGCAAATTTTATAATGGAGAATGCGGGCATCAACCCCGCTACCTCTCGCATGCTAAGCGAGCGCTCTACCATTTGAGCTAATTCCCCTGAGTGTTTAATCTGCATAACATGAAAAAAGTAACCTCACTGCCTTCCACACTTTATTTGCAGTCCAATTGCCCATAACAGTATTCAGTTCACTCCTAACTTATGCCTTACCTCCACTTATGGGATGTTTTACAGTTCAGGTTGGCCTGTTTACTACTCGAATATGAGTGATATTGTGGTGTGTTCATCTAGACTCATATCCTACCTAATCTTGAAGTTAAATTTCCCACCAATGAGAAACCAAGGGAGATACCATTTTTGATAGTTATTGCATGTCTAATGCAAGAATAATCACCAGATTATGAGAGTCCAGCAAAAATTACTCATTTTCGCCCAACATGGGGCTCGAACCCACGACCCTGAGATTAAGAGTCTCATGCTCTACCGACTGAGCTAGCCGGGCTCCCACTTCAAGATGGTATGCAGACTAATCATTTTTTATGAAGGAAATCCATTCCTGGACAATTTTTGGGAGTTATTGCAGGTCTAATGCAAGATTAATCTCCATATTATGAGAGTCAATGCAATATTCAGGCAAAAATTACTCGTTTTCGCCCAACGTGGGGCTCGAACCCACGACCCTGAGATTAAGAGTCTCATGCTCTACCGACTGAGCTAGCCGGGCTCCCACTTCAAGATGGTATGCAGACTAATCATTTTTTATGAAGGAAATCCATTCCTGGACAATTTTTGGGAGTTATTGCAGGTCTAATGCAAGATTAATCTCCATATTATGAGAGTCAATGCAATATTCAGGCAAAAATTACTCGTTTTCGCCCAACGTGGGGCTCGAACCCACGACCCTGAGATTAAGAGTCTCATGCTCTACCGACTGAGCTAGCCGGGCTCCCTCCTTAAGACAGTATGCAGACCAATCCCTTTTTGTGAAAAAAATCAAATCCTGGATATTCCTCTACTCTTGTTTTGCAAGGAAAGCCAGATTTATACATCCTTCAGAGGACAGAGTGTCAAAAAAAAATAAGAGAAAATGAAAACGGAAGTTGTGAGAACTTCATTTTGAGATTGCATAAGAATTCAAATTCCTCTCACATGCTAAAGAATACCTGAACCCTTTTGATTAAACCACTTTAGTTGTTATAATGAGACCATATTTGAAAGCCATCTGTGATTTTTCTGTTTTATAATGGAGAATGCGGGCATCGATCCCGCTACCTCTCGCATGCTAAGCGAGCACTCTACCATTTGAGCTAATCCCCCTGTGTGTTTAATCTGCATAACATGAAAAAAGTAACCTCACTGCCTTCCACACTTTATTTGCAGTCCAATTGCCCATAACAGTGTTCAGTTCACTCCTAACTTATGCCTTACCTCCACTTATGGGATGTTTTACAGTTCAGGTTGGCCTGTTTACTACTCGAATATGAGTGATATTGTGGTGTGTTCATCTAGACTCATACCCTACCTAATCTTGAAGTTAAATTTCCCACCAATGAGAAACCAAGGGAGATACCATTTTTGATAGTTATTGCATGTCTAATGCAAGAATAATCACCAGATTATGAGAGTCCAGCAAAAATTACTCATTTTCGCCCAACGTGGGGCTCAAACCCACGACCCTGAGATTAAGAGTCTCATGCTCTACCGACTGAGCTAGCCGGGCTCCCACTTCAAGATGGTATGCAGACTAATCATTTTTTATGAAGGAAATCCATTCCTGGACAATTTTTGGGAGTTATTGCAGGTCTAATGCAAGATTAATCTCCATATTATGAGAGTCAATGCAATATTCAGGCAAAAATTACTCGTTTTCGCCCAACGTGGGGCTCGAACCCACGACCCTGAGATTAAGAGTCTCATGCTCTACCGACTGAGCTAGCCGGGCTCCCTCCTTAAGACAGTATGCAGACCAATCCCTTTTTGTGAAGAAAATCAAATCCTGGATATTCCTCTACTCTTGTTTTGCAAGGAAAGCCTGATTTATACATCCTTCAGAGGACAGAGTGTCAAAAAAAAAATAAGAGAAAATGAAAACGGAAGTTGTGAGAACTTCATTTTGAGATTGCATAAGAATTCAAATTCCTCTCACATGCTAAAGAATACCTGAACCCTTTTGATTAAACCACTTTAGTTGTTATAATGAGACCATATTTGAAAGCCATCTGTGATTTTTCTGTTCTTACTCTGCAATGACCATGGGCAATGACAAGTTAAAAATAAAATGTATGCAAATTTTATAATGGAGAATGCGGGCATCAACCCTGCTACCTCTCGCATGCTAAGCGAGCGCTCTACCATTTGGGCTAATTCCCCTGAGTGTTTAATCTGCATAACATGAAAAAAGTAACCTCACTGCCTTCCACACTTTATTTGCAGTCCAATTGCCCATAACAGTGTTCAGTTCACTCCTAACTTATGCCTTACCTCCACTTATGGGATGTTTTACAGTTCAGGTTGGCCTGTTTACTACTCGAATATGAGTGATATTGTGGTGTGTTCATCTAGACTCATACCCTACCTAATCTTGAAGTTAAATTTCCCACCAATGAGAAACCAAGGGAGATACCATTTTTGATAGTTATTGCATGTCTAATGCAAGAATAATCACCAGATTATGAGAGTCCAGCAAAAATTACTCATTTTCGCCCAACGTGGGGCTCAAACCCACGACCCTGAGATTAAGAGTCTCATGCTCTACCGACTGAGCTAGCCGGGCTCCCACTTCAAGATGGTATGCAGACTAATCATTTTTTATGAAGGAAATCCATTCCTGGACAATTTTTGGGAGTTATTGCAGGTCTAATGCAAGATTAATCTCCATATTATGAGAGTCAATGCAATATTCAGGCAAAAATTACTCGTTTTCGCCCAACGTGGGGCTCGAACCCACGACCCTGAGATTAAGAGTCTCATGCTCTACCGACTGAGCTAGCCGGGCTCCCTCCTTAAGACAGTATGCAGACCAATCCCTTTTTGTGAAGAAAATCAAATCCTGGATATTCCTCTACTCTTGTTTTGCAAGGAAAGCCTGATTTATACATCCTTCAGAGGACAGAGTGTCAAAAAAAAAATAAGAGAAAATGAAAACGGAAGTTGTGAGAACTTCATTTTGAGATTGCATAAGAATTCAAATTCCTCTCACATGCTAAAGAATACCTGAACCCTTTTGATTAAACCACTTTAGTTGTTATAATGAGACCATATTTGAAAGCCATCTGTGATTTTTCTGTTCTTACTCTGCAATGACCATGGGCAATGACAAGTTAAAAATAAAATGTATGCAAATTTTATAATGGAGAATGCGGGCATCAACCCCGCTACCTCTCGCATGCTAAGCGAGCGCTCTACCATTTGGGCTAATTCCCCTGAGTGTTTAATCTGCATAACATGAAAAAAGTAACCTCACTGCCTTCCACACTTTATTTGCAGTCCAATTGCCCATTCAGTTCACTCCTAACTTATGCCTTACCTCCACTTATGGGATGTTTTACAGTTCAGGTTGGCCAGTTTACTACTCGAATATGAGTGATATTGTGGTGTGTTCATCTAGACTCATACCCTACCTAATCTTGAAGTTAAATTTCCCACCAATGAGAAACCAAGGGAGATACCATTTTTGATAGTTATTGCATGTCTAATGCAAGAATAATCACCAGATTATGAGAGTCCAGCAAAAATTACTCATTTTCGCCCAACGTGGGGCTCAAACCCACGACCCTGAGATTAAGAGTCTCATGCTCTACCGACTGAGCTAGCCGGGCTCCCACTTCAAGATGGTATGCAGACTAATCATTTTTTATGAAGGAAATCCATTCCTGGACAATTTTTGGGAGTTATTGCAGGTCTAATGCAAGATTAATCTCCATATTATGAGAGTCAATGCAATATTCAGGCAAAAATTACTCGATTTCGCCCAACGTGGGGCTCGAACCCACGACCCTGAGATTAAGAGTCTCATGCTCTACCGACTGAGCTAGCCGGGCTCCCTCCTTAAGACAGTATGCAGACCAATCCCTTTTTGTGAAAAAAATCAAATCCTGGATATTCCTCTACTCTTGTTTTGCAAGGAAAGCCAGATTTATACATCCTTCAGAGGACAGAGTGTCAAAAAAAAATAAGAGAAAATGAAAACGGAAGTTGTGAGAACTTCATTTTGAGATTGCATAAGAATTCAAATTCCTCTCACATGCTAAAGAATACCTGAACCCTTTTGATTAAACCACTTTAGTTGTTATAATGAGACCATATTTGAAAGCCATCTGTGATTTTTCTGTTCTTACTCTGCAATGACCATGGGCAATGACAAGTTAAAAAAAAAATGTATGCAAATTTTATAATGGAGAATGCGGGCATCAACCCCGCTACCTCTCGCATGCTAAGCGAGCGCTCTACCATTTGAGCTAATTCCCCTGAGTGTTTAATCTGCATAACATGAAAAAAGTAACCTCACTGCCTTCCACACTTTATTTGCAGTCCAATTGCCCATAACAGTGTTCAGTTCACTCCTAACTTATGCCTTACCTCCACTTATGGGATGTTTTACAGTTCAGGTTGGCCTGTTTACTACTCGAATATGAGTGATATTGTGGTGTGTTCATCTAGACTCATATCCTACCTAATCTTGAAGTTAAATTTCCCACCAATGAGAAACCAAGGGAGATACCATTTTTGATAGTTATTGCATGTCTAATGCAAGAATAATCACCAGATTATGAGAGTCCAGCAAAAATTACTCATTTTCGCCCAACATGGGGCTCGAACCCACGACCCTGAGATTAAGAGTCTCATGCTCTACCGACTGAGCTAGCCGGGCTCCCACTTCAAGATGGTATGCAGACTAATCATTTTTTATGAAGGAAATCCATTCCTGGACAATTTTTGGGAGTTATTGCAGGTCTAATGCAAGATTATTCTCCATATTATGAGAGTCAATGCAATATTCAGGCAAAAATTACTCGTTTTCGCCCAACGTGGGGCTCGAACCCACGACCCTGAGACTAAGAGTCTCATGCTCTACCGACTGAGCTAGCCGGGCTCCCACTTCAAGATGGTATGCAGACTAATCATTTTTTATGAAGGAAATCCATTCCTGGACGATTTTCTGGGAGTTATTGCAGGTCTAATGCAAGATTAATCTCCATATTATGAGAGTCAATGCAATATTCAGGCAAAAATTACTCGTTTTCGCCCAACGTGGGGCTCGAACCCACGACCCTGAGATTAAAAGTCTCATGCTCTACCGACTGAGCTAGCCGGGCTCCCACTTCAAGATGGTATGCAGACTAATCATTTTTTATGAAGGAAATCCATTCCTGGACAATTTTGGGGAGTTATTGCAGGTCTAATGCAAGATTAATCTCCATATTATGAGAGTCAATGCAATATTCAGGCAAAAATTACTCGTTTTCGCCCAACGTGGGGCTCGAACCCACGACCCTGAGATTAAGAGTCTCATGCTCTACCGACTGAGCTAGCCGGGCTCCCTCCTTAAGACAGTATGCAGACCAATCCCTTTTTGTGAAAAAAATCAAATCCTGGATATTCCTCTACTCTTGTTTTGCAAGGAAAGCCAGATTTATACATCCTTCAGAGGACAGAGTGTCAAAAAAAAAATAAGAGAAAATGAAAACGGAAGTTGTGAGAACTTCATTTTGAGATTGCATAAGAATTCAAATTCCTCTCACATGCTAAAGAATACCTGAACCCTTTTGATTAAACCACTTTAGTTGTTATAATGAGACCATATTTGAAAGCCATCTGTGATTTTTCTGTTCTTACTCTGCAATGACCATGGGCAATGACAAGTTAAAAATAAAATGTATGCAAATTCTATAATGGAGAATGCGGGCATCAACCCCGCTACCTCTCGCATGCTAAGCGAGCGCTCTACCATTTGGGCTAATTCCCCTGAGTGTATAATCTGCATAACATGAAAAAAGTAACCTCACTGCCTTCCACACTTTATTTGCAGTCCAATTGCCCATAACAGTGTTCAGTTCACTCCTAACTTATGCCTTACCTCCACTTATGGGATGTTTTACAGTTCAGGTTGGCCTGTTTACTACTCGAATATGAGTGATATTGTGGTGTGTTCATCTAGACTCATACCCTACCTAATCTTGAAGTTAAATTTCCCACCAATGAGAAACCAAGGGAGATACCATTTTTGATAGTTATTGCATGTCTAATGCAAGAATAATCACCAGATTATGAGAGTCCAGCAAAAATTACTCATTTTCGCCCAACGTGGGGCTCAAACCCACGACCCTGAGATTAAGAGTCTCATGCTCTACCGACTGAGCTAGCCGGGCTCCCACTTCAAGATGGTATGCAGACTAATCATTTTTTATGAAGGAAATCCATTCCTGGACAATTTTTGGGAGTTATTGCAGGTCTAATGCAAGATTAATCTCCATATTATGAGAGTCAATGCAATATTCAGGCAAAAATTACTCGATTTCGCCCAACGTGGGGCTCGAACCCACGACCCTGAGATTAAGAGTCTCATGCTCTACCGACTGAGCTAGCCGGGCTCCCTCCTTAAGACAGTATGCAGACCAATCCCTTTTTGTGAAAAAAATCAAATCCTGGATATTCCTCTACTCTTGTTTTGCAAGGAAAGCCAGATTTATACATCCTTCAGAGGACAGAGTGTCAAAAAAAAATAAGAGAAAATGAAAACGGAAGTTGTGAGAACTTCATTTTGAGATTGCATAAGAATTCAAATTCCTCTCACATGCTAAAGAATACCTGAACCCTTTTGATTAAACCACTTTAGTTGTTATAATGAGACCATATTTGAAAGCCATCTGTGATTTTTCTGTTCTTACTCTGCAATGACCATGGGCAATGACAAGTTAAAAATAAAATGTATGCAAATTCTATAATGGAGAATGCGGGCATCAACCCCGCTACCTCTCGCATGCTAAGCGAGCGCTCTACCATTTGGGCTAATTCCCCTGAGTGTATAATCTGCATAACATGAAAAAAGTAACCTCACTGCCTTCCACACTTTATTTGCAGTCAAATTGCCCATAACAGTGTTCAGTTCACTCCTAACTTATGCCTTACCTCCACTTATGGGATGTTTTACAGTTCAGGTTGGCCTGTTTACTACTCGAATATGAGTGATATTGTGGTGTGTTCATCTAGACTCATACCCTACCTAATCTTGAAGTTAAATTTCCCACCAATGAGAAACCAAGGGAGATACCATTTTTGATAGTTATTGCATGTCTAATGCAAGAATAATCACCAGATTATGAGAGTCCAGCAAAAATTACTCATTTTCGCCCAACGTGGGGCTCAAACCCATGACCCTGAGATTAAGAGTCTCATGCTCTACCGACTGAGCTAGCCGGGCTCCCACTTCAAGATGGTATGCAGACTAATCATTTTTTATGAAGGAAATCCATTCCTGGACAATTTTTGGGAGTTATTGCAGGTCTAATGCAAGATTAATCTCCATATTATGAGAGTCAATGCAATATTCAGGCAAAAATTACTCGATTTCGCCCAACGTGGGGCTCGAACCCACGACCCTGAGATTAAGAGTCTCATGCTCTACCGACTGAGCTAGCCGGGCTCCCTCCTTAAGACAGTATGCAGACCAATCCCTTTTTGTGAAAAAAATCAAATCCTGGATATTCCTCTACTCTTGTTTTGCAAGGAAAGCCAGATTTATACATCCTTCAGAGGACAGAGTGTCAAAAAAAAATAAGAGAAAATGAAAACGGAAGTTGTGAGAACTTCATTTTGAGATTGCATAAGAATTCAAATTCCTCTCACATGCTAAAGAATACCTGAACCCTTTTGATTAAACCACTTTAGTTGTTATAATGAGACCATATTTGAAAGCCATCTGTGATTTTTCTGTTCTTACTCTGCAATGACCATGGGCAATGACAAGTTAAAAATAAAATGTATGCAAATTTTATAATGGAGAATGCGGGCATCAACCCCGCTACCTCTCGCATGCTAAGCGAGCGCTCTACCATTTGAGCTAATTCCCCTGAGTGTTTAATCTGCATAACATGAAAAAAGTAACCTCACTGCCTTCCACACTTTATTTGCAGTCCAATTGCCCATAACAGTATTCAGTTCACTCCTAACTTATGCCTTACCTCCACTTATGGGATGTTTTACAGTTCAGGTTGGCCTGTTTACTACTCGAATATGAGTGATATTGTGGTGTGTTCATCTAGACTCATATCCTACCTAATCTTGAAGTTAAATTTCCCACCAATGAGAAACCAAGGGAGATACCATTTTTGATAGTTATTGCATGTCTAATGCAAGAATAATCACCAGATTATGAGAGTCCAGCAAAAATTACTCATTTTCGCCCAACATGGGGCTCGAACCCACGACCCTGAGATTAAGAGTCTCATGCTCTACCGACTGAGCTAGCCGGGCTCCCACTTCAAGATGGTATGCAGACTAATCATTTTTTATGAAGGAAATCCATTCCTGGACAATTTTTGGGAGTTATTGCAGGTCTAATGCAAGATTAATCTCCATATTATGAGAGTCAATGCAATATTCAGGCAAAAATTACTCGTTTTCGCCCAACGTGGGGCTCGAACCCACGACCCTGAGATTAAGAGTCTCATGCTCTACCGACTGAGCTAGCCGGGCTCCCACTTCAAGATGGTATGCAGACTAATCATTTTTTATGAAGGAAATCCATTCCTGGACAATTTTTGGGAGTTATTGCAGGTCTAATGCAAGATTAATCTCCATATTATGAGAGTCAATGCAATATTCAGGCAAAAATTACTCGTTTTCGCCCAACGTGGGGCTCGAACCCACGACCCTGAGATTAAGAGTCTCATGCTCTACCGACTGAGCTAGCCGGGCTCCCTCCTTAAGACAGTATGCAGACCAATCCCTTTTTGTGAAAAAAATCAAATCCTGGATATTCCTCTACTCTTGTTTTGCAAGGAAAGCCAGATTTATACATCCTTCAGAGGACAGAGTGTCAAAAAAAAATAAGAGAAAATGAAAACGGAAGTTGTGAGAACTTCATTTTGAGATTGCATAAGAATTCAAATTCCTCTCACATGCTAAAGAATACCTGAACCCTTTTGATTAAACCACTTTAGTTGTTATAATGAGACCATATTTGAAAGCCATCTGTGATTTTTCTGTTTTATAATGGAGAATGCGGGCATCGATCCCGCTACCTCTCGCATGCTAAGCGAGCACTCTACCATTTGAGCTAATCCCCCTGTGTGTTTAATCTGCATAACATGAAAAAAGTAACCTCACTGCCTTCCACACTTTATTTGCAGTCCAATTGCCCATAACAGTGTTCAGTTCACTCCTAACTTATGCCTTACCTCCACTTATGGGATGTTTTACAGTTCAGGTTGGCCTGTTTACTACTCGAATATGAGTGATATTGTGGTGTGTTCATCTAGACTCATACCCTACCTAATCTTGAAGTTAAATTTCCCACCAATGAGAAACCAAGGGAGATACCATTTTTGATAGTTATTGCATGTCTAATGCAAGAATAATCACCAGATTATGAGAGTCCAGCAAAAATTACTCATTTTCGCCCAACGTGGGGCTCAAACCCACGACCCTGAGATTAAGAGTCTCATGCTCTACCGACTGAGCTAGCCGGGCTCCCACTTCAAGATGGTATGCAGACTAATCATTTTTTATGAAGGAAATCCATTCCTGGACAATTTTTGGGAGTTATTGCAGGTCTAATGCAAGATTAATCTCCATATTATGAGAGTCAATGCAATATTCAGGCAAAAATTACTCGTTTTCGCCCAACGTGGGGCTCGAACCCACGACCCTGAGATTAAGAGTCTCATGCTCTACCGACTGAGCTAGCCGGGCTCCCTCCTTAAGACAGTATGCAGACCAATCCCTTTTTGTGAAGAAAATCAAATCCTGGATATTCCTCTACTCTTGTTTTGCAAGGAAAGCCTGATTTATACATCCTTCAGAGGACAGAGTGTCAAAAAAAAAATAAGAGAAAATGAAAACGGAAGTTGTGAGAACTTCATTTTGAGATTGCATAAGAATTCAAATTCCTCTCACATGCTAAAGAATACCTGAACCCTTTTGATTAAACCACTTTAGTTGTTATAATGAGACCATATTTGAAAGCCATCTGTGATTTTTCTGTTCTTACTCTGCAATGACCATGGGCAATGACAAGTTAAAAATAAAATGTATGCAAATTTTATAATGGAGAATGCGGGCATCAACCCTGCTACCTCTCGCATGCTAAGCGAGCGCTCTACCATTTGGGCTAATTCCCCTGAGTGTTTAATCTGCATAACATGAAAAAAGTAACCTCACTGCCTTCCACACTTTATTTGCAGTCCAATTGCCCATAACAGTGTTCAGTTCACTCCTAACTTATGCCTTACCTCCACTTATGGGATGTTTTACAGTTCAGGTTGGCCTGTTTACTACTCGAATATGAGTGATATTGTGGTGTGTTCATCTAGACTCATACCCTACCTAATCTTGAAGTTAAATTTCCCACCAATGAGAAACCAAGGGAGATACCATTTTTGATAGTTATTGCATGTCTAATGCAAGAATAATCACCAGATTATGAGAGTCCAGCAAAAATTACTCATTTTCGCCCAACGTGGGGCTCAAACCCACGACCCTGAGATTAAGAGTCTCATGCTCTACCGACTGAGCTAGCCGGGCTCCCACTTCAAGATGGTATGCAGACTAATCATTTTTTATGAAGGAAATCCATTCCTGGACAATTTTTGGGAGTTATTGCAGGTCTAATGCAAGATTAATCTCCATATTATGAGAGTCAATGCAATATTCAGGCAAAAATTACTCGTTTTCGCCCAACGTGGGGCTCGAACCCACGACCCTGAGATTAAGAGTCTCATGCTCTACCGACTGAGCTAGCCGGGCTCCCTCCTTAAGACAGTATGCAGACCAATCCCTTTTTGTGAAGAAAATCAAATCCTGGATATTCCTCTACTCTTGTTTTGCAAGGAAAGCCTGATTTATACATCCTTCAGAGGACAGAGTGTCAAAAAAAAATAAGAGAAAATGAAAACGGAAGTTGTGAGAACTTCATTTTGAGATTGCATAAGAATTCAAATTCCTCTCACATGCTAAAGAATACCTGAACCCTTTTGATTAAACCACTTTAGTTGTTATAATGAGACCATATTTGAAAGCCATCTGTGATTTTTCTGTTCTTACTCTGCAATGACCATGGGCAATGACAAGTTAAAAATAAAATGTATGCAAATTTTATAATGGAGAATGCGGGCATCAACCCCGCTACCTCTCGCATGCTAAGCGAGCGCTCTACCATTTGGGCTAATTCCCCTGAGTGTTTAATCTGCATAACATGAAAAAAGTAACCTCACTGCCTTCCACACTTTATTTGCAGTCCAATTGCCCATTCAGTTCACTCCTAACTTATGCCTTACCTCCACTTATGGGATGTTTTACAGTTCAGGTTGGCCAGTTTACTACTCGAATATGAGTGATATTGTGGTGTGTTCATCTAGACTCATACCCTACCTAATCTTGAAGTTAAATTTCCCACCAATGAGAAACCAAGGGAGATACCATTTTTGATAGTTATTGCATGTCTAATGCAAGAATAATCACCAGATTATGAGAGTCCAGCAAAAATTACTCATTTTCGCCCAACGTGGGGCTCAAACCCACGACCCTGAGATTAAGAGTCTCATGCTCTACCGACTGAGCTAGCCGGGCTCCCACTTCAAGATGGTATGCAGACTAATCATTTTTTATGAAGGAAATCCATTCCTGGACAATTTTTGGGAGTTATTGCAGGTCTAATGCAAGATTAATCTCCATATTATGAGAGTCAATGCAATATTCAGGCAAAAATTACTCGATTTCGCCCAACGTGGGGCTCGAACCCACGACCCTGAGATTAAGAGTCTCATGCTCTACCGACTGAGCTAGCCGGGCTCCCTCCTTAAGACAGTATGCAGACCAATCCCTTTTTGTGAAAAAAATCAAATCCTGGATATTCCTCTACTCTTGTTTTGCAAGGAAAGCCAGATTTATACATCCTTCAGAGGACAGAGTGTCAAAAAAAAATAAGAGAAAATGAAAACGGAAGTTGTGAGAACTTCATTTTGAGATTGCATAAGAATTCAAATTCCTCTCACATGCTAAAGAATACCTGAACCCTTTTGATTAAACCACTTTAGTTGTTATAATGAGACCATATTTGAAAGCCATCTGTGATTTTTCTGTTCTTACTCTGCAATGACCATGGGCAATGACAAGTTAAAAAAAAAATGTATGCAAATTTTATAATGGAGAATGCGGGCATCAACCCCGCTACCTCTCGCATGCTAAGCGAGCGCTCTACCATTTGAGCTAATTCCCCTGAGTGTTTAATCTGCATAACATGAAAAAAGTAACCTCACTGCCTTCCACACTTTATTTGCAGTCCAATTGCCCATAACAGTGTTCAGTTCACTCCTAACTTATGCCTTACCTCCACTTATGGGATGTTTTACAGTTCAGGTTGGCCTGTTTACTACTCGAATATGAGTGATATTGTGGTGTGTTCATCTAGACTCATATCCTACCTAATCTTGAAGTTAAATTTCCCACCAATGAGAAACCAAGGGAGATACCATTTTTGATAGTTATTGCATGTCTAATGCAAGAATAATCACCAGATTATGAGAGTCCAGCAAAAATTACTCATTTTCGCCCAACATGGGGCTCGAACCCACGACCCTGAGATTAAGAGTCTCATGCTCTACCGACTGAGCTAGCCGGGCTCCCACTTCAAGATGGTATGCAGACTAATCATTTTTTATGAAGGAAATCCATTCCTGGACAATTTTTGGGAGTTATTGCAGGTCTAATGCAAGATTATTCTCCATATTATGAGAGTCAATGCAATATTCAGGCAAAAATTACTCGTTTTCGCCCAACGTGGGGCTCGAACCCACGACCCTGAGACTAAGAGTCTCATGCTCTACCGACTGAGCTAGCCGGGCTCCCACTTCAAGATGGTATGCAGACTAATCATTTTTTATGAAGGAAATCCATTCCTGGACGATTTTCTGGGAGTTATTGCAGGTCTAATGCAAGATTAATCTCCATATTATGAGAGTCAATGCAATATTCAGGCAAAAATTACTCGTTTTCGCCCAACGTGGGGCTCGAACCCACGACCCTGAGATTAAAAGTCTCATGCTCTACCGACTGAGCTAGCCGGGCTCCCACTTCAAGATGGTATGCAGACTAATCATTTTTTATGAAGGAAATCCATTCCTGGACAATTTTTGGGAGTTATTGCAGGTCTAATGCAAGATTAATCTCCATATTATGAGAGTCAATGCAATATTCAGGCAAAAATTACTCGTTTTCGCCCAACGTGGGGCTCGAACCCACGACCCTGAGATTAAGAGTCTCATGCTCTACCGACTGAGCTAGCCGGGCTCCCTCCTTAAGACAGTATGCAGACCAATCCCTTTTTGTGAAAAAAATCAAATCCTGGATATTCCTCTACTCTTGTTTTGCAAGGAAAGCCAGATTTATACATCCTTCAGAGGACAGAGTGTCAAAAAAAAATAAGAGAAAATGAAAACGGAAGTTGTGAGAACTTCATTTTGAGATTGCATAAGAATTCAAATTCCTCTCACATGCTAAAGAATACCTGAACCCTTTTGATTAAACCACTTTAGTTGTTATAATGAGACCATATTTGAAAGCCATCTGTGATTTTTCTGTTTTATAATGGAGAATGCGGGCATCGATCCCGCTACCTCTCGCATGCTAAGCGAGCACTCTACCATTTGAGCTAATCCCCCTGTGTGTTTAATCTGCATAACATGAAAAAAGTAACCTCACTGCCTTCCACACTTTATTTGCAGTCCAATTGCCCATAACAGTGTTCAGTTCACTCCTAACTTATGCCTTACCTCCACTTATGGGATGTTTTACAGTTCAGGTTGGCCTGTTTACTACTCGAATATGAGTGATATTGTGGTGTGTTCATCTAGACTCATACCCTACCTAATCTTGAAGTCAAATTTCCCACCAATGAGAAACCAAGGGAGATACCATTTTTGATAGTTATTGCATGTCTAATGCAAGAATAATCGCCAGATTATGAGAGTCCAGCAAAAATTACTCATTTTCGCCCAACGTGGGGCTCGAACCCACGACCCTGAGATTAAGAGTCTCATGCTCTACCGACTGAGCTAGCCGGGCTCCCACTTCAAGATGGTATGCAGACTAATCATTTTTTATGAAGGAAATCCATTCCTGGACAATTTTTGGGAGTTATTGCAGGTCTAATGCAAGATTAATCTCCATATTATGAGAGTCAATGCAATATTCAGGCAAAAATTACTCGTTTTCGCCCAACGTGGGGCTCGAACCCACGACCCTGAGATTAAGAGTCTCATGCTCTACCGACTGAGCTAGCCGGGCTCCCACTTCAAGATGGTATGCAGACTAATCATTTTTTATGAAGGAAATCCATTCCTGGACAATTTTTGGGAGTTATTGCAGGTCTAATGCAAGATTAATCTCCATATTATGAGAGTCAATGCAATATTCAGGCAAAAATTACTCGTTTTCGCCCAACGTGGGGCTCGAACCCACGACCCTGAGATTAAGAGTCTCATGCTCTACCGACTGAGCTAGCCGGGCTCCCTCCTTAAGACAGTATGCAGACCAATCCCTTTTTGTGAAAAAAATCAAATCCTGGATATTCCTCTACTCTTGTTTTGCAAGGAAAGCCAGATTTATACATCCTTCAGAGGACAGAGTGTCAAAAAAAAATAAGAGAAAATGAAAACGGAAGTTGTGAGAACTTCATTTTGAGATTGCATAAGAATTCAAATTCCTCTCACATGCTAAAGAATACCTGAACCCTTTTGATTAAACCACTTTAGTTGTTATAATGAGACCATATTTGAAAGCCATCTGTGATTTTTCTGTTTTATAATGGAGAATGCGGGCATCAATCCCGCTACCTCTCGCATGCTAAGCGAGCACTCTACCATTTGAGCTAATTCCCCTGTGTGTTTAATCTGCATAACATGAAAAAAGTAACCTCACTGCCTTCCACACTTTATTTGCAGTCCAATTGCCCATAACAGTGTTCAGTTCACTCCTAACTTATGCCTTACCTCCACTTATGGGATGTTTTACAGTTCAGGTTGGCCTGTTTACTACTCGAATATGAGTGATATTGTGGTGTGTTCATCTAGACTCATACCCTACCTAATCTTGAAGTTAAATTTCCCACCAATGAGAAACCAAGGGAGATACCATTTTTGATAGTTATTGCATGTCTAATGCAAGAATAATCACCAGATTATGAGAGTCCAGCAAAAATTACTCATTTTCGCCCAACGTGGGGCTCGAACCCACGACCCTGAGATTAAGAGTCTCATGCTCTACCGACTGAGCTAGCCGGGCTCCCTCTTCAAGATGGTATGCAGACTAATCATTTTTTATGAAGGAAATCCATTCCTGGACAATTTTTGGGAGTTATTGCAGGTCTAATGCAAGATTAATCTCCATATTATGAGAGTCAATGCAATATTCAGGCAAAAATTACTCGTTTTCGCCCAACGTGGGGCTCAAACCCACGACCCTGAGATTAAGAGTCTCATGCTCTACCGACTGAGCTAGCCGGGCTCCCTCCTTAAGACAGTATGCAGACCTATCCCTTTTTGTGAAAAAAATCAAATCCTGGATATTCCTCTACTCTTGTTTTGCAAGGAAAGCCAGATTTATACATCCTTCAGAGGACAGAGTGTCAAAAAAAATAAGAGAAAATGAAAATGGAAGTTGTGAGAACTTCCTTTTGAGATTGCATAAGAATTCAAATTTCTCTCACATGCTAAAGAATACCTGAACCCTTTTGATTAAACCACTTTAGTTGTTATAATGAGACCATATTTGAAAGCCATCTGTGATTTTTCTGTTCTTACTCTGCAATGACCATGGGCAATGACAAGTTAAAAATAAAATGTATGCAAATTTTATAATGGAGAATGCGGGCATCGATCCCGCTACCTCTCGCATGCTAAGCAAGCGCTCTACCATTTGAGCTAATTCCCCTGTGTGTTTAATCTGCATAACATGAAAAAAGTAACCTCACTGCCTTCCACACTTTATTTGAAGTCCAATTGCCCATAAAAGTGTTCAGTTCACTCCTAACTTATGCCTTACCTCCACTTATGGGATGTTTTACAGTTCAGGTTGGCCTGTTTACTACTCGAATATGAGTGATATTGTGGTGTGTTCATCTAGACTCATACCCTACCTAATCTTGAAGTTAAATTTCCCACCAATGAGAAACCAAGGGAGATACCATTTTTGATAGTTATTGCATGTCTAATGCAAGAATAATCACCAGATTATGAGGATCCAGCAAAAATTACTCATTTTCGCCCAACGTGGAGCTCGAACCCACGACCCTGAGATTAAAAGTCTCATGCTCTACCGACTGAGCTAGCCGGGCTCCCACTTCAAGATGGTATGCGGACTAATCATTTTTTATGAAGGAAATCCAGTCTTGGACAATTTTTGGGAGTTATTGCAGGTCTAATGCAAGATTAATCTTCATAATATGAGAGTCAATGCAATATTCAGGCAAAAATTACTCGATTTCGCCCAACGTGGGGCTCGAACCCACGACCCTGAGATTAAGAGTCTCATGCTCTACCGACTGAGCTAGCCGGGCTCCCTCCTTAAGACAGTATGCAGACCAATCCCTTTTTGTGAAAAAAATCAAATCCTGGATATTCCTCTACTCTTGTTTTGCAAGGAAAGCCAGATTTATACATCCTTCAGAGGACAGAGTGTCAAAAAAAAATAAGAGAAAATGAAAACGGAAGTTGTGAGAACTTCATTTTGAGATTGCATAAGAATTCAAATTCCTCTCACATGCTAAAGAATACCTGAACCCTTTTGATTAAACCACTTTAGTTGTTATAATGAGACCACATTTGAAAGCCATCTGTGATTTTTCTGTTTTATAATGGAGAATGCGGGCATCGATCCCGCTACCTCTCGCATGCTAAGCGAGCACTCTACCATTTGAGCTAATTCCCCTGTGTGTTTAATCTGCATAACATGAAAAAAGTAACCTCACTGCCTTCCACACTTTATTTGCAGTCCAATTGCCCATAACAGTGTTCAGTTCACTCCTAACTTATGCCTTACCTCCACTTATGGGATGTTTTACAGTTCAGGTTGGCCTGTTTACTACTCGAATATGAGTGATATTGTGGTGTGTTCATCTAGACTCATACCCTACCTAATCTTGAAGTTAAATTTCCCACCAATGAGAAACCAAGGGAGATACCATTTTTGATAGTTATTGCATGTCTAATGCAAGAATAATCGCCAGATTATGAGAGTCCAGCAAAAATTACTCATTTTCGCCCAACGTGGGGCTCGAACCCACGACCCTGAGATTAAGAGTCTCATGCTCTACCGACTGAGCTAGCCGGGCTCCCACTTCAAGATGGTATGCAGACTAATCATTTTTTATGAAGGAAATCCATTCCTGGACAATTTTTGGGAGTTATTGCAGGTCTAATGCAAGATTAATCTCCATATTATGAGAGTCAATGCAATATTCAGGCAAAAATTACTCGTTTTCGCCCAACGTGGGGCTCGAACCCACGACCCTGAGATTAAGAGTCTCATGCTCTACCGACTGAGCTAGCCGGGCTCCCTCCTTAAGACAGTATGCAGACCAATCCCTTTTTGTGAAGAAAATCAAATCCTGGATATTCCTCTACTCTTGTTTTGCAAGGAAAGCCTGATTTATACATCCTTCAGAGGACAGAGTGTCAAAAAAAAATAAGAGAAAATGAAAACGGAAGTTGTGAGAACTTCATTTTGAGATTGCATAAGAATTCAAATTCCTCTCACATGCTAAAGAATACCTGAACCCTTTAGATTAAACCACTTTAGTTGTTATAATGAGACCATATTTGAAAGCCATCTGTGATTTTTCTGTTCTTACTCTGCAATGACCATGGGCAATGACAAGTTAAAAATAAAATGTATGCAAATTTTATAATGGAGAATGCGGGCATCAACCCCGCTACCTCTCGCATGCTAAGCGAGCGCTCTACCATTTGGGCTAATTCCCCTGAGTGTTTAATCTGCATAACATGAAAAAAGTAACCTCACTGCCTTCCACACTTTATTTGCAGTCCAATTGCCCATAACAGTGTTCAGTTCACTCCTAACTTATGCCTTACCTCCACTTATGGGATGTTTTACAGTTCAGGTTGGCCTGTTTACTACTCGAATATGAGTGATATTGTGGTGTGTTCATCTAGACTCATACCCTACCTAATCTTGAAGTTAAATTTCCCACCAATGAGAAACCAAGGGAGATACCATTTTTGATAGTTATTGCATGTCTAATGCAAGAATAATCACCAGATTATGAGAGTCCAGCAAAAATTACTCATTTTCGCCCAACGTGGGGCTCAAACCCACGACCTTAAGATTAAGAGTCTCATGCTCTACCGACTGAGCTAGCCGGGCTCCCACTTCAAGATGGTATGCAGACTAATCATTTTTCATGAAGGAAATCCATTCCTGGACAATTTTTGGGAGTTATTGCAGGTCTAATGCAAGATTAATCTCCATATTATGAGAGTCAATGCAATATTCAGGCAAAAATTACTCGATTTCGCCCAACGTGGGGCTCGAACCCACGACCCTGAGATTAAGAGTCTCATGCTCTACCGACTGAGCTAGCCGGGCTCCCTCCTTAAGACAGTATGCAGACCAATCCCTTTTTGTGAAAAAAATCAAATCCTGGATATTCCTCTACTCTTGTTTTGCAAGGAAAGCCAGATTTATACATCCTTCAGAGGACAGAGTGTCAAAAAAAAATAAGAGAAAATGAAAACGGAAGTTGTGAGAACTTCATTTTGAGATTGCATAAGAATTCAAATTCTTCTCACGTGCTAAAGAATACCTGAACCCTTTTGATTAAACCACTTTAGTTGTTATAATGAGACCATATTTGAAAGCCATCTGTGATTTTTCTGTTCTTACTCTGCAATGACCATGGGCAATGACAAGTTAAAAATAAAATGTATGCAAATTTTATAATGGAGAATGCGGGCATCAACCCCGCTACCTCTCGCATGCTAAGCGAGCGCTCTACCATTTGAGCTAATTCCCCTGAGTGTTTAATCTGCATAACATGAAAAAAGTAACCTCACTGCCTTCCACACTTTATTTGCAGTCCAATTGCCCATAACAGTGTTCAGTTCACTCCTAACTTATGCCTTACCTCCACTTATGGGATGTTTTACAGTTCAGGTTGGCCTGTTTACTACTCGAATATGAGTGATATTGTGGTGTGTTCATCTAGACTCATACCCTACCTAATCTTGAAGTTAAATTTCCCACCAATGAGAAACCAAGGGAGATACCATTTTTGATAGTTATTGCATGTCTAATGCAAGAATAATCACCAGATTATGAGAGTCCAGCAAAAATTACTCATTTTCGCCCAACGTGGGGCTCGAACCCACGACCCTGAGATTAAGAGTCTCATGCTCTACCGACTGAGCTAGCCGGGCTCCACTTCAAGATGGTATGCAGACTAATCATTTTTTATGAAGGAAATCCATTCCTGGACAATTTTTGGGAGTTATTGCAGGTCTAATGCAAGATTAATCTCCATATTATGAGAGTCAATGCAATATTCAGGCAAAAATTACTCGTTTTCGCCCAACGTGGGGCTCGAACCCACGACCCTGAGATTAAAAGTCTCATGCTCTACCGACTGAGCTAGCCGGGCTCCCACTTCAAGATGGTATGCAGACTAATCATTTTTTATGAAGGAAATCCATTCCTGGACAATTTTCTGGGAGTTATTGCAGGTCTAATGCAAGATTAATCTCCATATTATGAGAGTCAATGCAATATTCAGGCAAAAATTACTCGTTTTCGCCCAACGTGGGGCTCGAACCCACGACCCTGAGATTAAGAGTCTCATGCTCTACCGACTGAGCTAGCCGGGCTCCCTCCTTAAGACAGTATGCAGACCAATCCCTTTTTGTGAAAAAAATCAAATCCTGGATATTCCTCTACTCTTGTTTTGCAAGGAAAGCCAGATTTATACATCCTTCAGAGGACAGAGTGTCAAAAAAAAATAAGAGAAAATGAAAACGGAAGTTGTGAGAACTTCATTTTGAGATTGCATAAGAATTCAAATTCCTCTCACATGCTAATGAATACCTGAACCCTTTTGATTAAACCACTTTAGTTGTTATAATGAGACCATATTTGAAAGCCATCTGTGATTTTTCTGTTTTATAATGGAGAATGCGGGCATCGATCCCGCTACCTCTCGCATGCTAAGCGAGCACTCTACCATTTGAGCTAATTCCCCTGTGTGTTTAATCTGCATAACATGAAAAAAGTAACCTCACTGCCTTCCACACTTTATTTGCAGTCCAATTGCCCATAACAGTGTTCAGTTCACTCCTAACTTATGCCTTACCTCCACTTATGGGATGTTTTACAGTTCAGGTTGGCCTGTTTACTACTCGAATATGAGTGATATTGTGGTGTGTTCATCTAGACTCATACCCTACCTAATCTTGAAGTCAAATTTCCCACCAATGAGAAACCAAGGGAGATACCATTTTTGATAGTTATTGCATGTCTAATGCAAGAATAATCGCCAGATTATGAGAGTCCAGCAAAAATTACTCATTTTCGCCCAACGTGGGGCTCAAACCCACGACCCTGAGATTAAGAGTCTCATGCTCTACCGACTGAGCTAGCCGGGCTCCCACTTCAAGATGGTATGCAGACTAATCATTTTTTATGAAGGAAATCCATTCCTGGACAATTTTTGGGAGTTATTGCAGGTCTAATGCAAGATTAATCTCCATATTATGAGAGTCAATGCAATATTCAGGCAAAAATTACTCGTTTTCACCCAACGTGGGGCTCGAACCCACGACCCTGAGATTAAGAGTCTCATGCTCTACCGACTGAGCTAGCCGGGCTCCCTCCTTAAGACAGTATGCAGACCAATCCCTTTTTGTGAAAAAAATCAAATCCTGGATATTCCTCTACTCTTGTTTTGCAAGGAAAGCCAGATTTATACATCCTTCAGAGGACAGAGTGTCAAAAAAAAATAAGAGAAAATGAAAACGGAAGTTGTGAGAACTTCATTTTGAGATTGCATAAGAATTCAAATTCCTCTCACATGCTAAAGAATACCTGAACCCTTTTGATTAAACCACTTTAGTTGTTATAATGAGACCATATTTGAAAGCCATCTGTGATTTTTCTGTTTTATAATGGAGAATGCGGGCATCGATCCCGCTACCTCTCGCATGCTAAGCGAGCACTCTACCATTTGAGCTAATCCCCCTGTGTGTTTAATCTGCATAACATGAAAAAAGTAACCTCACTGCCTTCCACACTTTATTTGCAGTCCAATTGCCCATAACAGTGTTCAGTTCACTCCTAACTTATGCCTTACCTCCACTTATGGGATGTTTTACAGTTCAGGTTGGCCTGTTTACTACTCGAATATGAGTGATATTGTGGTGTGTTCATCTAGACTCATACCCTACCTAATCTTGAAGTTAAATTTCCCACCAATGAGAAACCAAGGGAGATACCATTTTTGATAGTTATTGCATGTCTAATGCAAGAATAATCGCCAGATTATGAGAGTCCAGCAAAAATTACTCATTTTCGCCCAACGTGGGGCTCGAACCCACGACCCTGAGATTAAGAGTCTCATGCTCTACCGACTGAGCTAGCCGGGCTCCCACTTCAAGATGGTATGCAGACTAATCATTTTTTATGAAGGAAATCCATTCCTGGACAATTTTGGGGAGTTATTGCAGGTCTAATGCAAGATTAATCTCCATATTATGAGAGTCAATGCAATATTCAGGCAAAAATTACTCGTTTTCGCCCAACGTGGGGCTCGAACCCACGACCCTGAGATTAAGAGTCTCATGCTCTACCGACTGAGCTAGCCGGGCTCCCTCCTTAAGACAGTATGCAGACCAATCCCTTTTTGTGAAGAAAATCAAATCCTGGATATTCCTCTACTCTTGTTTTGCAAGGAAAGCCTGATTTATACATCCTTCAGAGGACAGAGTGTCAAAAAAAAAATAAGAGAAAATGAAAACGGAAGTTGTGAGAACTTCATTTTGAGATTGCATAAGAATTCAAATTCCTCTCACATGCTAAAGAATACCTGAACCCTTTTGATTAAACCACTTTAGTTGTTATAATGAGACCATATTTGAAAGCCATCGGTGATTTTTCTGTTCTTACTCTGCAATGACCATGGGCAATGACAAGTTAAAAATAAAATGTATGCAAATTTTATAATGGAGAATGCGGGCATCAACCCTGCTACCTCTCGCATGCTAAGCGAGCGCTCTACCATTTGGGCTAATTCCCCTGAGTGTTTAATCTGCATAACATGAAAAAAGTAACCTCACTGCCTTCCACACTTTATTTGCAGTCCAATTGCCCATAACAGTGTTCAGTTCACTCCTAACTTATGCCTTACCTCCACTTATGGGATGTTTTACAGTTCAGGTTGGCCTGTTTACTACTCGAATATGAGTGATATTGTGGTGTGTTCATCTAGACTCATACCCTACCTAATCTTGAAGTTAAATTTCCCACCAATGAGAAACCAAGGGAGATACCATTTTTGATAGTTATTGCATGTCTAATGCAAGAATAATCACCAGATTATGAGAGTCCAGCAAAAATTACTCATTTTCGCCCAACGTGGGGCTCAAACCCACGACCCTGAGATTAAGAGTCTCATGCTCTACCGACTGAGCTAGCCGGGCTCCCACTTCAAGATGGTATGCAGACTAATCATTTTTTATGAAGGAAATCCATTCCTGGACAATTTTTGGGAGTTATTGCAGGTCTAATGCAAGATTAATCTCCATATTATGAGAGTCAATGCAATATTCAGGCAAAAATTACTCGTTTTCGCCCAACGTGGGGCTCGAACCCACGACCCTGAGATTAAGAGTCTCATGCTCTACCGACTGAGCTAGCCGGGCTCCCTCCTTAAGACAGTATGCAGACCAATCCCTTTTTGTGAAGAAAATCAAATCCTGGATATTCCTCTACTCTTGTTTTGCAAGGAAAGCCTGATTTATACATCCTTCAGAGGACAGAGTGTCAAAAAAAAAATAAGAGAAAATGAAAACGGAAGTTGTGAGAACTTCATTTTGAGATTGCATAAGAATTCAAATTCCTCTCACATGCTAAAGAATACCTGAACCCTTTTGATTAAACCACTTTAGTTGTTATAATGAGACCATATTTGAAAGCCATCTGTGATTTTTCTGTTCTTACTCTGCAATGACCATGGGCAATGACAAGTTAAAAATAAAATGTATGCAAATTTTATAATGGAGAATGCGGGCATCAACCCCGCTACCTCTCGCATGCTAAGCGAGCGCTCTACCATTTGGGCTAATTCCCCTGAGTGTTTAATCTGCATAACATGAAAAAAGTAACCTCACTGCCTTCCACACTTTATTTGCAGTCCAATTGCCCATTCAGTTCACTCCTAACTTATGCCTTACCTCCACTTATGGGATGTTTTACAGTTCAGGTTGGCCAGTTTACTACTCGAATATGAGTGATATTGTGGTGTGTTCATCTAGACTCATACCCTACCTAATCTTGAAGTTAAATTTCCCACCAATGAGAAACCAAGGGAGATACCATTTTTGATAGTTATTGCATGTCTAATGCAAGAATAATCACCAGATTATGAGAGTCCAGCAAAAATTACTCATTTTCGCCCAACGTGGGGCTCCAACCCACGACCCTGAGATTAAGAGTCTCATGCTCTACCGACTGAGCTAGCCGGGCTCCCACTTCAAGATGGTATGCAGACTAATCATTTTTTATGAAGGAAATCCATTCCTGGACAATTTTTGGGAGTTATTGCAGGTCTAATGCAAGATTAATCTCCATATTATGAGAGTCAATGCAATATTCAGGCAAAAATTACTCGATTTCGCCCAACGTGGGGCTCGAACCCACGACCCTGAGATTAAGAGTCTCATGCTCTACCGACTGAGCTAGCCGGGCTCCCTCCTTAAGACAGTATGCAGACCAATCCCTTTTTGTGAAAAAAATCAAATCCTGGATATTCCTCTACTCTTGTTTTGCAAGGAAAGCCAGATTTATACATCCTTCAGAGGACAGAGTGTCAAAAAAAAATAAGAGAAAATGAAAACGGAAGTTGTGAGAACTTCATTTTGAGATTGCATAAGAATTCAAATTCCTCTCACATGCTAAAGAATACCTGAACCCTTTTGATTAAACCACTTTAGTTGTTATAATGAGACCATATTTGAAAGCCATCTGTGATTTTTCTGTTCTTACTCTGCAATGACCATGGGCAATGACAAGTTAAAAAAAAAATGTATGCAAATTTTATAATGGAGAATGCGGGCATCAACCCCGCTACCTCTCGCATGCTAAGCGAGCGCTCTACCATTTGAGCTAATTCCCCTGAGTGTTTAATCTGCATAACATGAAAAAAGTAACCTCACTGCCTTCCACACTTTATTTGCAGTCCAATTGCCCATAACAGTGTTCAGTTCACTCCTAACTTATGCCTTACCTCCACTTATGGGATGTTTTACAGTTCAGGTTGGCCTGTTTACTACTCGAATATGAGTGATATTGTGGTGTGTTCATCTAGACTCATATCCTACCTAATCTTGAAGTTAAATTTCCCACCAATGAGAAACCAAGGGAGATACCATTTTTGATAGTTATTGCATGTCTAATGCAAGAATAATCACCAGATTATGAGAGTCCAGCAAAAATTACTCATTTTCGCCCAACATGGGGCTCGAACCCACGACCCTGAGATTAAGAGTCTCATGCTCTACCGACTGAGCTAGCCGGGCTCCCACTTCAAGATGGTATGCAGACTAATCATTTTTTATGAAGGAAATCCATTCCTGGACAATTTTTGGGAGTTATTGCAGGTCTAATGCAAGATTAATCTCCATATTATGAGAGTCAATGCAATATTCAGGCAAAAATTACTCGTTTTCGCCCAACGTGGGGCTCGAACCCACGACCCTGAGATTAAGAGTCTCATGCTCTACCGACTGAGCTAGCCGGGCTCCCACTTCAAGATGGTATGCAGACTAATCATTTTTTATGAAGGAAATCCATTCCTGGACAATTTTCTGGGAGTTATTGCAGGTCTAATGCAAGATTAATCTCCATATTATGAGAGTCAATGCAATATTCAGGCAAAAATTACTCGTTTTCGCCCAACGTGGGGCTCGAACCCACGACCCTGAGATTAAAAGTCTCATGCTCTACCGACTGAGCTAGCCGGGCTCCCACTTCAAGATGGTATGCAGACTAATCATTTTTTATGAAGGAAATCCATTCCTGGACAATTTTTGGGAGTTATTGCAGGTCTAATGCAAGATTAATCTCCATATTATGAGAGTCAATGCAATATTCAGGCAAAAATTACTCGTTTTCGCCCAACGTGGGGCTCGAACCCACGACCCTGAGATTAAGAGTCTCATGCTCTACCGACTGAGCTAGCCGGGCTCCCTCCTTAAGACAGTATGCAGACCAATCCCTTTTTGTGAAAAAAATCAAATCCTGGATATTCCTCTACTCTTGTTTTGCAAGGAAAGCCAGATTTATACATCCTTCAGAGGACAGAGTGTCAAAAAAAAATAAGAGAAAATGAAAACGGAAGTTGTGAGAACTTCATTTTGAGATTGCATAAGAATTCAAATTCCTCTCACATGCTAAAGAATACCTGAACCCTTTTGATTAAACCACTTTAGTTGTTATAATGAGACCATATTTGAAAGCCATCTGTGATTTTTCTGTTTTATAATGGAGAATGCGGGCATCGATCCCGCTACCTCTCGCATGCTAAGCGAGCACTCTACCATTTGAGCTAATCCCCCTGTGTGTTTAATCTGCATAACATGAAAAAAGTAACCTCACTGCCTTCCACACTTTATTTGCAGTCCAATTGCCCATAACAGTGTTCAGTTCACTCCTAACTTATGCCTTACCTCCACTTATGGGATGTTTTACAGTTCAGGTTGGCCTGTTTACTACTCAAATATGAGTGATATTGTGGTGTGTTCATCTAGACTCATACCCTACCTAATCTTGAAGTCAAATTTCCCACCAATGAGAAACCAAGGGAGATACCATTTTTGATAGTTATTGCATGTCTAATGCAAGAATAATCGCCAGATTATGAGAGTCCAGCAAAAATTACTCATTTTCGCCCAACGTGGGGCTCAAACCCACGACCCTGAGATTAAGAGTCTCATGCTCTACCGACTGAGCTAGCCGGGCTCCCACTTCAAGATGGTATGCAGACTAATCATTTTTTATGAAGGAAATCCATTCCTGGACAATTTTTGGGAGTTATTGCAGGTCTAATGCAAGATTAATCTCCATATTATGAGAGTCAATGCAATATTCAGGCAAAAATTACTCGATTTCGCCCAACGTGGGGCTCGAACCCACGACCCTGAGATTAAGAGTCTCATGCTCTACCGACTGAGCTAGCCGGGCTCCCTCCTTAAGACAGTATGCAGACCAATCCCTTTTTGTGAAAAAAATCAAATCCTGGATATTCCTCTACTCTTGTTTTGCAAGGAAAGCCAGATTTATACATCCTTCAGAGGACAGAGTGTCAAAAAAAAATAAGAGAAAATGAAAACGGAAGTTGTGAGAACTTCATTTTGAGATTGCATAAGAATTCAAATTCCTCTCACATGCTAAAGAATACCTGAACCCTTTTGATTAAACCACTTTAGTTGTTATAATGAGACCATATTTGAAAGCCATCTGTGATTTTTCTGTTCTTACTCTGCAATGACCATGGGCAATGACAAGTTAAAAATAAAATGTATGCAAATTTTATAATGGAGAATGCGGGCATCAACCCCGCTACCTCTCGCATGCTAAGCGAGCGCTCTACCATTTGAGCTAATTCCCCTGAGTGTTTAATCTGCATAACATGAAAAAAGTAACCTCACTGCCTTCCACACTTTATTTGCAGTCCAATTGCCCATAACAGTGTTCAGTTCACTCCTAACTTATGCCTTACCTCCACTTATGGGATGTTTTACAGTTCAGGTTGGCCTGTTTACTACTCGAATATGAGTGATATTGTGGTGTGTTCATCTAGACTCATACCCTACCTAATCTTGAAGTTAAATTTCCCACCAATGAGAAACCAAGGGAGATACCATTTTTGATAGTTATTGCATGTCTAATGCAAGAATAATCACCAGATTATGAGAGTCCAGCAAAAATTACTCATTTTCGCCCAACGTGGGTCTCGAACCCACGACCCTGAGATTAAGAGTCTCATGCTCTACCGACTGAGCTAGCCGGGCTCCCACTTCAAGATGGTATGCAGACTAATCATTTTTTATGAAGCAAATCCATTCCTGGACAATTTTTGGGAGTTATTGCAGGTCTAATGCAAGATTAATCTCCATATTATGAGAGTCAATGCAATATTCAGGCAAAAATTACTCATTTTCGCCCAACGTGGGGCTCAAACCCACGACCCTGAGATTAAGAGTCTCATGCTCTACCGACTGAGCTAGCCGGGCTCCCACTTCAAGATGGTATGCAGACTAATCATTTTTTATGAAGGAAATCCATTCCTGGACAATTTTTGGGAGTTATTGCAGGTCTAATGCAAGATTAATCTCCATATTATGAGAGTCAATGCAATATTCAGGCAAAAATTACTCGATTTCGCCCAACGTGGGGCTCGAACCCACGACCCTGAGATTAAGAGTCTCATGCTCTACCGACTGAGCTAGCCGGGCTCCCTCCTTAAGACAGTATGCAGACCAATCCCTTTTTGTGAAAAAAATCAAATCCTGGATATTCCTCTACTCTTGTTTTGCAAGGAAAGCCAGATTTATACATCCTTCAGAGGACAGAGTGTCAAAAAAAAATAAGAGAAAATGAAAACGGAAGTTGTGAGAACTTCATTTTGAGATTGCATAAGAATTCAAATTCCTCTCACATGCTAAAGAATACCTGAACCCTTTTGATTAAACCACTTTAGTTGTTATAATGAGACCATATTTGAAAGCCATCTGTGATTTTTCTGTTCTTACTCTGCAATGACCATGGGCAATGACACGTTAAAAATAAAATGTATGCAAATTTTATAATGGAGAATGCGGGCATCAACCCCGCTACCTCTCGCATGCTAAGCGAGCGCTCTACCATTTGAGCTAATTCCCCTGAGTGTTTAATCTGCATAACATGAAAAAAGTAACCTCACTGCCTTCCACACTTTATTTGCAGTCCAATTGCCCATAACAGTGTTCAGTTCACTCCTAACTTATGCCTTACCTCCACTTATGGGATGTTTTACAGTTCAGGTTGGCCTGTTTACTACTCGAATATGAGTGATATTGTGGTGTGTTCATCTAGACTCATATCCTACCTAATCTTGAAGTTAAATTTCCCACCAATGAGAAACCAAGGGAGATACCATTTTTGATAGTTATTGCATGTCTAATGCAAGAATAATCACCAGATTATGAGAGTCCAGCAAAAATTACTCATTTTCGCCCAACATGGGGCTCGAACCCACGACCCTGAGATTAAGAGTCTCATGCTCTACCGACTGAGCTAGCCGGGCTCCCACTTCAAGATGGTATGCAGACTAATCATTTTTTATGAAGGAAATCCATTCCTGGACAATTTTTGGGAGTTATTGCAGGTCTAATGCAAGATTAATCTCCATATTATGAGAGTCAATGCAATATTCAGGCAAAAATTACTCGTTTTCGCCCAACGTGGGGCTCGAACCCACGACCCTGAGATTAAGAGTCTCATGCTCTACCGACTGAGCTAGCCGGGCTCCCTCCTTAAGACAGTATGCAGACCAATCCCTTTTTGTGAAGGAAATCCATTCCTGGACAATTTTTGGGAGTTATTGCAGGTCTAATGCAAGATTAATCTCCATATTATGAGAGTCAATGCAATATTCAGGCAAAAATTACTCGTTTTCGCCCAACGTGGGGCTCGAACCCACGACCCTGAGATTAAGAGTCTCATGCTCTACCGACTGAGCTAGCCGGGCTCCCTCCTTAAGACAGTATGCAGACCAATCCCTTTTTGTGAAAAAAATCAAATCCTGGATATTCCTCTACTCTTGTTTTGCAAGGAAAGCCAGATTTATACATCCTTCAGAGGACAGAGTGTCAAAAAAAAATAAGAGAAAATGAAAACGGAAGTTGTGAGAACTTCATTTTGAGATTGCATAAGAATTCAAATTCCTCTCACATGCTAAAGAATACCTGAACCCTTTTGATTAAACCACTTTAGTTGTTATAATGAGACCATATTTGAAAGCCATCTGTGATTTTTCTGTTTTATAATGGAGAATGCGGGCATCGATCCCGCTACCTCTCGCATGCTAAGCGAGCACTCTACCATTTGAGCTAATTCCCCTGTGTGTTTAATCTGCATAACATGAAAAAAAGTAACCTCACTGCCTTCCACACTTTATTTGCAGTCCAATTGCCCTTAACAGTGTTCAGTTCACTCCTAACTTATGCCTTACCTCCACTTATGGGATGTTTTACAGTTCAGGTTGGCCTGTTTACTACTCGAATATGAGTGATATTGTGGTGTGTTCATCTAGACTCATACCCTACCTAATCTTGAAGTTAAATTTCCCACCAATGAGAAACCAAGGGAGATACCATTTTTGATAGTTATTGCATGTCTAATGCAAGAATAATCGCCAGATTATGAGAGTCCAGCAAAAATTACTCATTTTCGCCCAACGTGGGGCTCGAACCCACGACCCTGAGATTAAGAGTCTCATGCTCTACCGACTGAGCTAGCCGGGCTCCCACTTCAAGATGGTATGCAGACTAATCATTTTTTATGAAGGAAATCCATTCCTGGACAATTTTTGGGAGTTATTGCAGGTCTAATGCAAGATTAATCTCCATATTATGAGAGTCAATGCAATATTCAGGCAAAAATTACTCGTTTTCGCCCAACGTGGGGCTCGAACCCACGACCCTGAGATTAAGAGTCTCATGCTCTACCGACTGAGCTAGCCGGGCTCCCTCCTTGAGACAGTATGCAGACCAATCCCTTTTTGTGAAGAAAATCAAATCCTGGATATTCCTCTACTCTTGTTTTGCAAGGAAAACCTGATTTATACATCCTTCAGAGGACAGAGTGTCAAAAAAAAATAAGAGAAAATGAAAACGGAAGTTGTGAGAACTTCATTTTGAGATTGCATAAGAATTCAAATTCCTCTCACATGCTAAAGAATACCTGAACCCTTTTGATTAAACTACTTTAGTTGTTATAATGAGACCATATTTGAAAGCCATCTGTGATTTTTCTGTTCTTACTCTGCAATGAACATGGGCAATGACAAGTTAAAAATAAAATGTATGCAAATTTTATAATGGAGAATGCGGGCATCAACCCCGCTACCTCTCGCATGCTAAGCGAGCGCTCTACCATTTGAGCTAATTCCCCTGAGTGTTTAATCTGCATAACATGAAAAAAGTAACCTCACTGCCTTCCACACTTTATTTGCAGTCCAATTGCCCATAACAGTGTTCAGTTCACTCCTAACTTAGGCCTTACCTCCACTTATGGGATGTTTTACAGTTCAGGTTGGCCTGTTTACTACTCAAATATGAGTGATATTGTGGTGTGTTCATCTAGACTCATACCCTACCTAATCTTGAAGTTAAATTTCCCACCAATGAGAAACCAAGGGAGATACCATTTGTGATAGTTATTGCATGTCTAATGCAAGAATAATCACCAGATTATGAGAGTCCAGCAAAAATTACTCATTTTCGCCCAACGTGGGGCTCAAACCCACGACCCTGAGATTAAGAGTCTCATGCTCTACCGACTGAGCTAGCCGGGCTCCCACTTCAAGATGGTATGCAGACTAATCATTTTTTATGAAGGAAATCCATTCCTGGACAATTTTTGGGAGTTATTGCAGGTCTAATGCAAGATTAATCTCCATATTATGAGAGTCAATGCAATATTCAGGCAAAAATTACTCGATTTCGCCCAACGTGGGGCTCGAACCCACGACCCTGAGATTAAGAGTCTCATGCTCTACCGACTGAGCTAGCCGGGCTCCCTCCTTAAGACAGTATGCAGACCAATCCCTTTTTGTGAAAAAAATCAAATCCTGGATATTCCTCTACTCTTGTTTTGCAAGGAAAGCCAGATTTATACATCCTTCAGAGGACAGAGTGTCAAAAAAAAATAAGAGAAAATGAAAACGGAAGTTGTGAGAACTTCATTTTGAGATTGCATAAGAATTCAAATTCCTCTCACATGCTAAAGAATACCTGAACCCTTTTGATTAAACCACTTTAGTTGTTATAATGAGACCATATTTGAAAGCCATCTGTGATTTTTCTGTTCTTACTCTGCAATGACCATGGGCAATGACAAGTTAAAAATAAAATGTATGCAAATTTTATAATGGAGAATGCGGGCATCAACCCCGCTACCTCTCGCATGCTAAGCGAGCGCTCTACCATTTGAGCTAATTCCCCTGAGTGTTTAATCTGCATAACATGAAAAAAGTAACCTCACTGCCTTCCACACTTTATTTGCAGTCCAATTGCCCATAACAGTGTTCAGTTCACTCCTAACTTATGCCTTACCTCCACTTATGGGATGTTTTACAGTTCAGGTTGGCCTGTTTACTACTCGAATATGAGTGATATTGTGGTGTGTTCATCTAGACTCATATCCTACCTAATCTTGAAGTTAAATTTCCCACCAATGAGAAACCAAGGGAGATACCATTTTTGATAGTTATTGCATGTCTAATGCAAGAATAATCACCAGATTATGAGAGTCCAGCAAAAATTACTCATTTTCGCCCAACGTGGGTCTCGAACCCACGACCCTGAGATTAAGAGTCTCATGCTCTACCGACTGAGCTAGCCGGGCTCCCACTTCAAGATGGTATGCAGACTAATCATTTTTTATGAAGGAAATCCATTCCTGGACAATTTTTGGGAGTTATTGCAGGTCTAATGCAAGATTAATCTCCATATTATGAGAGTCAATGCAATATTCAGGCAAAAATTACTCGTTTTCGCCCAACGTGGAAATCGAACCCACGACCCTGAGATTAAGAGTCTCATGCTCTACCGACTGAGCTAGCCGGGCTCCCTCCTTAAGACAGTATGCAGACCAATCCCTTTTTGTGAAAAAAATCAAATCCTGGATATTCCTCTACTCTTGTTTTGCAAGGAAAGCCAGATTTATACATCCTTCAGAGGACAGAGTGTCAAAAAAAAATAAGAGAAAATGAAAACGGAAGTTGTGAGAACTTCATTTTGAGATTGCATAAGAATTCAAATTCCTCTCACATGCTAAAGAATACCTGAACCCTTTTGATTAAACCACTTTAGTTGTTATAATGAGACCATATTTGAAAGCCATCTGTGATTTTTCTGTTTTATAATGGAGAATGCGGGCATCGATCCCGCTACCTCTCGCATGCTAAGCGAGCACTCTACCATTTGAGCTAATTCCCCTGTGTGTTTAATCTGCATAACATGAAAAAAGTAACCTCACTGCCTTCCACACTTTATTTGCAGTCCAATTGCCCATAACAGTGTTCAGTTCACTCCTAACTTATGCCTTACCTCCACTTATGGGATGTTTTACAGTTCAGGTTGGCCTGTTTACTACTCGAATATGAGTGATATTGTGGTGTGTTCATCTAGACTCATACCCTACCTAATCTTGAAGTTAAATTTCCCACCAATGAGAAACCAAGGGAGATACCATTTTTGATAGTTATTGCATGTCTAATGCAAGAATAATCACCAGATTATGAGAGTCCAGCAAAAATTACTCATTTTCGCCCAACGTGGGGCTCGAACCCCCGACCCTGAGATTAAGAGTCTCATGCTCTACCGACTGAGCTAGCCAGGCTCCCACTTCAAGATGGTATGCAGACTAATCATTTTTTATGAAGGAAATCCATTCCTGGACAATTTTTGGGAGTTATTGCAGGTCTAATGCAAGATTAATCTCCATATTATGAGAGTCAATGCAATATTCAGGCAAAAATTACTCGTTTTCGCCCAACGTGGGGCTCGAACCCACGACCCTGAGATTAAGAGTCCCATGCTCTACCGACTGAGCTAGCCGGGCTCCCTCCTTAAGACAGTATGCAGACCAATCCCTTTTTGTGAAGAAAATCAAATCCTGGATATTCCTCTACTCTTGTTTTGCAAGGAAAGCCTGATTTATACATCCTTCAGAGGACAGAGTGTCAAAAAAAAATAAGAGAAAATGAAAACGGAAGTTGTGAGAACTTCATTTTGAGATTGCATAAGAATTCAAATTCCTCTCACATGCTAAAGAATACCTGAACCCTTTTGATTAAACCACTTTAGTTGTTATAATGAGACCATATTTGAAAGCCATCTGTGATTTTTCTGTTCTTACTCTGCAATGACCATGGGCAATGACAAGTTAAAAATAAAATGTATGCAAATTTTATAATGGAGAATGCGGGCATCGATCCCGCTACCTCTCGCATGCTAAGCGAGCGCTTTACTATTTGAGCTAATTCCCCTGTGTGTTTAATCTGCATAACATGAAAAAAGTAACCTTACTGCGTTCCACACTTTATTTGAAGTCCAATTGCCCATAACAGTGTTCAGTTCACTCCTAATTTATGCCTTACCTCCACTTATGGGATGTTTTACAGTTCAGGTTGGCCTGTTTACTACTCGAATATGAGTGATATTGCGCTGTGTTCATCTAGACTCATACCCTAGCTAATCTTGAAGTTAAATTTCCCACCAATGAGAAACCAAGGGAGATACCTTTTCTGATAGTTATTGCATGTCTAATGCAAGAATATTCACCAGATTATGAGAGTCAATGCAATAATCCAGCAAAAATTACTCATTTTCGCCCAACGTGGGGCTCGAACCCACGACCCTGAGATTAAGAGTCTCATGCTCTACCGACTGAGCTAGCCGGGCTCCCACTTCAAGATGGTATGCAGACTAATCATTTTTTATGAAGGAAATCCATTCCTGGACAATTTTTGGGAGTTATTGCAGGTCTAATGCAAGATTAATCTCCATATTATGAGAGTCAATGCAATATTCAGGCAAAAATTACTCGTTTTCGCCCAACGTGGAGCTCGAACCCACGACCCTGAGATTAAGAGTCTCATGCTCTACCGACTGAGCTAGCCGGGCTCCCTCCTTAAGACAGTATGCAGACCAATCCCTTTTTGTGAAAAAAATCAAATCCTGGATATTCCTCTACTCTTGTTTTGCAAGGAAAGCCAGATTTATACATCCTTCAGAGGAAAGAGTGTCAAAAAAAATAAGAGAAAATGAAAATGGAAGTTGTGAGAACTTCATTTTGAGATTGCATAAGAATTCAAATTCCTCTCACATGCTAAAGAATACCTGAACCCTTTTGATTAAACCACTTTAGTTGTTATAATGAGACCATATTTGAAAGCCATCTGTGATTTTTCTGTTCTTACTCTGCAATGACCATGGGCAATGACAAGTTAAAAATAAAATGTATGCAAATTTTATAATGGAGAATGCGGGCATCGATCCCGCTACCTCTCGCATGCTAAGCGAGCGCTCTACCATTTGAGCTAATTCCCCTGTGTGTTTAATCTGCATAACATGAAAAAAGTAACCTCACTGCCTTCCACACTTTATTTGAAGTCCAATTGCCCATAACAGTGTTCAGTTCACTCCTAACTTATGCCTTACCTCCACTTATGGGATGTTTTACAGTTCAGGTTGGCCTGTTTACTACTCGATTATGAGTGATATTGTGGTGTGTTCATCTAGACTCATACTCTACCTAATATTGAAGTTAAATTTCCCACCAATGAGAAACCAAGGGAGATACCATTTTTGATAGTTATTGCATGTCTAATGCAAGAATAATCACCAGATTATGAGAGTCCAGCAAAAATTACTCATTTTCGCCCAACGTGGGGCTCGAACCCACGACCCTGAGATTAAGAGTCTCATGCTCTACCGACTGAGCTAGCCGGGCTCCCACTTCAAGATGGTATGCAGACTAATCATTTTTTATGAAGGAAATCCATTCCTGGACAATTTTTGGGAGTTATTGCAGTTCTAATGCAAGATTAATCTCCATATTATGAGAGTCAATGCAATATTCAGGCAAAAATTACTCATTTTCCCCCAACGTGGGGCTCGAACCCACGACCCTGAGATTAAGAGTCTCATGCTCTACCGACTGAGCTAGCCGGAATCTCCCTCCTTAAGACAGTATGCAGACCAATCCCTTTTTGTGAAAAAAATCAAATCCTGGATATTCCTCTACTCTTGTTTTGCAAGGAAAGCCAGATTTATACATCCTTCAGAGGACAGAGTGTCAAAAAAAATAAGAGAAAATGAAAATGGAAGTTGTGAGAACTTCATTTTGAGATTGCATAAGAATTCAAATTCCTCTCACATGCTAAAGAATACCTGAACCCTTTTGATTAAACCACTTTAGTTGTTATAATGAGACCATATTTGAAAGCCATCTGTGATTTTTCTGTTCTTACTCTGCAATGACCATGGGCAATGACAAGTTAAAAATAAAATGTATGCAAATTTTATAATGGAGAATGCGGGCATCGATCCCGCTACCTCTCGCATGCTAAGCGAGCACTCTACCATTTGAGCTAATTCCCCTTTGTGTTTAATCTGCATAACATGAAAAAAGTAACCTCACTGCCTTCCACACTTTATTTGAAGTCCAATTGCCCATAACAGTGTTCAGTTCACTCCTAACTTATGCCTTACCTCCACTTATGGGATGTTTTACAGTTCAGGTTGGCCTGTTTACTACTCGAATATGAGTGATATTGTGGTGTGTTCATCTAGACTCATACTCTACCTAATCTTGAAGTTACATTTCCCACCAATGAGAAACCAAGGGAGATACCATTTTTGATAGTTATTGCATGTCTAATGCAAGAATAATCACCAGATTATGGGAGTCCAGCAAAAATTACTCATTTTCGCCCAACGTGGGGCTCGAACCCACGACCCTGAGATTAAGAGTCTCATGCTCTACCGACTGAGCTAGCCGGGCTCCCACTTCAAGATGGTATGCAGACTAATCATTTTTTATGAAGGAAATCCATTCCTGGACAATTTTTGGGAGTTATTGCAGGTCTAATGCAAGATTAATCTCCATATTATGAGAGTCAATGCAATATTCAGGCAAAAATTACTCGTTTTCGCCCAACGTGGGGCTCGAACCCACGACCCTGAGATTAAGAGTCTCATGCTCTACCGACTGAGCTAGCCGGGCTCCCTCCTTAAGACAGTATGCAGACCTATCCCTTTTTGTGAAAAAAATCAAATCCTGGATATTCCTCTACTCTTGTTTTGCAAGGAAAGCCAGATTTATACATCCTTCAGAGGACAGAGTGTCAAAAAAAATAAGAGAAAATGAAAATGGAAGTTGTGAGAACTTCCTTTTGAGATTGCATAAGAATTCAAATTTCTCTCACATGCTAAAGAATACCTGAACCCTTTTGATTAAACCACTTTAGTTGTTATAATGAGACCATATTTGAAAGCCATCTGTGATTTTTCTGTTCTTACTCCGCAATGACCATGGGCAATGACAAGTTAAAAATAAAATGTATGCAAATTTTATAATGGAGAATGCGGGCATCGATCCCGCTACCTCTCGCATGCTAAGCAAGCGCTCTACCATTTGAGCTAATTCCCCTGTGTGTTTAATCTGCATAACATGAAAAAAGTAACCTCACTGCCTTCCACACTTTATTTGAAGTCCAATTGCCCATAAAAGTGTTCAGTTCACTCCTAACTTATGCCTTACCTCCACTTATGGGATGTTTTACAGTTCAGGTTGGCCTGTTTACTACTCGAATATGAGTGATATTGTGGTGTGTTCATCTAGACTCATACCCTACCTAATCTTGAAGTTAAATTTCCCACCAATGAGAAACCAAGGGAGATACCATTTTTGATAGTTATTGCATGTCTAATGCAAGAATAATCACCAGATTATGAGGATCCAGCAAAAATTACTCATTTTCGCCCAACGTGGAGCTCGAACCCACGACCCTGAGATTAAAAGTCTCATGCTCTACCGACTGAGCTAGCCGGGCTCCCACTTCAAGATGGTATGCGGACTAATCATTTTTTATGAAGGAAATCCAGTCCTGGACAATTTTTGGGAGTTATTGCAGGTCTAATGCAAGATTAATCTTCATAATATGAGAGTCAATGCAATATTCAGGCAAAAATTACTCGATTTCGCCCAACGTGGGGCTCGAACCCACGACCCTGAGATTAAGAGTCTCATGCTCTACCGACTGAGCTAGCCGGGCTCCCTCCTTAAGACAGTATGCAGACCAATCCCTTTTTGTGAAAAAAATCAAATCCTGGATATTCCTCTACTCTTGTTTTGCAAGGAAAGCCAGATTTATACATCCTTCAGAGGACAGAGTGTCAAAAAAAAATAAGAGAAAATGAAAACGGAAGTTGTGAGAACTTCATTTTGAGATTGCATAAGAATTCAAATTCCTCTCACATGCTAAAGAATACCTGAACCCTTTTGATTAAACCACTTTAGTTGTTATAATGAGACCATATTTGAAAGCCATCTGTGATTTTTCTGTTTTATAATGGAGAATGCGGGCATCGATCCCGCTACCTCTCGCATGCTAAGCGAGCACTCTACCATTTGAGCTAATTCCCCTGTGTGTTTAATCTGCATAACATGAAAAAAGTAACCTCACTGCCTTCCACACTTTATTTGCAGTCCAATTGCCCATAACAGTGTTCAGTTCACTCCTAACTTATGCCTTACCTCCACTTATGGGATGTTTTACAGTTCAGGTTGGCCTGTTTACTACTCGAATATGAGTGATATTGTGGTGTGTTCATCTAGACTCATACCCTACCTAATCTTGAAGTTAAATTTCCCACCAATGAGAAACCAAGGGAGATACCATTTTTGATAGTTATTGCATGTCTAATGCAAGAATAATCACCAGATTATGAGAGTCCAGCAAAAATTACTCATTTTCGCCCAACGTGGGGCTCGAACCCACGACCCTGAGATTAAGAGTCTCATGCTCTACCGACTGAGCTAGCCGGGCTCCCACTTCAAGATGGTATGCAGACTAATCATTTTTTATGAAGGAAATCCATTCCTGGACAATTTTTGGGAGTTATTGCAGGTCTAATGCAAGATTAATCTCCATATTATGAGAGTCAATGCAATATTCAGGCAAAAATTACTCGTTTTCGCCCAACGTGGGGCTCGAACCCACGACCCTGAGATTAAGAGTCTCATGCTCTACCGAGTGAGCTAGCCGGGCTCCCTCCTTAAGACAGTATGCAGACCTATCCCTTTTTGTGAAAAAAATCAAATCCTGGATATTCCTCTACTCTTGTTTTGCAAGGAAAGCCAGATTTATACATCCTTCAGAGGACAGAGTGTCAAAAAAAATAAGAGAAAATGAAAATGGAAGTTGTGAGAACTTCCTTTTGAGATTGCATAAGAATTCAAATTTCTCTCACATGCTAAAGAATACCTGAACCCTTTTGATTAAACCACTTTAGTTGTTATAATGAGACCATATTTGAAAGCCATCTGTGATTTTTCTGTTCTTACTCTGCAATGACCATGGGCAATGACAAGTTAAAAATAAAATGTATGCAAATTTTATAATGGAGAATGCGGGCATCGATCCCGCTACCTCTCGCATGCTAAGCGAGCGCTCTACCATTTGAGCTAATTCCCCTGTGTGTTTAATCTGCATAACATGAAAAAAGTAACCTCACTGCCTTCCACACTTTATTTGAAGTCCAATTGCCCATAACAGTGTTCAGTTCACTCCTAACTTATGCCTTACCTCCACTTATGGGATGTTTTACAGTTCAGGTTGGCCTGTTTACTACTCGATTATGAGTGATATTGTGGTGTGTTCATCTAGACTCATACTCTACCTAATATTGAAGTTAAATTTCCCACCAATGAGAAACCAAGGGAGATACCATTTTTGATAGTTATTGCATGTCTAATGCAAGAATAATCACCAGATTATGAGAGTCCAGCAAAAATTACTCATTTTCGCCCAACGTGGGGCTCGAACCCACGACCCTGAGATTAAGAGTCTCATGCTCTACCGACTGAGCTAGCCGGGCTCCCACTTCAAGATGGTATGCAGACTAATCATTTTTTATGAAGGAAATCCATTCCTGGACAATTTTTGGGAGTTATTGCAGTTCTAATGCAAGATTAATCTCCATATTATGAGAGTCAATGCAATATTCAGGCAAAAATTACTCATTTTCCCCCAACGTGGGGCTCGAACCCACGACCCTGAGATTAAGAGTCTCATGCTCTACCGACTGAGCTAGCCGGAATCTCCCTCCTTAAGACAGTATGCAGACCAATCCCTTTTTGTGAAAAAAATCAAATCCTGGATATTCCTCTACTCTTGTTTTGCAAGGAAAGCCAGATTTATACATCCTTCAGAGGACAGAGTGTCAAAAAAAATAAGAGAAAATGAAAATGGAAGTTGTGAGAACTTCATTTTGAGATTGCATAAGAATTCAAATTCCTCTCACATGCTAAAGAATACCTGAACCCTTTTGATTAAACCACTTTAGTTGTTATAATGAGACCATATTTGAAAGCCATCTGTGATTTTTCTGTTCTTACTCTGCAATGACCATGGGCAATGACAAGTTAAAAATAAAATGTATGCAAATTTTATAATGGAGAATGCGGGCATCGATCCCGCTACCTCTCGCATGCTAAGCGAGCACTCTACCATTTGAGCTAATTCCCCTTTGTGTTTAATCTGCATAACATGAAAAAAGTAACCTCACTGCCTTCCACACTTTATTTGAAGTCCAATTGCCCATAACAGTGTTCAGTTCACTCCTAACTTATGCCTTACCTCCACTTATGGGATGTTTTACAGTTCAGGTTGGCCTGTTTACTACTCGAATATGAGTGATATTGTGGTGTGTTCATCTAGACTCATACTCTACCTAATCTTGAAGTTACATTTCCCACCAATGAGAAACCAAGGGAGATACCATTTTTGATAGTTATTGCATGTCTAATGCAAGAATAATCACCAGATTATGGGAGTCCAGCAAAAATTACTCATTTTCGCCCAACGTGGGGCTCGAACCCACGACCCTGAGATTAAGAGTCTCATGCTCTACCGACTGAGCTAGCCGGGCTCCCACTTCAAGATGGTATGCAGACTAATCATTTTTTATGAAGGAAATCCATTCCTGGACAATTTTTGGGAGTTATTGCAGGTCTAATGCAAGATTAATCTCCATATTATGAGAGTCAATGCAATATTCAGGCAAAAATTACTCGTTTTCGCCCAACGTGGGGCTCGAACCCACGACCCTGAGATTAAGAGTCTCATGCTCTACCGACTGAGCTAGCCGGGCTCCCTCCTTAAGACAGTATGCAGACCTATCCCTTTTTGTGAAAAAAATCAAATCCTGGATATTCCTCTACTCTTGTTTTGCAAGGAAAGCCAGATTTATACATCCTTCAGAGGACAGAGTGTCAAAAAAAATAAGAGAAAATGAAAATGGAAGTTGTGAGAACTTCCTTTTGAGATTGCATAAGAATTCAAATTTCTCTCACATGCTAAAGAATACCTGAACCCTTTTGATTAAACCACTTTAGTTGTTATAATGAGACCATATTTGAAAGCCATCTGTGATTTTTCTGTTCTTACTCCGCAATGACCATGGGCAATGACAAGTTAAAAATAAAATGTATGCAAATTTTATAATGGAGAATGCGGGCATCGATCCCGCTACCTCTCGCATGCTAAGCAAGCGCTCTACCATTTGAGCTAATTCCCCTGTGTGTTTAATCTGCATAACATGAAAAAAGTAACCTCACTGCCTTCCACACTTTATTTGAAGTCCAATTGCCCATAAAAGTGTTCAGTTCACTCCTAACTTATGCCTTACCTCCACTTATGGGATGTTTTACAGTTCAGGTTGGCCTGTTTACTACTCGAATATGAGTGATATTGTGGTGTGTTCATCTAGACTCATACCCTACCTAATCTTGAAGTTAAATTTCCCACCAATGAGAAACCAAGGGAGATACCATTTTTGATAGTTATTGCATGTCTAATGCAAGAATAATCACCAGATTATGAGGATCCAGCAAAAATTACTCATTTTCGCCCAACGTGGAGCTCGAACCCACGACCCTGAGATTAAAAGTCTCATGCTCTACCGACTGAGCTAGCCGGGCTCCCACTTCAAGATGGTATGCGGACTAATCATTTTTTATGAAGGAAATCCAGTCCTGGACAATTTTTGGGAGTTATTGCAGGTCTAATGCAAGATTAATCTTCATAATATGAGAGTCAATGCAATATTCAGGCAAAAATTACTCGATTTCGCCCAACGTGGGGCTCGAACCCACGACCCTGAGATTAAGAGTCTCATGCTCTACCGACTGAGCTAGCCGGGCTCCCTCCTTAAGACAGTATGCAGACCAATCCCTTTTTGTGAAAAAAATCAAATCCTGGATATTCCTCTACTCTTGTTTTGCAAGGAAAGCCAGATTTATACATCCTTCAGAGGACAGAGTGTCAAAAAAAAATAAGAGAAAATGAAAACGGAAGTTGTGAGAACTTCATTTTGAGATTGCATAAGAATTCAAATTCCTCTCACATGCTAAAGAATACCTGAACCCTTTTGATTAAACCACTTTAGTTGTTATAATGAGACCATATTTGAAAGCCATCTGTGATTTTTCTGTTTTATAATGGAGAATGCGGGCATCGATCCCGCTACCTCTCGCATGCTAAGCGAGCACTCTACCATTTGAGCTAATTCCCCTGTGTGTTTAATCTGCATAACATGAAAAAAGTAACCTCACTGCCTTCCACACTTTATTTGCAGTCCAATTGCCCATAACAGTGTTCAGTTCACTCCTAACTTATGCCTTACCTCCACTTATGGGATGTTTTACAGTTCAGGTTGGCCTGTTTACTACTCGAATATGAGTGATATTGTGGTGTGTTCATCTAGACTCATACCCTACCTAATCTTGAAGTTAAATTTCCCACCAATGAGAAACCAAGGGAGATACCATTTTTGATAGTTATTGCATGTCTAATGCAAGAATAATCACCAGATTATGAGAGTCCAGCAAAAATTACTCATTTTCGCCCAACGTGGGGCTCGAACCCACGACCCTGAGATTAAGAGTCTCATGCTCTACCGACTGAGCTAGCCGGGCTCCCACTTCAAGATGGTATGCAGACTAATCATTTTTTATGAAGGAAATCCATTCCTGGACAATTTTTGGGAGTTATTGCAGGTCTAATGCAAGATTAATCTCCATATTATGAGAGTCAATGCAATATTCAGGCAAAAATTACTCGTTTTCGCCCAACGTGGGGCTCGAACCCACGACCCTGAGATTAAGAGTCTCATGCTCTACCGAGTGAGCTAGCCGGGCTCCCTCCTTAAGACAGTATGCAGACCTATCCCTTTTTGTGAAAAAAATCAAATCCTGGATATTCCTCTACTCTTGTTTTGCAAGGAAAGCCAGATTTATACATCCTTCAGAGGACAGAGTGTCAAAAAAAATAAGAGAAAATGAAAATGGAAGTTGTGAGAACTTCCTTTTGAGATTGCATAAGAATTCAAATTTCTCTCACATGCTAAAGAATACCTGAACCCTTTTGATTAAACCACTTTAGTTGTTATAATGAGACCATATTTGAAAGCCATCTGTGATTTTTCTGTTCTTACTCCGCAATGACCATGGGCAATGACAAGTTAAAAATAAAATGTATGCAAATTTTATAATGGAGAATGCGGGCATCGATCCCGCTACCTCTCGCATGCTAAGCAAGCGCTCTACCATTTGAGCTAATTCCCCTGTGTGTTTAATCTGCATAACATGAAAAAAGTAACCTCACTGCCTTCCACACTTTATTTGAAGTCCAATTGCCCATAAAAGTGTTCAGTTCACTCCTAACTTATGCCTTACCTCCACTTATGGGATGTTTTACAGTTCAGGTTGGCCTGTTTACTACTCGAATATGAGTGATATTGTGGTGTGTTCATCTAGACTCATACCCTACCTAATCTTGAAGTTAAATTTCCCACCAATGAGAAACCAAGGGAGATACCATTTTTGATAGTTATTGCATGTCTAATGCAAGAATAATCACCAGATTATGAGGATCCAGCAAAAATTACTCATTTTCGCCCAACGTGGAGCTCGAACCCACGACCCTGAGATTAAAAGTCTCATGCTCTACCGACTGAGCTAGCCGGGCTCCCACTTCAAGATGGTATGCGGACTAATCATTTTTTATGAAGGAAATCCAGTCCTGGACAATTTTTGGGAGTTATTGCAGGTCTAATGCAAGATTAATCTTCATAATATGAGAGTCAATGCAATATTCAGGCAAAAATTACTCGATTTCGCCCAACGTGGGGCTCGAACCCACGACCCTGAGATTAAGAGTCTCATGCTCTACCGACTGAGCTAGCCGGGCTCCCTCCTTAAGACAGTATGCAGACCAATCCCTTTTTGTGAAAAAAATCAAATCCTGGATATTCCTCTACTCTTGTTTTGCAAGGAAAGCCAGATTTATACATCCTTCAGAGGACAGAGTGTCAAAAAAAAATAAGAGAAAATGAAAACGGAAGTTGTGAGAACTTCATTTTGAGATTGCATAAGAATTCAAATTCCTCTCACATGCTAAAGAATACCTGAACCCTTTTGATTAAACCACTTTAGTTGTTATAATGAGACCATATTTGAAAGCCATCTGTGATTTTTCTGTTTTATAATGGAGAATGCGGGCATCGATCCCGCTACCTCTCGCATGCTAAGCGAGCACTCTACCATTTGAGCTAATTCCCCTGTGTGTTTAATCTGCATAACATGAAAAAAGTAACCTCACTGCCTTCCACACTTTATTTGCAGTCCAATTGCCCATAACAGTGTTCAGTTCACTCCTAACTTATGCCTTACCTCCACTTATGGGATGTTTTACAGTTCAGGTTGGAATCTTGAAGTTAAATTTCCCACCAATGAGAAACCAAGGGAGATACCATTTTTGATAGTTATTGCATGTCTAATGCAAGAATAATCACCAGATTATGAGAGTCCAGCAAAAATTACTCATTTTCGCCCAACGTGGGGCTCGAACCCACGACCCTGAGATTAAGAGTCTCATGCTCTACCGACTGAGCTAGCCGGGCTCCCACTTCAAGATGGTATGCAGACTAATCATTTTTTATGAAGGAAATCCATTCCTGGACAATTTTTGGGAGTTATTGCAGGTCTAATGCAAGATTAATCTCCATATTATGAGAGTCAATGCAATATTCAGGCAAAAATTACTCGTTTTCGCCCAACGTGGGGCTCGAACCCACGACCCTGAGATTAAGAGTCTCATGCTCTACCGACTGAGCTAGCCGGGCTCCCTCCTTAAGACAGTATGCAGACCAATCCCTTTTTGTGAAGAAAATCAAATCCTGGATATTCCTCTACTCTTGTTTTGCAAGGAAAGCCTGATTTATACATCCTTCAGAGGACAGAGTGTCAAAAAAAAAATAAGAGAAAATGAAAACGGAAGTTGTGAGAACTTCATTTTGAGATTGCATAAGAATTCAAATTCCTCTCACATGCTAAAGAATACCTGAACCCTTTTGATTAAACCACTTTAGTTGTTATAATGAGACCATATTTGAAAGCCATCTGTGATTTTTCTGTTCTTACTCTGCAATGACCATGGGCAATGACAAGTTAAAAATAAAATGTATGCAAATTTTATAATGGAGAATGCGGGCATCAACCCCGCTACCTCTCGCATGCTAAGCGAGCGCTCTACCATTTGGGCTAATTCCCCTGAGTGTTTAATCTGCATAACATGAAAAAAGTAACCTCACTGCCTTCCACACTTTATTTGCAGTCCAATTGCCCATAACAGTGTTCAGTTCACTCCTAACTTATGCCTTACCTCCACTTATGGGATGTTTTACAGTTCAGGTTGGCCTGTTTACTACTCGAATATGAGTGATATTGTGGTGTGTTCATCTAGACTCATACCCTACCTAATCTTGAAGTTAAATTTCCCACCAATGAGAAACCAAGGGAGATACCATTTTTGATAGTTATTGCATGTCTAATGCAAGAATAATCACCAGATTATGAGAGTCCAGCAAAAATTACTCATTTTCGCCCAACGTGGGGCTCAAACCCACGACCCTGAGATTAAGAGTCTCATGCTCTACCGACTGAGCTAGCCGGGCTCCCACTTCAAGATGGTATGCAGACTAATCATTTTTTATGAAGGAAATCCATTCCTGGACAATTTTTGGTAGTTATTGCAGGTCTAATGCAAGATTAATCTCCATATTATGAGAGTCAATGCAATATTCAGGCAAAAATTACTCGATTTCGCCCAACGTGGGGCTTGAACCCACGACCCTGAGATTAAGAGTCTCATGCTCTACCGACTGAGCTAGCCGGGCTCCCTCCTTAAGACAGTATGCAGACCAATCCCTTTTTGTGAAAAAAATCAAATCCTGGATATTCCTCTACTCTTGTTTTGCAAGGAAAGCCAGATTTATACATCCTTCAGAGGACAGAGTGTCAAAAAAAAATAAGAGAAAATGAAAACGGAAGTTGTGAGAACTTCATTTTGAGATTGCATAAGAATTCAAATTCCTCTCACATGCTAAAGAATACCTGAACCCTTTTGATTAAACCACTTTAGTTGTTATAATGAGACCATATTTGAAAGCCATCTGTGATTTTTCTGTTCTTACTCTGCAATGACCATGGGCAATGACAAGTTAAAAATAAAATGTATGCAAATTTTATAATGGAGAATGCGGGCATCAACCCCGCTACCTCTCGCATGCTAAGCGAGCGCTCTACCATTTGGGCTAATTCCCCTGAGTGTTTAATCTGCATAACATGAAAAAAGTAACCTCACTGCCTTCCACACTTTATTTGCAGTCCAATTGCCCATAACAGTGTTCAGTTCACTCCTAACTTATGCCTTACCTCCACTTATGGGATGTTTTACAGTTCAGGTTGGCCTGTTTACTACTCGAATATGAGTGATATTGTGGTGTGTTCATCTAGACTCATACCCTACCTAATCTTGAAGTTAAATTTCCCACCAATGAGAAACCAAGGGAGATACCATTTTTGATAGTTATTGCATGTCTAATGCAAGAATAATCACCAGATTATGAGAGTCCAGCAAAAATTACTCATTTTCGCCCAACGTGGGGCTCAAACCCACGACCCTGAGATTAAGAGTCTCATGCTCTACCGACTGAGCTAGCCGGGCTCCCACTTCAAGATGGTATGCAGACTAATCATTTTTTATGAAGGAAATCCATTCCTGGACAATTTTTGGTAGTTATTGCAGGTCTAATGCAAGATTAATCTCCATATTATGAGAGTCAATGCAATATTCAGGCAAAAATTACTCGATTTTGCCCAACGTGGGGCTCGAACCCACGACCCTGAGATTAAGAGTCTCATGCTCTACCGACTGAGCTAGCCGGGCTCCCTCCTTAAGACAGTATGCAGACCAATCCCTTTTTGTGAAAAAAATCAAATCCTGGATATTCCTCTACTCTTGTTTTGCAAGGAAAGCCAGATTTATACATCCTTCAGAGGACAGAGTGTCAAAAAAAAATAAGAGAAAATGAAAACGGAAGTTGTGAGAACTTCATTTTGAGATTGCATAAGAATTCAAATTCCTCTCACATGCTAAAGAATACCTGAACCCTTTTGATTAAACCACTTTAGTTGTTATAATGAGACCATATTTTAAAGCCATCTGTGATTTTTCTGTTCTTACTCTGCAATGACCATGGGCAATGACAAGTTAAAAATAAAATGTATGCAAATTTTATAATGGAGAATGCGGGCATCAACCCCGCTACCTCTCGCATGCTAAGCGAGCGCTCTACCATTTGAGCTAATTCCCCTGAGTGTTTAATCTGCATAACATGAAAAAAGTAACCTCACTGCCTTCCACACTTTATTTGCAGTCCAATTGCCCATAACAGTGTTCAGTTCACTCCTAACTTATGCCTTACCTCCACTTATGGGATGTTTTACAGTTCAGGTTGGCCTGTTTACTACTCGAATATGAGTGATATTGTGGTGTGTTCATCTAGACTCATACCCTACCTAATCTTGAAGTTAAATTTCCCACCAATGAGAAACCAAGGGAGATACCATTTTTGATAGTTATTGCATGTCTAATGCAAGAATAATCACCAGATTATGAGAGTCCAGCAAAAATTACTCATTTTCGCCCAACGTGGGGCTCGAACCCACGACCCTGAGATTAAGAGTCTCATGCTCTACCGACTGAGCTAGCCGGGCTCCCACTTCAAGATGGTATGCAGACTAATCATTTTTTATGAAGGAAATCCATTCCTGGACAATTTTTGGGAGTTATTGCAGGTCTAATGCAAGATTAATCTCCATATTATGAGAGTCAATGCAATATTCAGGCAAAAATTACTTGTTTTCGCCCAACGTGGGGCTCGAACCCACGACCCTGAGATTAAGAGTCTCATGCTCTACCGACTGAGCTAGCCGGGCTCCCACTTCAAGATGGTATGCAGACTAATCATTTTTTATGAAGGAAATCCATTCCTGGACAATTTTTTGGGAGTTATTGCAGGTCTAATGCAAGATTAATCTCCATATTATGAGAGTCAATGCAATATTCAGGCAAAAATTACTCGTTTTCGCCCAAAGTGGGGCTCGAACCCACGACCCTGAGATTAAGAGTCTCATGCTCTACCGACGGAGCTAGCCGGGCTCCCTCCTTAAGACAGTATGCAGACCAATCCCTTTTTGTGAAAAAAATCTAATCCTGGATATTCCTCTACTCTTGTTTTGCAAGGAAAGCCAGATTTATACATCCTTCAGAGGACAGAGTGTCAAAAAAAAATAAGAGAAAATGAAAACGGAAGTTGTGAGAACTTCATTTTGAGATTGCATAAGAATTCAAATTCCTCTCACATGCTAAAGAATACCTGAACCCTTTTGATTAAACCACTTTAGTTGTTATAATGAGACCATATTTGAAAGCCATCTGTGATTTTTCTGTTTTATAATGGAGAATGCGGGCATCGATCCCGCTACCTCTCGCATGCTAAGCGAGCACTCTACCATTTGAGCTAATTCCCCTGTGTGTTTAATCTGCATAACATGAAAAAAGTAACCTCACTGCCTTCCACACTTTATTTGCAGTCCAATTGCCCATAACAGTGTTCAGTTCACTCCTAACTTATGCCTTACCTCCACTTATGGGATGTTTTACAGTTCAGGTTGGCCTGTTTACTACTCGAATATGAGTGATATTGTGGTGTGTTCATCTAGACTCATACCCTACCTAATCTTGAAGTTAAATTTCCCACCAATGAGAAACCTAGGGAGATACCATTTTTGATAGTTATTGCATGTCTAATGCAAGAATAATCACCAGATTATGAGAGTCCAGCAAAAATTACTCATTTTCGCCCAACGTGGGGCTCAAACCCACGACCCTGAGATTAAGAGTCTCATGCTCTACCGACTGAGCTAGCCGGGCTCCCACTTCAAGATGGTATGCAGACTAATCATTTTTTATGAAGGAAATCCATTCCTGGACAATTTTTGGGAGTTATTGCAGGTCTAATGCAAGATTAATCTCCATATTATGAGAGTCAATGCAATATTCAGGCAAAAATTACTCGTTTTCGCCCAACGTGGGGCTCGAACCCACGACCCTGAGATTAAGAGTCTCATGCTCTACCGACTGAGCTAGCCGGGCTCCCTCCTTAAGACAGTATGCAGACCAATCCCTTTTTGTGAAAAAAATCAAATCCTGGATATTCCTCTACTCTTGTTTTGCAAGGAAAGCCAGATTTATACATCCTTCAGAGGACAGAGTGTCAAAAAAAAATAAGAGAAAATGAAAACGGAAGTTGTGAGAACTTCATTTTGAGATTGCATAAGAATTCAAATTCCTCTCACATGCTAAAGAATACCTGAACCCTTTTGATTAAACCACTTTAGTTGTTATAATGAGACCATATTTGAAAGCCATCTGTGATTTTTCTGTTCTTACTCTGCAATGACCATGGGCAATGACAAGTTAAAAATAAAATGTATGCAAATTTTATAATGGAGAATGCGGGCATCAACCCCGCTACCTCTCGCATGCTAAGCGAGCGCTCTACCATTTGAGCTAATTCCCCTGAGTGTTTAATCTGCATAACATGAAAAAAGTAACCTCACTGCCTTCCACACTTTATTTGCAGTCCAATTGCCCATAACAGTGTTCAGTTCACTCCTAACTTATGCCTTACCTCCACTTATGGGATGTTTTACAGTTCAGGTTGGCCTGTTTACTACTCGAATATGAGTGATATTGTGGTGTGTTCATCTAGACTCATACCCTACCTAATCTTGAAGTTAAATTTCCCACCAATGAGAAACCAAGGGAGATACCATTTTTGATAGTTATTGCATGTCTAATGCAAGAATAATCACCAGATTATGAGAGTCCAGCAAAAATTACTCATTTTCGCCCAACGTGGGGCTCGAACCCACGACCCTGAGATTAAGAGTCTCATGCTCTACCGACTGAGCTAGCCGGGCTCCCACTTCAAGATGGTATGCAGACTAATCATTTTTTATTAAGGAAATCCATTCCTGGACAATTTTTGGGAGTTATTGCAGGTCTAATGCAAGATTAATCTCCATATTATGAGAGTCAATGCAATATTCAGGCAAAAATTACTTGTTTTCGCCCAACGTGGGGCTCAAACCCACGACCCTGAGATTAAGAGTCTCATGCTCTACCGACTGAGCTAGCCGGGCTCCCACTTCAAGATGGTATGCAGACTAATCATTTTTTATGAAGGAAATCCATTCCTGGACAATTTTCTGGGAGTTATTGCAGGTCTAATGCAAGATTAATCTCCATATTATGAGAGTCAATGCAATATTCAGGCAAAAATTACTCGTTTTCGCCCAAAGTGGGGCTCGAACCCACGACCCTGAGATTAAGAGTCTCATGCTCTACCGACGGAGCTAGCCGGGCTCCCTCCTTAAGACAGTATGCAGACCAATCCCTTTTTGTGAAAAAAATCAAATCCTGGATATTCCTCTACTCTTGTTTTGCAAGGAAAGCCAGATTTATACATCCTTCAGAGGACAGAGTGTCAAAAAAAAATAAGAGAAAATGAAAACGGAAGTTGTGAGAACTTCATTTTGAGATTGCATAAGAATTCAAATTCCTCTCACATGCTAAAGAATACCTGAACCCTTTTGATTAAACCACTTTAGTTGTTATAATGAGACCATATTTGAAAGCCATCTGTGATTTTTCTGTTTTATAATGGAGAATGCGGGCATCGATCCCGCTACCTCTCGCATGCTAAGCGAGCACTCTACCATTTGAGCTAATTCCCCTGTGTGTTTAATCTGCATAACATGAAAAAAGTAACCTCACTGCCTTCCACACTTTATTTGCAGTCCAATTGCCCATAACAGTGTTCAGTTCACTCCTAACTTATGCCTTACCTCCACTTATGGGATGTTTTACAGTTCAGGTTGGCCTGTTTACTACTCGAATATGAGTGATATTGTGGTGTGTTCATCTAGACTCATACCCTACCTAATCTTGAAGTTAAATTTCCCACCAATGAGAAACCAAGGGAGATACCATTTTTGATAGTTATTGCATGTCTAATGCAAGAATAATCGCCAGATTATGAGAGTCCAGCAAAAATTACTCATTTTCGCCCAACGTGGGGCTCGAACCCACGACCCTGAGATTAAGAGTCTCATGCTCTACCGACTGAGCTAGCCGGGCTCCCACTTCAAGATGGTATGCAGACTAATCATTTTTTATGAAGGAAATCCATTCCTGGACAATTTTTGGGAGTTATTGCAGGTCTAATGCAAGATTAATCTCCATATTATGAGAGTCAATGCAATATTCAGGCAAAAATTACTTGTTTTCGCCCAACGTGGGGCTCGAACCCACGACCCTGAGATTAAGAGTCTCATGCTCTACCGACTGAGCTAGCCGGGCTCCCTCCTTAAGACAGTATGCAGACCAATCCCTTTTTGTGAAAAAAATCAAATCCTGGATATTCCTCTACTCTTGTTTTGCAAGGAAAGCCAGATTTATACATCCTTCAAAGGACAGAGTGTCAAAAAAAAATAAGAGAAAATGAAAACGGAAGTTGTGAGAACTTCATTTTGAGATTGCATAAGAATTCAAATTCCTCTCACATGCTAAAGAATACCTGAACCCTTTTGATTAAACCACTTTAGTTGTTATAATGAGACCATATTTGAAAGCCATCTGTGATTTTTCTGTTTTATAATGGAGAATGCGGGCATCGATCCCGCTACCTCTCGCATGCTAAGCGAGCACTCTACCATTTGAGCTAATTCCCCTGTGTGTTTAATCTGCATAACATGAAAAAAGTAACCTCACTGCCTTCCACACTTTATTTGCAGTCCAATTGCCCATAACAGTGTTCAGTTCACTCCTAACTTATGCCTTACCTCCACTTATGGGATGTTTTACAGTTCAGGTTGGCCTGTTTACTACTCGAATATGAGTGATATTGTGGTGTGTTCATCTAGACTCATACCCTACCTAATCTTGAAGTTAAATTTCCCACCAATGAGAAACCAAGGGAGATACCATTTTTGATAGTTATTGCATGTCTAATGCAAGAATAATCGCCAGATTATGAAAGTCCAGCAAAAATTACTCATTTTCGCCCAACGTGGGGCTCGAACCCACGACCCTGAGATTAAGAGTCTCATGCTCTACCGACTGAGCTAGCCGGGCTCCCACTTCAAGATGGTATGGAGACTAATCATTTTTTATGAAGGAAATCCATTCCTGGACAATTTTGGGGAGTTATTGCAGGTCTAATGCAAGATTAATCTCCATATTATGAGAGTCAATGCAATATTCAGGCAAAAATTACTCGTTTTCACCCAACGTGGGGCTCGAACCCACGACCCTGAGATTAAGAGTCTCATGCTCTACCGACTGAGCTAGCCGGGCTCCCTCCTTAAGACAGTATGCAGACCAATCCCTTTTTGTGAAGAAAATCAAATCCTGGATATTCCTCTACTCTTGTTTTGCAAGGAAAGCCTGATTTATACATCCTTCAGAGGACAGAGTGTCAAAAAAAAAATAAGAGAAAATGAAAACGGAAGTTGTGAGAACTTCATTTTGAGATTGCATAAGAATTCAAATTCCTCTCACATGCTAAAGAATACCTGAACCCTTTTGATTAAACCACTTTAGTTGTTATAATGAGACCATATTTGAAAGCCATCTGTGATTTTTCTGTTCTTACTCTGCAATGACCATGGGCAATGACAAGTTAAAAATAAAATGTATGCAAATTTTATAATGGAGAATGCGGGCATCAACCCCGCTACCTCTCGCATGCTAAGCGAGCGCTCTACCATTTGGGCTAATTCCCCTGAGTGTTTAATCTGCATAACATGAAAAAAGTAACCTCACTGCCTTCCACACTTTATTTGCAGTCCAATTGCCCATAACAGTGTTCAGTTCACTCCTAACTTATGCCTTACCTCCACTTATGGGATGTTTTACAGTTCAGGTTGGCCTGTTTACTACTCGAATATGAGTGATATTGTGGTGTGTTCATCTAGACTCATACCCTACCTAATCTTGAAGTTAAATTTCCCACCAATGAGAAACCAAGGGAGATACCATTTTTGATAGTTATTGCATGTCTAATGCAAGAATAATCACCAGATTATGAGAGTCCAGCAAAAATTACTCATTTTTGCCCAACGTGGGGCTCAAACCCACGACCCTGAGATTAAGAGTCTCATGCTCTACCGACTGAGCTAGCCGGGCTCCCACTTCAAGATGGTATGCAGACTAATCATTTTTTATGAAGGAAATCCATTCCTGGACAATTTTTGGGAGTTATTGCAGGTCTAATGCAAGATTAATCTCCATATTATGGGAGTCAATGCAATATTCAGGCAAAAATTACTCGATTTCGCCCAACGTGGGGCTCGAACCCACGACCCTGAGATTAAGAGTCTCATGCTCTACCGACTGAGCTAGCCGGGCTCCCTCCTTAAGACAGTATGCAGACCAATCCCTTTTTGTGAAAAAAATCAAATCCTGGATATTCCTCTACTCTTGTTTTGCAAGGAAAGCCAGATTTATACATCCTTCAGAGGACAGAGTGTCAAAAAAAAATAAGAGAAAATGAAAACGGAAGTTGTGAGAACTTCATTTTGAGATTGCATAAGAATTCAAATTCCTCTCACATGCTAAAGAATACCTGAACCCTTTTGATTAAACCACTTTAGTTGTTATAATGAGACCATATTTGAAAGCCATCTGTGATTTTTCTGTTCTTACTCTGCAATGACCATGGGCAATGACAAGTTAAAAATAAAATGTATGCAAATTTTATAATGGAGAATGCGGGCATCAACCCCGCTACCTCTCGCATGCTAAGCGAGCGCTCTACCATTTGAGCTAATTCCCCTGAGTGTTTAATCTGCATAACATGAAAAAAGTAACCTCACTGCCTTCCACACTTTATTTGCAGTCCAATTGCCCATAACTGTGTTCAGTTCACTCCTAACTTATGCCTTACCTCCACTTATGGGATGTTTTACAGTTCAGGTTGGCCTGTTTACTACTCGAATATGAGTGATATTGTGGTGTGTTCATCTAGACTCATACCCTACCTAATCTTGAAGTTAAATTTCCCACCAATGAGAAACCAAGGGAGATACCATTTTTGATAGTTATTGCATGTCTAATGCAAGAATAATCACCAGATTATGAGAGTCCAGCAAAAATTACTCATTTTCGCCCAACGTGGGGCTCGAACCCACGACCCTGAGATTAAGAGTCTCATGCTCTACCGACTGAGCTAGCCGGGCTCCCACTTCAAGATGGTATGCAGACTAATCATTTTTTATGAAGGAAATCCATTCCTGGACAATTTTTGGGAGTTATTGCAGGTCTAATGCAAGATTAATCTCCATATTATGAGAGTCAATGCAATATTCAGGCAAAAATTACTCGTTTTCGCCCAACGTGGGGCTCGAACCCACGACCCTGAGATTAAGAGTCTCATGCTCTACCGACTGAGCTAGCCGGGCTCCCACTTCAAGATGGTATGCAGACTAATCATTTTTTATGAAGCAAATCCATTCCTGGACAATTTTTGGGAGTTATTGCAGGTCTAATGCAAGATTAATCTCCATATTATGAGAGTCAATGCAATATTCAGGCAAAAATTACTCGTTTTCGCCCAACGTGGAGCTCGAACCCACGACCCTGAGATTAAGAGTCTCATGCTCTACCGACTGAGCTAGCCGGGCTCCCTCCTTAAGACAGTATGCAGACCAATCCCTTTTTGTGAAAAAAATCAAATCCTGGATATTCCTCTACTCTTGTTTTGCAAGGAAAGCCAGATTTATACATCCTTCAGAGGACAGAGTGTCAAAAAAAAATAAGAGAAAATGAAAACGGAAGTTGTGAGAACTTCATTTTGAGATTGCATAAGAATTCAAATTCCTCTCACATGCTAAAGAATACCTGAACCCTTTTGATTAAACCACTTTAGTTGTTATAATGAGACCATATTTGAAAGCCATCTGTGATTTTTCTGTTTTATAATGGAGAATGCGGGCATCGATCCCGCTACCTCTCGCATGCTAAGCAAGCACTCTACCATTTGAGCTAATTCCCCTGTGTGTTTAATCTACATAACATGAAAAAAGCAACCTTACTGCCTTCCACACTTTATTTGCAGTCCAACTTTATTTGCAGTCCAATTGCCCATAACAGTGTTCAGTTCACTCCTAACTTATGCCTTACCTCCACTTATGGGATGTTTTACAGTTCAGGTTGGCCTGTTTACTACTCGAATATGAGTGATATTGTGGTGTGTTCATCTAGACTCATACCCTACCTAATCTTGAAGTTAAATTTCCCACCAATGAGAAACCAAGGGAGATACCATTTTTGATAGTTATTGCATGTCTAATGCAAGAATAATCACCAGATTATGAGAGTCCAGCAAAAATTACTCATTTTCGCCCAACGTGGGGCTCGAACCCCCGACCCTGAGATTAAGAGTCTCATGCTCTACCGACTGAGCTAGCCAGGCTCCCACTTCAAGATGGTATGCAGACTAATCATTTTTTATGAAGGAAATCCATTCCTGGACAATTTTTGGGAGTTATTGCAGGTCTAATGCAAGATTAATCTCCATATTATGAGAGTCAATGCAATATTCAGGCAAAAATTACTCGTTTTCGCCCAACGTGGGGCTCGAACCCACGACCCTGAGATTAAGAGTCTCATGCTCTACCGACTGAGCTAGCCGGGCTCCCTCCTTAAGACAGTATGCAGACCAATCCCTTTTTGTGAAGAAAATCAAATCCTGGATATTCCTCTACTCTTGTTTTGCAAGGAAAGCCTGATTTATACATCCTTCAGAGGACAGAGTGTCAAAAAAAAATAAGAGAAAATGAAAACGGAAGTTGTGAGAACTTCATTTTGAGATTGCATAAGAATTCAAATTCCTCTCACATGCTAAAGAATACCTGAACCCTTTTGATTAAACCACTTTAGTTGTTATAATGAGACCATATTTGAAAGCCATCTGTGATTTTTCTGTTCTTACTCTGCAATGACCATGGGCAATGACAAGTTAAAAATAAAATGTATGCAAATTTTATAATGGAGAATGCGGGCATCAACCCCGCTACCTCTCGCATGCTAAGCGAGCGCTCTACCATTTGAGCTAATTCCCCTGAGTGTTTAATCTGCATAACATGAAAAAAGTAACCTCACTGCCTTCCACACTTTATTTGCAGTCCAATTGCCCATAACAGTGTTCAGTTCACTCCTAACTTATGCCTTACCTCCACTTATGGGATGTTTTACAGTTCAGGTTGGCCTGTTTACTACTCGAATATGAGTGATATTGTGGTGTGTTCATCTAGACTCATACCCTACCTAATCTTGAAGTTAAATTTCCCACCAATGAGAAACCAAGGGAGATACCATTTTTGATAGTTATTGCATGTCTAATGCAAGAATAATCACCAGATTATGAGAGTCCAGCAAAAATTACTCATTTTCGCCCAACGTGGGGCTCAAACCCACGACCCTGAGATTAAGAGTCTCATGCTCTACCGACTGAGCTAGCCGGGCTCCCACTTCAAGATGGTATGCAGACTAATCGTTTTTTATGAAGGAAATCCATTCCTGGACAATTTTTGGGAGTTATTGCAGGTCTAATGCAAGATTAATCTCCATATTATGAGAGTCAATGCAATATTCAGGCAAAAATTACTCGTTTTCGCCCAACGTGGGGCTCGAACCCACGACCCTGAGATTAAGAGTCTCATGCTCTACCGACTGAGCTAGCCGGGCTCCCTCCTTAAGACAGTATGCAGACCAATCCCTTTTTGTGAAGAAAATCAAATCCTGGATATTCCTCTACTCTTGTTTTGCAAGGAAAGCCTGATTTATACATCCTTCAGAGGACAGAGTGTCAAAAAAAAATAAGAGAAAATGAAAACGGAAGTTGTGAGAACTTCATTTTGAGATTGCATAAGAATTCAAATTCCTCTCACATGCTAAAGAATACCTGAACCCTTTTGATTAAACCACTTTAGTTGTTATAATGAGACCATATTTGAAAGCCATCTGTGATTTTTCTGTTCTTACTCTGCAATGACCATGGGCAATGACAAGTTAAAAATAAAATGTATGCAAATTTTATAATGGAGAATGCGGGCATCAACCCCGCTACCTCTCGCATGCTAAGCGAGCGCTCTACCTTTTGAGCTAATTCCCCTGAGTGTTTAATCTGCATAACATGAAAAAAGTAACCTCACTGCCTTCCACACTTTATTTGCAGTCCAATTGCCCATAACAGTGTTCAGTTCACTCCTAACTTATGCCTTACCTCCACTTATGGGATGTTTTACAGTTCAGGTTGGCCTGTTTACTACTCGAATATGAGTGATATTGTGGTGTGTTCATCTAGACTCATACCCTACCTAATCTTGAAGTTAAATTTCCCACCAATGAGAAACCAAGGGAGATACCATTTTTGATAGTTATTGCATGTCTAATGCAAGAATAATCACCAGATTATGAGAGTCCAGCAAAAATTACTCATTTTCGCCCAACGTGGGGCTCAAACCCACGACCCTGAGATTAAGAGTCTCATGCTCTACCGACTGAGCTAGCCGGGCTCCCACTTCAAGATGGTATGCAGACTAATCATTTTTTATGAAGGAAATCCATTCCTGGACAATTTTTGGGAGTTATTGCAGGTCTAATGCAAGATTAATCTCCATATTGTGAGAGTCAATGCAATATTCAGGCAAAAATTACTCATTTTCGCCCAACGTGGGGCTCGAACCCACGACCCTGAGATTAAGAGTCTCATGCTCTACCGACTGAGCTAGCCGGGCTCCCTCCTTAAGACAGTATGCAGACCAATCCCTTTTTATGAAGAAAATCAAATCCTGGCTATTCCTCTACTCTTGTTTTGCAAGGAAAGCCTGATTTATACATCCTTCAGAGGACAGAGTGTCAAAAAAAAATAAGAGAAAATGAAAACGGAAGTTGTGAGAACTTCATTTTGAGATTGCATAAGAATTCAAATTCCTCTCACATGCTAATGAATACCTGAACCCTTTTGATTAAACCACTTTAGTTGTTATAATGAGACCATATTTGAAAGCCATCTGTGATTTTTCTGTTCTTACTCTGCAATGACCATGGGCAATGACAAGTTAAAAATAAAATGTATGCAAATTTTATAATGGAGAATGCGGGCATCAACCCCGCTACCTCTCGCATGCTTAGCGAGCGCTCTACCATTTGAGCTAATTCCCCTGAGTGTTTAATCTGCATAACATGAAAAAAGTAACCTCACTGCCTTCCACACTTTATTTGCAGTCCAATTGCCCATAACAGTGTTCAGTTCACTCCTAACTTATGCCTTACCTCCACTTATGGGATGTTTTACAGTTCAGGTTGGCCTGTTTACTACTCGAATATGAGTGATATTGTGGTGTGTTCATCTAGACTCATACCCTACCTAATCTTGAAGTTAAATTTCCCACCAATGAGAAACCAAGGGAGATACCATTTTTGATAGTTATTGCATGTCTAATGCAAGAATAATCACCAGATTATGAGAGTCCAGCAAAAATTACTCATTTTCGCCCAACGTGGGGCTCAAACCCACGACCCTGAGATTAAGAGTCTCATGCTCTACCGACTGAGCTAGCCAGGCTCCCACTTCAAGATGGTATGCAGACTAATCATTTTTTATGAAGGAAATCCATTCCTGGACAATTTTTGGGAGTTATTGCAGGTCTAATGCAAGATTAATCTCCATATTATGAGAGTCAATGCAATATTCAGGCAAAAATTACTCGTTTTCGCCCAACGTGGGGCTCGAACCCACGACCCTGAGATTAAGAGTCTCATGCTCTACCGACTGAGCTAGCCGGGCTCCCTCCTTAAGACAGTATGCAGACCAATCCCTTTTTGTGAAGAAAATCAAATCCTGGATATTCCTCTACTCTTGTTTTGCAAGGAAAGCCTGATTTATACATCCTTCAGAGGACAGAGTGTCAAAAAAAAATAAGAGAAAATGAAAACGGAAGTTGTGAGAACTTCATTTTGAGATTGCATAAGAATTCAAATTCCTCTCACATGCTAAAGAATACCTGAACCCTTTTGATTAAACCACTTTAGTTGTTATAATGAGACCATATTTGAAAGCCATCTGTGATTTTTCTGTTCTTACTCTGCAATGACCATGGGCAATGACAAGTTAAAAATAAAATGTATGCAAATTTTATAATGGAGAATGCGGGCATCAACCCCGCTACCTCTCGCATGCTAAGCGAGCGCTCTACCATTTGAGCTAATTCCCCTGAGTGTTTAATCTGCATAACATGAAAAAAGTAACCTCACTGCCTTCCACACTTTATTTGCAGTCCAATTGCCCATAACAGTGTTCAGTTCACTCCTAACTTATGCCTTACCTCCACTTATGGGATGTTTTACAGTTCAGGTTGGCCTGTTTACTACTCGAATATGAGTGATATTGTGGTGTGTTCATCTAGACTCATACCCTACCTAATCTTGAAGTAAAATTTCCCACCAATGAGAAACCAAGGGAGATACCATTTTTGATAGTTATTGCATGTCTAATGCAAGAATAATCACCAGATTATGAGAGTCCAGCAAAAATTACTCATTTTCGCCCAACGTGGGGCTCGAACCCACGACCCTGAGATTAAGAGTCTCATGCTCTACCGACTGAGCTAGCCGGGCTCCCACTTCAAGATGGTATGCAGACTAATCATTTTTTATGAAGGAAATCCATTCCTGGACAATTTTTGGGAGTTATTGCAGGTCTAATGCAAGATTAATCTCCATATTATGAGAGTCAATGCAATATTCAGGCAAAAATTACTCGTTTTTGCCCAACGTGGGGCTCGAACCCACGACCCTGAGATTAAGAGTCTCATGCTCTACCAACTGAGCTAGCCGGGCTCCCTCCTTAAGACAGTATGCAGACCAATCCCTTTTTGTGAAGAAAATCAAATCCTGGATATTCCTCTACTCTTGTTTTGCAAGGAAAGCCTGATTTATACATCCTTCAGAGGACAGAGTGTCAAAAAAAAATAAGAGAAAATGAAAACGGAAGTTGTGAGAACTTCATTTTGAGATTGCATAAGAATTCAAATTCCTCTCACATGCTAAAGAATACCTGAACCCTTTTGATTAAACCACTTTAGTTGTTATAATGAGACCATATTTGAAAGCCATCTGTGATTTTTCTGTTCTTACTCTGCAATAACCATGGGCAATGACAAGTTAAAAATAAAATGTATGCAAATTTTATAATGGAGAATGCGGGCATCGATCCCGCTACCTCTCGCATGCTAAGCGAGCGCTCTACCATTTGAGCTAATTCCCCTGTGTGTTTAATCTGCATAACATGAAAAAAGTAACCTCACTGCCTTCCACACTTTATTTGAAGTCCAATTGCCCATAACAGTGTTCAGTTCACTCCTAACTTATGCCTTACCTCCACTTATGGGATGTTTTACAGTTCAGGTTGGCCTGTTTACTACTCGAATATGAGTGATATTGCGCTGTGTTCATCTAGACTCATACCCTAGCTAATCTTGAAGTTAAATTTCCCACCAATGAGAAACCAAGGGAGATACCATTTCTGATAGTTATTGCATGTCTAATGCAAGAATATTCACCAGATTATGAGAGTCAATGCAATAATCCAGCAAAAATTACTCATTTTCGCCCAACGTGGGGCTCAAACCCACGACCCTGAGATTAAGAGTCTCATGCTCTACCGACTGAGCTAGCCGGGCTCCCACTTCAAGATGGTATGCAGACTAATCATTTTTTATGAAGGAAATCCATTCCTGGACAATTTTTGGGAGTTATTGCAGGTCTAATGCAAGATTAATCTCCATATTATGAGAGTCAATGCAATATTCAGGCAAAAATTACTCGTTTTCGCCCAACGTGGAGCTCGAACCCACGACCCTGAGATTAAGAGTCTCATGCTCTACCGACTGAGCTAGCCGGGCTCCCTCCTTAAGACAGTATGCAGACCAATCCCTTTTTGTGAAAAAAAATCAAATCCTGGATATTCCTCTACTCTTGTTTTGCAAGGAAAGCCAGATTTATACATCCTTCAGAGGACAGAGTGTCAAAAAAAATAAGAGAAAATGAAAATGGAAGTTGTGAGAACTTCATTTTGAGATTGCATAAGAATTCAAATTCCTCTCACATGCTAAAGAATACCTGAACCCTTTTGATTAAACCACTTTAGTTGTTATAATGAGACCATATTTGAAAGCCATCTGTGATTTTTCTGTTCTTACTCTGCAATGACCATGGGCAATGACAAGTTAAAAATAAAATGTATGCAAATTTTATAATGGAGAATGCGGGCATCGATCCCACTACCTCTCGCATGCTAAGCGAGCACTCTACCATTTGAGCTACTTTCCCTGTGTGTTTAATCTGCATAACATGAAAAAAGTAACCTCACTGCCTTCCACACTTTATTTGCAGTCCAATTGCCCATAACAGTGTTCAGTTCACTCCTAACTTATGCCTTACCTCCACTTATGGGATGTTTTACAGTTCAGGTTGGCCTGTTTACTACTCGAATATGAGTGATATTGTGGTGTGTTCATCTAGACTCATACCCTACCTAATCTTGAAGTTAAATTTCCCACCAATGAGAAACCAAGGGAGATACCATTTTTGATAGTTATTGCATGTCTAATGCAAGAATAATCACCAGATTATGAGAGTCCAGCAAAAATTACTCATTTTCGCCCAACGTGGGGCTCGAACCCACGACCCTGAGATTAAGAGTCTCATGCTCTACCGACTGAGCTAGCCGGGCTCCCACTTCAAGATGGTATGCAGACTAATCATTTTTTATGAAGGAAATCCATTCCTGGACAATTTTTGGGAGTTATTGCAGGTCTAATGCAAGATTAATCTCCATATTATGAGAGTCAATGCAATATTCAGGCAAAAATTACTCGTTTTTGCCCAACGTGGGGCTCGAACCCACGACCCTGAGATTAAGAGTCTCATGCTCTACCGACTGAGCTAGCCGGGCTCCCTCCTTAAGACAGTATGCAGACCAATCCCTTTTTGTGAAGAAAATCAAATCCTGGATATTCCTCTACTCTTGTTTTGCAAGGAAAGCCTGATTTATACATCCTTCAGAGGACAGAGTGTCAAAAAAAAATAAGAGAAAATGAAAACGGAAGTTGTGAGAACTTCATTTTGAGATTGCATAAGAATTCAAATTCCTCTCACATGCTAAAGAATACCTGAACCCTTTTGATTAAACCACTTTAGTTGTTATAATGAGACCATATTTGAAAGCCATCTGTGATTTTTCTGTTCTTACTCTGCAATGACCATGGGCAATGACAAGTTAAAAATAAAATGTATGCAAATTTTATAATGGAGAATGCGGGCATCGATCCCGCTACCTCTCGCATGCTAAGCGAGCGCTCTACCATTTGAGCTAATTCCCCTGTGTGTTTAATCTGCATAACATGAAAAAAGTAACCTCACTGCCTTCCACACTTTATTTGAAGTCCAATTGCCCATAACAGTGTTCAGTTCACTCCTAACTTATGCCTTACCTCCACTTATGGGATGTTTTACAGTTCAGGTTGGCCTGTTTACTACTCGAATATGAGTGATATTGCGCTGTGTTCATCTAGACTCATACCCTAGCTAATCTTGAAGTTAAATTTCCCACCAATGAGAAACCAAGGGAGATACCATTTCTGATAGTTATTGCATGTCTAATGCAAGAATATTCACCAGATTATGAGAGTCAATGCAATAATCCAGCAAAAATTACTCATTTTCGCCCAACGTGGGGCTCAAACCCACGACCCTGAGATTAAGAGTCTCATGCTCTACCGACTGAGCTAGCCGGGCTCCCACTTCAAGATGGTATGCAGACTAATCATTTTTTATGAAGGAAATCCATTCCTGGACAATTTTTGGGAGTTATTGCAGGTCTAATGCAAGATTAATCTCCATATTATGAGAGTCAATGCAATATTCAGGCAAAAATTACTCGTTTTCGCCCAACGTGGAGCTCGAACCCACGACCCTGAGATTAAGAGTCTCATGCTCTACCGACTGAGCTAGCCGGGCTCCCTCCTTAAGACAGTATGCAGACCAATCCCTTTTTGTGAAAAAAAATCAAATCCTGGATATTCCTCTACTCTTGTTTTGCAAGGAAAGCCAGATTTATACATCCTTCAGAGGACAGAGTGTCAAAAAAAATAAGAGAAAATGAAAATGGAAGTTGTGAGAACTTCATTTTGAGATTGCATAAGAATTCAAATTCCTCTCACATGCTAAAGAATACCTGAACCCTTTTGATTAAACCACTTTAGTTGTTATAATGAGACCATATTTGAAAGCCATCTGTGATTTTTCTGTTCTTACTCTGCAATGACCATGGGCAATGACAAGTTAAAAATAAAATGTATGCAAATTTTATAATGGAGAATGCGGGCATTGATCCCGCTACCTCTCGCATGCTAAGCGAGCGCTCTACCATTTGAGCTAATTCCCCTGTGTGTTTAATCTGCATAACATGAAAAAAGTAACCTCACTGCCTTCCACACTTTATTTGAAGTCCAATTGCCCATAACAGTGTTCAGTTCACTCCTAACTTATGCCTTACCTCCACTTATGGGATGTTTTACAGTTCAGGTTGGCCTGTTTACTACTCGATTATGAGTGATATTGTGGTGTGTTCATCTAGACTCATACTCTACCTAATCTTGAAGTTAAATTTCCCACCAATGAGAAACCAAGGGAGATACCATTTTTGATAGTTATTGCATGTCTAATGCAAGAATAATCACCAGATTATGAGAGTCCAGCAAAAATTACTCATTTTCGCCCAACGTGGGGCTCGAACCCACGACCCTGAGATTAAGAGTCTCATGCTCTACCGACTGAGCTAGCCGGGCTCCCACTTCAAGATGGTATGCAGACTAATCATTTTTTATGAAGGAAATCCATTCCTGGACAATTTTTGGGAGTTATTGCAGGTCTAATGCAAGATTAATCTCCATATTATGAGAGTCAATGCAATATTCAGGCAAAAATTACTCGTTTTCGCCCAACGTGGGGCTCGAACCCACGACCCTGAGATTAAGAGTCTCATGCTCTACCGACTGAGCTAGCCGGGCTCCCTCCTTAAGACAGTATGCAGACCAATCCCTTTTTGTGAAAAAAATCAAATCCTGGATATTCCTCTACTCTTGTTTTGCAAGGAAAGCCAGATTTATAAATCCTTCAGAGGACAGAGTGTCAAAAAAAATAAGAGAAAATGAAAATGGAAGTTGTGAGAACTTCATTTTGAGATTGCATAAGAATTCAAATTCCTCTCACATGCTAAAGAATACCTGAACCCTTTTGATTAAACCACTTTAGTTGTTATATTGAGACCATATTTGAAAGCCATCTGTGATTTTTCTGTTCTTACTCTGCAATGACCATGGGCAATGACAAGTTAAAAATAAAATGTATGCAAATTTTATAATGGAGAATGCGGGCATCGATCCCGCTACCTCTCGCATGCTAAGCGAGCACTCAACCATTTGAGCTACTTTCCCTGTGTGTTTAATCTGCATAACATGAAAAAAGTAACCTCACTGCCTTCCACACTTTATTTGCAGTCCAATTGCCCATAACAGTGTTCAGTTCACTCCTAACTTATGCCTTACCTCCACTTATGGGATGTTTTACAGTTCAGGTTGGCCTGTTTACTACTCGAATATGAGTGATATTGTGGTGTGTTCATCTAGACTCATACCCTACCTAATCTTGAAGTTAAATTTCCCACCAATGAGAAACCAAGGGAGATACCATTTTTGATAGTTATTGCATGTCTAATGCAAGAATAATCACCAGATTATGAGAGTCCAGCAAAAATTACTCATTTTCGCCCAACGTGGGGCTCAAACCCACGACCCTGAGATTAAGAGTCTCATGCTCTACCGACTGAGCTAGCCGGGCTCCCACTTCAAGATGGTATGCAGACTAATCATTTTTTATGAAGGAAATCCATTCCTGGACAATTTTTGGGAGGTATTGCAGGTCTAATGCAAGATTAATCTCCATATTATGAGAGTCAATGCAATATTCAGGCAAAAATTAGTCGTTTTCGCCCAACGTGGAGCTCGAACCCACGACCCTGAGATTAAGAGTCTCATGCTCTACCGACTGAGCTAGCCGGGCTCCCTCCTTAAGACAGTATGCAGACCAATCCCTTTTTGTGAAAAAAATCAAATCCTGGATATTCCTCTACTCTTGTTTTGCAAGGAAAGCCAGATTTATACATCCTTCAGAGGACAGAGTGTAAAAAAAAATAAGAGAAAATGAAAATGGAAGTTGTGAGAACTTCATTTTGAGATTGCATAAGAATTCAAATTCCTCTCACATGCTAAAGAATACCTGAACCCTTTTGATTAAACCACTTTAGTTGTTATAATGAGACCATATTTGAAAGCCATCTGTGATTTTTCTGTTCTTACTCTGCAATGACCATGGGCAATGACAAGTTAAAAATAAAATGAATGCAAATTTTATAATGGAGAATGCGGGCATCGATCCCGCTACCTCTCGCATGCTAAGCGAGCGCTCTACCATTTGAGCTAATTCCCCTTTGTGTTTAATCTGCATAACATGAAAAAAGTAACCTTACTGCCTTCCACACTTTATTTGCAGTCCAATTGCCCATAACAGTGTTCAGTTCACTCCTAACTTATGCCTTACCTCCACTTATGGGATGTTTTACAGTTCAGGTTGGCCTGTTTACTACTCGAATATGAGTGATATTGTGGTGTGTTCATCTAGACTCATACCCTACCTAATCTTGAAGTTAAATTTCCCACCAATGAGAAACCAAGGGAGATACCATTTTTGATAGTTATTGCATGTCTAATGCAAGAATAATCACCAGATTATGAGAGTCCAGCAAAAATTACTCATTTTCGCCCAACGTGGGGCTCGAACCCACGACCCTGAGATTAAGAGTCTCATGCTCTACCGACTGAGCTAGCCGGGCTCCCACTTCAAGATGGTATGCAGACTAATCATTTTTTATGAAGGAAATCCATTCCTGGACAATTTTTGGGAGTTATTGCAGGTCTAATGCAAGATTAATCTCCATATTATGAGAGTCAATGCAATATTCAGGCAAAAATTACTCGTTTTTGCCCAACGTGGGGCTCGAACCCACGACCCTGAGATTAAGAGTCTCATGCTCTACCGACTGAGCTAGCCGGGCTCCCTCCTTAAGACAGTATGCAGACCAATCCCTTTTTGTGAAGAAAATCAAATCCTGGATATTCCTCTACTCTTGTTTTGCAAGGAAAGCCTGATTTATACATCCTTCAGAGGACAGAGTGTCAAAAAAAAATAAGAGAAAATGAAAACGGAAGTTGTGAGAACTTCATTTTGAGATTGCATAAGAATTCAAATTCCTCTCACATGCTAAAGAATACCTGAACCCTTTTGATTAAACCACTTTAGTTGTTATAATGAGACCATATTTGAAAGCCATCTGTGATTTTTCTGTTCTTACTCTGCAATGACCATGGGCAATGACAAGTTAAAAATAAAATGTATGCAAATTTTATAATGGAGAATGCGGGCATCGATCCCGCTACCTCTCGCATGCTAAGCGAGCGCTCTACCATTTGAGCTAATTCCCCTGTGTGTTTAATCTGCATAACATGAAAAAAGTAACCTCACTGCCTTCCACACTTTATTTGAAGTCCAATTGCCCATAACAGTGTTCAGTTCACTCCTAACTTATGCCTTACCTCCACTTATGGGATGTTTTACAGTTCAGGTTGGCCTGTTTACTACTCGAATATGAGTGATATTGCGCTGTGTTCATCTAGACTCATACCCTAGCTAATCTTGAAGTTAAATTTCCCACCAATGAGAAACCAAGGGAGATACCATTTCTGATAGTTATTGCATGTCTAATGCAAGAATATTCACCAGATTATGAGAGTCAATGCAATAATCCAGCAAAAATTACTCATTTTCGCCCAACGTGGGGCTCAAACCCACGACCCTGAGATTAAGAGTCTCATGCTCTACCGACTGAGCTAGCCGGGCTCCCACTTCAAGATGGTATGCAGACTAATCATTTTTTATGAAGGAAATCCATTCCTGGACAATTTTTGGGAGTTATTGCAGGTCTAATGCAAGATTAATCTCCATATTATGAGAGTCAATGCAATATTCAGGCAAAAATTACTCGTTTTCGCCCAACGTGGGGCTCGCACCCACGACCCTGAGATTAAGAGTCTCATGCTCTACCGACTGAGCTAGCCGGGCTCCCTCCTTAAGACAGTATGCAGACCAATCCCTTTTTGTGAAAAAAATCAAATCCTGGATATTCCTCTACTCTTGTTTTGCAAGGAAAGCCAGATTTATAAATCCTTCAGAGGACAGAGTGTCAAAAAAAATAAGAGAAAATGAAAATGGAAGTTGTGAGAACTTCATTTTGAGATTGCATAAGAATTCAAATTCCTCTCACATGCTAAAGAATACCTGAACCCTTTTGATTAAACCACTTTAGTTGTTATATTGAGACCATATTTGAAAGCCATCTGTGATTTTTCTGTTCTTACTCTGCAATGACCATGGGCAATGACAAGTTAAAAATAAAATGTATGCAAATTTTATAATGGAGAATGCGGGCATCGATCCCGCTACCTCTCGCATGCTAAGCGAGCACTCTACCATTTGAGCTACTTTCCCTGTGTGTTTAATCTGCATAACATGAAAAAAGTAACCTCACTGCCTTCCACACTTTATTTGCAGTCCAATTGCCCATAACAGTGTTCAGTTCACTCCTAACTTATGCCTTACCTCCACTTATGGGATGTTTTACAGTTCAGGTTGGCCTGTTTACTACTCGAATATGAGTGATATTGTGGTGTGTTCATCTAGACTCATACCCTACCTAATCTTGAAGTTAAATTTCCCACCAATGAGAAACCAAGGGAGATACCATTTTTGATAGTTATTGCATGTCTAATGCAAGAATAATCACCAGATTATGAGAGTCCAGCAAAAATTACTCATTTTCGCCCAACGTGGGGCTCAAACCCACGACCCTGAGATTAAGAGTCTCATGCTCTACCGACTGAGCTAGCCGGGCTCCCACTTCAAGATGGTATGCAGACTAATCATTTTTTATGAAGGAAATCCATTCCTGGACAATTTTTGGGAGGTATTGCAGGTCTAATGCAAGATTAATCTCCATATTATGAGAGTCAATGCAATATTCAGGCAAAAATTAGTCGTTTTCGCCCAACGTGGAGCTCGAACCCACGACCCTGAGATTAAGAGTCTCATGCTCTACCGACTGAGCTAGCCGGGCTCCCTCCTTAAGACAGTATGCAGACCAATCCCTTTTTGTGAAAAAAATCAAATCCTGGATATTCCTCTACTCTTGTTTTGCAAGGAAAGCCAGATTTATACATCCTTCAGAGGACAGAGTGTAAAAAAAAATAAGAGAAAATGAAAATGGAAGTTGTGAGAACTTCATTTTGAGATTGCATAAGAATTCAAATTCCTCTCACATGCTAAAGAATACCTGAACCCTTTTGATTAAACCACTTTAGTTGTTATAATGAGACCATATTTGAAAGCCATCTGTGATTTTTCTGTTCTTACTCTGCAATGACCATGGGCAATGACAAGTTAAAAATAAAATGAATGCAAATTTTATAATGGAGAATGCGGGCATCGATCCCGCTACCTCTCGCATGCTAAGCGAGCGCTCTACCATTTGAGCTAATTCCCCTTTGTGTTTAATCTGCATAACATGAAAAAAGTAACCTTACTGCCTTCCACACTTTATTTGAAGTCCAATTGCCCATAACAGTGTTCAGTTCACTCCTAACTTATACCTTACCTCCACTTATGGGATGTTTTACAGTTCAGGTTGGCCTGTTTACTACTCGATTATGAGTGATATTGTGGTGTGTTCATCTAGACTCATACTCTACCTAATCTTGAAGTTAAATTTCCCACCAATGAGAAACCAAGGGAGATACCATTTTTGATAGTTATTGCATGTCTAATGCAAGAATAATCACCAGATTATGAGAGTCCAGCAAAAATTACTCATTTTCGCCCAACGTGGGGCTCGAACCCACGACCCTGAGATTAAGAGTCTCATGCTCTACCGACTGAGCTAGCCGGGCTCCCGCTTCAAGATGGTATGCAGACTGATCATTTTTTATGAAGGAAATCCATTCCTGGACAATTTTTGGGAGTTATTGCAGGTCTAATGCAAGATTAATCTCCATATTATGAGAGTCAATGCAATATTCAGGCAAAAATTACTCGTTTTCGCCCAACGTGGGGCTCGAACCCACGACCCTGGATTAAGAGTCTCATGCTCTACCGACTGAGCAAGCCGGGCTCCCTCCTTAAGACAGTATGCAGACCAATCCCTTTTTGTGAAAAAAATCACATCCTGGATATTCCTCTACTCTTGTTTTGCAAGGAAAGCCAGATTTATACATCCTTCAGAGGACAGAGTGTCAAAAAAAATAAGAGAAAATGAAAATGGAAGTTGTGAGAACTTCATTTTGAGATTGCATAAGAATTCAAATTCCTCTCACATGCTAAAGAATACCTGAACCCTTTTGATTAAACCACTTTAGTTGTTATATTGAGACCATATTTGAAAGCCATCTGTGATTTTTCTGTTCTTACTCTGCAATGACCATGGGCAATGACAAGTTAAAAATAAAATGTATGCAAATTTTATAATGGAGAATGCGGGCATCGATCCCGCTACCTCTCGCATGCTAAGCGAGCACTCTACCATTTGAGCTAATTCCCCTGTGTGTTTAATCTGCATAACATGAAAAGAGTAACCTCACTGCCTTCCACACTTTATTTGCAGTCCAATTGCCCATAACAGTGTTCAGTTCACTCCTAACTTATGCCTTACCTCCACTTATGGGATGTTTTACAGTTCAGGTTGGCCTGTTTACTACTCGAATATGAGTGATATTGTGGTGTGTTCATCTAGACTCATACCCTGCCTAATCTTGAAGTTAAATTTCCCACCAATGAGAAACCAAGGGAGATACCATTTTTGATAGTTATTGCATGTCTAATGCAAGAATAATCACCAGATTATGAGAGTCCAGCAAAAATTACTCATTTTCGCCCAACGTGGGGCTCGAACCCACGACCCTGAGATTAAGAGTCTCATGCTCTACCGACTGAGCTAGCCGGGCTCCCACTTCAAGATGGTATGCAGACTAATCATTTTTTATGAAGGAAATCCATTCCTGGACAATTTGTGGGAGTTATTGCAGGTCTAATGCAAGATTAATCTCCATATTATGAGAGTCAATGCAATATTCAGGCAAAAATTACTCGTTTTCGCCCAACGTGGGGCTCGAACCCACGACCCTGAGATTAAGAGTCTCATGCTCTACCGACTGAGCTAGCCGGGCTCCCTCCTTAAGACAGTATGCAGACCAATCCCTTTTTGTGAAAAAAATCAAATCCTGGATATTCCTCTACTCTTGTTTTGCAAGGAAAGCCAGATTTATACATCCTTCAGAGGACAGAGTGTCAAAAAAAATAAGAGAAAATGAAAATGGAAGTTGTGAGAACTTCATTTTGAGATTGCATAAGAATTCAAATTCCTCTCACATGCTAAAGAATACCTGAACCCTTTTGATTAAACCACTTTAGTTGTTATAATGAGACCATATTTGAAAGCCATCTGTGATTTTTCTGTTCTTACTCTGCAATGACCATGGGCAATGACAAGTTAAAAATAAAATGTATGCAAATTTTATAATGGAGAATGCGGGCATCGATCCCGCTACCTCTCGCATGCTAAGCGAGCGCTCTACCATTTGAGCTAATTCCCCTTTGTGTTTAATCTGCATAACATGAAAAAAGTAACCTCACTGCCTTCCACACTTTATTTGAAGTCCAATTGCCCATAACAGTGTTCAGTTCACTCCTAACTTATGCCTTACCTCCACTTATGGGATGTTTTACAGTTCAGGTTGGCCTGTTTACTACTCGATTATGAGTGATATTGTGGTGTGTTCATCTCGACTCATACTCTACCTAATCTTGAAGTTAAATTTCCCACCAATGAGAAACCAAGGGAGATACCATTTTTGATAGTTATTGCATGTCTAATGCAAGAATAATCACCAGATTATGAGAGTCCAGCAAAAATTACTCATTTTCGCCCAACGTGGGGCTCGAACCCACGACCCTGAGATTAAGAGTCTCATGCTCTACCGACTGAGCTAGCCGGGCTCCCGCTTCAAGATGGTATGCAGACTAATCATTTTTTATGAAGGAAATCCATTCCTGGACAATTTTTGGGAGTTATTGCAGGTCTAATGCAAGATTAATCTCCATATTATGAGAGTCAATGCAATATTCAGGCAAAAATTACTCGTTTTCGCCCAACGTGGGGCTCGAACCCACGACCCTGAGATTAAGAGTCTCATGCTCTACCGACTGAGCTAGCCGGGCTCCCTCCTTAAGACAGTATGCAGACCAATCCCTTTTTGTGAAAAAAATCAAATCCTGGATATTCCTCTACTCTTGTTTTGCAAGGAAAGCCAGATTTATACATCCTTCAGAGGACAGAGTGTCAAAAAAAATAAGAGAAAATGAAAATGGAAGTTGTGAGAACTTCATTTTGAGATTGCATAAGAATTCAAATTCCTCTCACATGCTAAAGAATACCTGAACCCTTTTGATTAAACCACTTTAGTTGTTATATTGAGACCATATTTGAAAGCCATCTGTGATTTTTCTGTTCTTACTCTGCAATGACCATGGGCAATGACAAGTTAAAAATAAAATGTATGCAAATTTTATAATGGAGAATGCGGGCATCGATCCCGCTACCTCTCGCATGCTAAGCGAGCACTCTACCATTTGAGCTAATTCCCCTGTGTGTTTAATCTGCATAACATGAAAAAAGTAACCTCACTGCCTTCCACACTTTATTTGCAGTTCAATTGCCCATAACAGTGTTCAGTTCACTCCTAACTTATGCCTTACCTCCACTTATGGGATGTTTTACAGTTCAGGTTGGCCTGTTTACTACTCGAATATGAGTGATATTGTGGTGTGTTCATCTAGACTCATACCCTACCTAATCTTGAAGTTAAATTTCCCACCAATGAGAAACCAAGGGAGATACCATTTTTGATAGTTATTGCATGTCTAATGCAAGAATAATCACCAGATTATGAGAGTCCAGCAAAAATTACTCATTTTCGCCCAACGTGGGGCTCGAACCCACGACCCTGAGATTAAGAGTCTCATGCTCTACCGACTGAGCTAGCCGGGCTCCCACTTCAAGATGGTATGCAGACTAATCATTTTTTATGAAGGAAATCCATTCCTGGACAATTTTTGGGAGTTATTGCAGGTCTAATGCAAGATTAATCTCCATATTATGAGAGTCAATGCAATATTCAGGCAAAAATTACTCGTTTTCGCCCAACGTGGGGCTCGAACCCACGACCCTGAGATTAAGAGTCTCATGCTCTACCGACTGAGCTAGCCGGGCTCCCTCCTTAAGACAGTATGCAGACCAATCCTCTACTCTTGTTTTGCAAGGAAAGCCTGATTTATACATCCTTCAGAGGACAGAGTGTCAAAAGAAAATAAGAGAAAATGAAAACGGAAGTTGTGAGAACTTCATTTTGAGATTGCATAAGAATTCAAATTCCTCTCACATGGTAAAGAATACCTGAACCCTTTTGATTAAACCACTTTATTTGGTATAATGAGACCATATTTGAAAGCCATCTGTGATTTTTCTGTTCTTACTCTGCAATGACCATGGGCAATGACAAGTTAAAAATAAAATGTATGCAAATTTTATAATGGAGAATGCGGGCATCGATCCCGCTACCTCTCGCATGCTAAGCGAGCACTCTACCATTTGAGCTAATTCCCCTGTGTGTTTAATCTGCATAACATGAAAAGAGTAACCTCACTGCCTTCCACACTTTATTTGCAGTCCAATTGCCCATAACAGTGTTCAGTTCACTCCTAACTTATGCCTTACCTCCACTTATGGGATGTTTTACAGTTCAGGTTGGCCTGTTTACTACTCGAATATGAGTGATATTGTGGTGTGTTCATCTAGACTCATACCCTACCTAATCTTGAAGTTAAATTTCCCACCAATGAGAAACCAAGGGAGATACCATTTTTGATAGTTATTGCATGTCTAATGCAAGAATAATCACCAGATTATGAGAGTCCAGCAAAAATTACTCATTTTCGCCCAACGTGGGGCTCGAACCCACGACCCTGAGATTAAGAGTCTCATGCTCTACCGACTGAGCTAGCCGGGCTCCCACTTCAAGATGGTATGCAGACTAATCATTTTTTATGAAGGAAATCCATTCCTGGACAATTTTTGGGAGTTATTGCAGGTCTAATGCAAGATTAATCTCCATATTATGAGAGTCAATGCAATATTCAGGCAAAAATTACTCGTTTTCGCCCAACGTGGGGCTCGAACCCACGACCCTGAGATTAAGAGTCTCATGCTCTACCGACTGAGCTAGCCGGGCTCCCTCCTTAAGACAGTATGCAGACCAATCCCTTTTTGTGAAAAAAATCAAATCCTGGATATTCCTCTACTCTTGTTTTGCAAGGAAAGCCAGATTTATACATTCTTCAGAGGACAGAGTGTCAAAAAAAATAAGAGAAAATGAAAATGGAAGTTGTGAGAACTTCATTTTGAGATTGCATAAGAATTCAAATTCCTCTCACATGCTAAAGAATACCTGAACCCTTTTGATTAAACCACTTTAGTTGTTATAATGAGACCATATTTGAAAGCCATCTGTGATTTTTCTGTTCTTACTCTGCAATGACCATGGGCAATGACAAGTTAAAAATAAAATGTATGCAAATTTTATAATGGAGAATGCGGGCATCGATCCCGCTACCTCTCGCATGCTAAGCGAGCGCTCTACCATTTGAGCTAATTCCCCTTTGTGTTTAATCTGCATAACATGAAAAAAGTAACCTCACTGCCTTCCACACTTTATTTGAAGTCCAATTGCCCATAACAGTGTTCAGTTCACTCCTAACTTATGCCTTACCTCCACTTATGGGATGTTTTACAGTTCAGGTTGGCCTGTTTACTACTCGATTATGAGTGATATTGTGGTGTGTTCATCTCGACTCATACTCTACCTAATCTTGAAGTTAAATTTCCCACCAATGAGAAACCAAGGGAGATACCATTTTTGATAGTTATTGCATGTCTAATGCAAGAATAATCACCAGATTATGAGAGTCCAGCAAAAATTACTCATTTTCGCCCAACGTGGGGCTCGAACCCACGACCCTGATATTAAGAGTCTCATGCTCTACCGACTGAGCTAGCCGGGCTCCCGCTTCAAGATGGTATGCAGACTAATCATTTTTTATGAAGGAAATCCATTCCTGGACAATTTTTGGGAGTTATTGCAGGTCTAATGCAAGATTAATCTCCATATTATGAGAGTCAATGCAATATTCAGGCAAAAATTACTCGTTTTCGCCCAACGTGGGGCTCGAACCCACGACCCTGAGATTAAGAGTCTCATGCTCTACCGACTGAGCTAGCCGGGCTCCCTCCTTAAGACAGTATGCAGACCAATCCCTTTTTGTGAAAAAAATCAAATCCTGGATATTCCTCTACTCTTGTTTTGCAAGGAAAGCCAGATTTATACATCCTTCAGAGGACAGAGTGTCAAAAAAAATAAGAGAAAATGAAAATGGAAGTTGTGAGAACTTCATTTTGAGATTGCATAAGAATTCAAATTCCTCTCACATGCTAAAGAATACCTGAACCCTTTTGATTAAACCACTTTAGTTGTTATATTGAGACCATATTTGAAAGCCATCTGTGATTTTTCTGTTCTTACTCTGCAATGACCATGGGCAATGACAAGTTAAAAATAAAATGTATGCAAATTTTATAATGGAGAATGCGGGCATCGATCCCGCTACCTCTCGCATGCTAAGCGAGCACTCTACCATTTGAGCTAATTCCCCTGTGTGTTTAATCTGCATAACATGAAAAAAGTAACCTCACTGCCTTCCACACTTTATTTGCAGTTCAATTGCCCATAACAGTGTTCAGTTCACTCCTAACTTATGCCTTACCTCCACTTATGGGATGTTTTACAGTTCAGGTTGGCCTGTTTACTACTCGAATATGAGTGATATTGTGGTGTGTTCATCTAGACTCATACCCTACCTAATCTTGAAGTTAAATTTCCCACCAATGAGAAACCAAGGGAGATACCATTTTTGATAGTTATTGCATGTCTAATGCAAGAATAATCACCAGATTATGAGAGTCCAGCAAAAATTACTCATTTTCGCCCAACGTGGGGCTCGAACCCACGACCCTGAGATTAAGAGTCTCATGCTCTACCGACTGAGCTAGCCGGGCTCCCACTTCAAGATGGTATGCAGACTAATCATTTTTTATGAAGGAAATCCATTCCTGGACAATTTTTGGGAGTTATTGCAGGTCTAATGCAAGATTAATCTCCATATTATGAGAGTCAATGCAATATTCAGGCAAAAATTACTCGTTTTCGCCCAACGTGGGGCTCGAACCCACGACCCTGAGATTAAGAGTCTCATGCTCTACCGACTGAGCTAGCCGGGCTCCCTCCTTAAGACAGTATGCAGACCAATCCCTTTTTGTGAAAAAAATCAAATCCTGGATATTCCTCTACTCTTGTTTTGCAAGGAAAGCCAGATTTATACATTCTTCAGAGGACAGAGTGTCAAAAAAAATAAGAGAAAATGAAAATGGAAGTTGTGAGAACTTCATTTTGAGATTGCATAAGAATTCAAATTCCTCTCACATGCTAAAGAATACCTGAACCCTTTTGATTAAACCACTTTAGTTGTTATAATGAGACCATATTTGAAAGCCATCTGTGATTTTTCTGTTCTTACTCTGCAATGACCATGGGCAATGACAAGTTAAAAATAAAATGTATGCAAATTTTATAATGGAGAATGCGGGCATCGATCCCGCTACCTCTCGCATGCTAAGCGAGCGCTCTACCATTTGAGCTAATTCCCCTTTGTGTTTAATCTGCATAACATGAAAAAAGTAACCTCACTGCCTTCCACACTTTATTTGAAGTCCAATTGCCCATAACAGTGTTCAGTTCACTCCTAACTTATGCCTTACCTCCACTTATGGGATGTTTTACAGTTCAGGTTGGCCTGTTTACTACTCGATTATGAGTGATATTGTGGTGTGTTCATCTCGACTCATACTCTACCTAATCTTGAAGTTAAATTTCCCACCAATGAGAAACCAAGGGAGATACCATTTTTGATAGTTATTGCATGTCTAATGCAAGAATAATCACCAGATTATGAGAGTCCAGCAAAAATTACTCATTTTCGCCCAACGTGGGGCTCGAACCCACGACCCTGATATTAAGAGTCTCATGCTCTACCGACTGAGCTAGCCGGGCTCCCGCTTCAAGATGGTATGCAGACTAATCATTTTTTATGAAGGAAATCCATTCCTGGACAATTTTTGGGAGTTATTGCAGGTCTAATGCAAGATTAATCTCCATATTATGAGAGTCAATGCAATATTCAGGCAAAAATTACTCGTTTTCGCCCAACGTGGGGCTCGAACCCACGACCCTGAGATTAAGAGTCTCATGCTCTACCGACTGAGCTAGCCGGGCTCCCTCCTTAAGACAGTATGCAGACCAATCCCTTTTTGTGAAAAAAATCAAATCCTGGATATTCCTCTACTCTTGTTTTGCAAGGAAAGCCAGATTTATACATCCTTCAGAGGACAGAGTGTCAAAAAAAATAAGAGAAAATGAAAATGGAAGTTGTGAGAACTTCATTTTGAGATTGCATAAGAATTCAAATTCCTCTCACATGCTAAAGAATACCTGAACCCTTTTGATTAAACCACTTTAGTTGTTATATTGAGACCATATTTGAAAGCCATCTGTGATTTTTCTGTTCTTACTCTGCAATGACCATGGGCAATGACAAGTTAAAAATAAAATGTATGCAAATTTTATAATGGAGAATGCGGGCATCGATCCCGCTACCTCTCGCATGCTAAGCGAGCACTCTACCATTTGAGCTAATTTCCCTGTGTGTTTAATCTGCATAACATGAAAAAAGTAACCTCACTGCCTTCCACACTTTATTTGCAGTTCAATTGCCCATAACAGTGTTCAGTTCACTCCTAACTTATGCCTTACCTCCACTTATGGGATGTTTTACAGTTCAGGTTGGCCTGTTTACTACTCGAATATGAGTGATATTGTGGTGTGTTCATCTAGACTCATACCCTACCTAATCTTGAAGTTAAATTTCCCACCAATGAGAAACCAAGGGAGATACCATTTTTGATAGTTATTGCATGTCTAATGCAAGAATAATCACCAGATTATGAGAGTCCAGCAAAAATTACTCATTTTCGCCCAACGTGGGGCTCGAACCCACGACCCTGAGATTAAGAGTCTCATGCTCTACCGACTGAGCTAGCCGGGTTCCCACTTCAAGATGGTATGCAGACTAATCATTTTTTATGAAGGAAATCCATTCCTGGACAATTTTTGGGAGTTATTGCAGGTCTAATGCAAGATTAATCTCCATATTATGAGAGTCAATGCAATATTCAGGCAAAAATTACTCGTTTTCGCCCAACGTGGGGCTCGAACCCACGACCCTGAGATTAAGAGTCTCATGCTCTACCGACTGAGCTAGCCGGGCTCCCTCCTTAAGACAGTATGCAGACCAATCCTCTACTCTTGTTTTGCAAGGAAAGCCTGATTTATACATCCTTCAGAGGACAGAGTGTCAAAAGAAAATAAGAGAAAATGAAAACGGAAGTTGTGAGAACTTCATTTTGAGATTGCATAAGAATTCAAATTCCTCTCACATGGTAAAGAATACCTGAACCCTTTTGATTAAACCACTTTATTTGGTATAATGAGACCATATTTGAAAGCCATCTGTGATTTTTCTGTTCTTACTCTGCAATGACCATGGGCAATGACAAGTTAAAAATAAAATGTATGCAAATTTTATAATGGGGAATGCGGGCATCAACCCCGCTACCTCTCGCATGCTAAGCGAGCGCTCTACCATTTGAGCTAATTCCCCTGAGTGTTTAATCTGCATAACATGAAAAAAGTAACCTCACTGCCTTCCACACTTTATTTGCAGTCCAATTGCCCATAACAGTGTTCAGTTCACTCCTAACTTATGCCTTACCTCCACTTATGGGATGTTTTACAGTTCAGGTTGGCCTGTTTACTACTCGAATATGAGTGATATTGTGGTGTGTTCATCTAGACTCATACCCTACCTAATCTTGAAGTTAAATTTCCCACCAATGAGAAACCAAGGGATATACCATTTTTGATAGTTATTGCATGTCTAATGCAAGAATAATCACCAGATTATGAGAGTCCAGCAAAAATTACTCATTTTCGCCCAACGTGGGGCTCAAACCCACGACCCTGAGATTAAGAGTCTCATGCTCTACCGACTGAGCTAGCCGGGCTCCCACTTCAAGATGGTATGCAGACTAATCATTTTTTATGAAGGAAATCCATTCCTGGACAATTTTTGGGAGTTATTGCAGGTCTAATGCAAGATTAATCTCCATATTATGAGAGTCAATGCAATATTCAGGCAAAAATTACTCGTTTTCGCCCAACGTGGGGCTCGAACTCACGACCCTGAGATTAAGAGTCTCATGCTCTAGCGACTGAGCTAGCCGGGCTCCCTCCTTAAGACAGTATGCAGACCAATCCCTTTTTGTGAAAAAAATCAAATCCTGGATATTCCTCTACTCTTGTTTTGCAAGGAAAGCCAGATTTATACATCCTTCAGAGGACAGAGTGTCAAAAAAAATAAGAGAAAATGAAAATGGAAGTTGTGAGAACTTCATTTTGAGATTGCAGAAGAATTCAAATTCCTCTCACATGCTAAAGAATACCTGAACCCTTTTGATTAAACCACTTTAGTTGTTATATTGAGACCATATTTGAAAGCCATCTGTGATTTTTCTGTTCTTACTCTGCAATGACCATGGGCAATGACAAGTTAAAAATAAAATGTATGCAAATTTTATAATGGAGAATGCGGGCATCGATCTCGCTACCTCTCGCATGCTAAGCGAGCACTCTACCATTTGAGCTAATTCCCCTGTGTGTTTAATCTGCATAACATGAAAAAAGTAACCTCACTGCCTTCCACACTTTATTTGCAGTCCAATTGCCCATAACAGTGTTCAGTTCACTCCTAACTTATGCCTTACCTCCACTTATGGGATGTTTTACAGTTCAGGTTGGCCTGTTTACTACTCGAATATGAGTGATATTGTGGTGTGTTCATCTAGACTCATACCCTACCTAATCTTGAAGTTAAATTTCCCACCAATGAGAAACCAAGGGAGATACCATTTTTGATAGTTATTGCATGTCTAATGCAAGAATAATCACCAGATTATGAGAGTCCAGCAAAAATTACTCATTTTCGCCCAACGTGGGGCTCGAACCCACGACCCTGAGATTAAGAGTCTCATGCTCTACCGACTGAGCTAGCCAGGCTCCCACTTCAAGATGGTATGCAGACTAATCATTTTTTATGACGGAAATCCATTCCTGGACAATTTTTGGGAGTTATTGCAGGTCTAATGCAAGATTAATCTCCATATTATGAGAGTCAATGCAATATTCAGGAAAAAATTACTCGTTTTCGCCCAACGTGGGGCTCTAACCCACGACCCTGAGATTAAGAGTCTCATGCTCTACCGACTGAGCGAGCCGGGCTCCCTCCTTAAGACAGTATGCAGACCAATCCCTTTTTGTGAAAAAAATCAAATCCTGGATATTCCTCTACTCTTGTTTTGCAAGAAACGCCAGATTTATACATCCTTCAGAGGACAGAGTGTCAAAAAAAATAAGAGAAAATGAAAACGGAAGTTGTGAGAACTTCATTTTGAGATTGCATAAGAATTCAAATTCCTCTCACATGCTAAAGAATACCTGAACCCTTTTGATTAAACCACTTTAGTTGTTATAATGAGACCATATTTGAAAGCAATCTGTGATTTTTCTGTTCTTACTCTGCAATGACCTTGGCAATGACAAGTTAAAAATAAAATGTATGCAAATTTTATAATGGAGAATGCGGGCATCGATCCCGCTACCTCTCGCATGCTAAGCGAGCGCTCTACCATTTGAGCTAATTCCCCTGTGTGTTTAATCTGCATAACATGAAAAAAGTAACCTCACTGCCTTCCACACTTTATTTGAAGTCCAATTGCCCATAACAGTGTTCAGTTCACTCCTAACTTATGCCTTACCTCCACTTATGGGATGTTTTACAGTTCAGGCTGGCCTGTTTACTACTCGAATATGAGTGATATTGTGGTGTGTTCATCTGGACTCATACCCTACCTAATCTTGAAGTTAAATTTCCCACCAATGAGAAACCAAGGGAGATACCATTTTTGATAGTTATTGCATGTCTAATGCAAGAATAATCACCAGATTATGAGAGTCCAGCAAAAATTACTCATTTTCGCCCAACGTGGGGCTCAAACCCACGACCCTGAGATTAAGAGTCTCATGCTCTACCGACTGAGCTAGCCGGGCTCCCACTTCAAGATGGTATGCAGACTAATCATTTTTTATGAAGGAAATCCATTCCTGGACAATTTTTGGGAGTTATTGCAGGTCTAATGCAAGAATAATCTCCATATTATGAGAGTCAATGCAATATTCAGGAAAAAATTACTCGTTTTCGCCCAACGTGGGGCTCTAACCCACGACCCTGAGATTAAGAGTCTCATGCTCTACCGACTGAGCGAGCCGGGCTCCCTCCTTAAGACAGTATGCAGACCAATCCCTTTTTGTGAAAAAAATCAAATCCTGGATATTCCTCTACTCTTGTTTTGCAAGAAACGCCAGATTTATACATCCTTCAGAGGACAGAGTGTCAAAAAAAATAAGAGAAAATGAAAACGGAAGTTGTGAGAACTTCATTTTGAGATTGCATAAGAATTCAAATTCCTCTCACATGCTAAAGAATACCTGAACCCTTTTGATTAAACCACTTTAGTTGTTATAATGAGACCATATTTGAAAGCAATCTGTGATTTTTCTGTTCTTACTCTGCAATGACCTTGGCAATGACAAGTTAAAAATAAAATGTATGCAAATTTTATAATGGAGAATGCGGGCATCGATCCCGCTACCTCTCGCATGCTAAGCGAGCGCTCTACCATTTGAGCTAATTCCCCTGTGTGTTTAATCTGCATAACATGAAAAAAGTAACCTCACTGCCTTCCACACTTTATTTGAAGTCCAATTGCCCATAACAGTGTTCAGTTCACTCCTAACTTATGCCTTACCTCCACTTATGGGATGTTTTACAGTTCAGGTTGGCCTGTTTACTACTCGAATATGAGTGATATTGTGGTGTGTTCATCTGGACTCATACCCTACCTAATCTTGAAGTTAAATTTCCCACCAATGAGAAACCAAGGGAGATACCATTTTTGATAGTTATTGCATGTCTAATGCAAGAATAATCACCAGATTATGAGAGTCCAGCAAAAATTACTCATTTTCGCCCAACGTGGGGCTCGAACCCACGACCCTGAGATTAAGAGTCTCATGCTCTACCGACTGAGCTAGCCGGGCTCCCACTTCAAGATGGTATGCAGACTAATCATTTTTTATGAAGAAAATCCATTCCTGGACAATTTTTGGGAGTTATTGCAGGTCTAATGCAAGAATAATCTCCATATTATGAGAGTCAATGCAATATTCAGGCAAAAATTACTCGTTTTCGCCCAACGTGGAGCTCGAACCCACAACCCTGAGATTAAGAGTCTCATGCTCTACCGACTGAGCTAGCCGGGCTCCCTCCTTAAGACAGTATGCAGACCAATCCCTTTTTGTGAAAAAAATCAAATCCTGGATATTCCTCTACTCTTGTTTTGCAAGGAAAGCCAGATTTATACATCCTTCAGAGGAGAGAGTGTCAAAAAAAAATAAGAGAAAATGAAAACGGAAGTTGTGAGAACTTCATTTTGAGATTGCATAAGAATTCAAATTCCTCTCACATGCTAAAGAATACCTGAACCCTTTTGATTAAACCACTTTAGTTGTTATAATGAGACCATATTTGAAAGCCATCTGTGATTTTTCTGTTCTTACTCTGCAATGACCATGGGCAATGACAAGTTAAAAATAAAATGTATGCAAATTTTATAATGGAGAATGCGGGCATCAACCCCGCTACCTCTCGCATGCTAAGCGAGCGCTCTACCATTTGAGCTAATTCCCCTGAGTGTTTAATCTGCATAACATGAAAAAAGTAACCTAACTGCCTTCCACACTTTATTTGCAGTCCAATTGCCCATAACAGTGTTCAGTTCACTCCTAACTTATGCCTTACCTCCACTTATGGGATGTTTTACAGTTCAGGTTGGCCTGTTTACTACTCGAATATGAGTGATATTGTGGTGTGTTCATCTAGACTCATATCCTACCTAATCTTGAAGTTAAATTTCCCACCAATGAGAAACCAAGGGAGATACCATTTTTGATAGTTATTGCATGTCTAATGCAAGAATAATCACCAGATTATGAGAGTCCAGCAAAAATTACTCATTTTCGCCCAACATGGGGCTCGAACCCACGACCCTGAGATTAAGAGTCTCATGCTCTACCGACTGAGCTAGCCGGGCTCCCACTTCAAGATGGTATGCAGACTAATCATTTTTATGAAGGAAATCCATTCCTGGACAATTTTTGGGAGTTATTGCAGGTCTAATGCAAGATTAATCTCCATATTATGAGAGTCAATGCAATATTCAGGCAAAAATTACTCGTTTTCGCCCAACGTGGGGCTCGAACCCACGACCCTGAGATTAAGAGTCTCATGCTCTACCGACTGAGCTAGCCGGGCTCCCACTTCAAGATGGTATGCAGACTAATCATTTTTTATGAAGGAAATCCATTCCTGGACAATTTTTGGGAGTTATTGCAGGTCTAATGCAAGATTAATCTCCATATTATGAGAGTCAATGCAATATTCAGGCAAAAATTACTCGTTTTCGCCCAACGTGGGGCTCGAACCCACGACCCTGAGATTAAGAGTCTCATGCTCTACCGACTGAGCTAGCCGGGCTCCCTCCTTAAGACAGTATGCAGACCAATCCCTTTTTGTGAAAAAAATCAAATCCTGGATATTCCTCTACTCTTGTTTTGCAAGGAAAGCCAGATTTATACATCCTTCAGAGGACAGAGTGTCAAAAAAAATAAGAGAAAATGAAAACGGAAGTTGTGAGAACTTCATTTTGAGATTGCATAAGAATTCAAATTCCTCTCACATGCTAAAGAATACCTGAACCCTTTTGATTAAACCACTTTAGTTGTTATAATGAGACCATATTTGAAAGCCATCTGTGATTTTTCTGTTTTATAATGGAGAATGCGGGCATCGATCCCGCTACCTCTCGCATGCTAAGCGAGCACTCTACCATTTGAGCTAATTCCCCTGTGTGTTTAATCTGCATAACATGAAAAAAGTAACCTCACTGCCTTCCACACTTTATTTGCAGTCCAATTGCCCATAACAGTGTTCAGTTCACTCCTAACTTATGCCTTACCTCCACTTATGGGATGTTTTACAGTTCAGGTTGGCCTGTTTACTACTCGAATATGAGTGATATTGTGGTGTGTTCATCTGGACTCATACCCTACCTAATCTTGAAGTTAAATTTCCCACCAATGAGAAACCAAGGGAGATACCATTTTTGATAGTTATTGCATGTCTAATGCAAGAATAATCACCAGATTATGAGAGTCCAGCAACAATTACTCATTTTCGCCCAACGTGGGGCTCGAACCCACGACCCTGAGATTAAGAGTCTCATGCTCTACCGACTGAGCTAGCCGGGCTCCCACTTCAAGATGGTATGCAGACTAATCATTTTTTATGAAGAAAATCCATTCCTGGACAATTTTTGGGAGTTATTGCAGGTCTAATGCAAGAATAATCTCCATATTATGAGAGTCAATGCAATATTCAGGCAAAAATTACTCGTTTTCGCCCAACGTGGAGCTCGAACCCACAACCCTGAGATTAAGAGTCTCATGCTCTACCGACTGAGCTAGCCGGGCTCCCTCCTTAAGACAGTATGCAGACCAATCCCTTTTTGTGAAAAAAATCAAATCCTGGATATTCCTCTACTCTTGTTTTGCAAGGAAAGCCAGATTTATACATCCTTCAGAGGACAGAGTGTCAAAAAAAAATAAGAGAAAATGAAAACGGAAGTTGTGAGAACTTCATTTTGAGATTGCATAAGAATTCAAATTCCTCTCACATGCTAAAGAATACCTGAACCCTTTTGATTAAACCACTTTAGTTGTTATAATGAGACCATATTTGAAAGCCATCTGTGATTTTTCTGTTTTATAATGGAGAATGCGGGCATCGATCCCGCTACCTCTCGCATGCTAAGCGAGCACTCTACCATTTGAGCTAATTCCCCTGTGTGTTTAATCTGCATAACATGAAAAAAGTAACCTCACTGCCTTCCACACTTTATTTGCAGTCCAATTGCCCATAACAGTGTTCAGTTCACTCCTAACTTATGCCTTACCTCCACTTATGGGATGTTTTACAGTTCAGGTTGGCCTGTTTACTACTCGAATATGAGTGATATTGTGGTGTGTTCATCTAGACTCATACCCTACCTAATCTTGAAGTTAAATTTCCCACCAATGAGAAACCAAGGGAGATACCATTTTTGATAGTTATTGCATGTCTAATGCAAGAATAATCGCCAGATTATGAGAGTCCAGCAAAAATTACTCATTTTCGCCCAACGTGGGGCTCGAACCCACGACCCTGAGATTAAGAGTCTCATGCTCTACCGACTGAGCTAGCCGGGCTCCCACTTCAAGATGGTATGCAGACTAATCATTTTTTATGAAGGAAATCCATTCCTGGACAATTTTTGGGAGTTATTGCAGGTCTAATGCAAGATTAATCTCCATATTATGAGAGTCAATGCAATATTCAGGCAAAAATTACTTGTTTTCGCCCAACGTGGGGCTCGAACCCACGACCCTGAGATTAAGAGTCTCATGCTCTACCGACTGAGCTAGCCGGGCTCCCTCCTTAAGACAGTATGCAGACCAATCCCTTTTTGTGAAAAAAATCAAATCCTGGATATTCCTCTACTCTTGTTTTGCAAGGAAAGCCAGATTTATACATCCTTCAGAGGACAGAGTGTCAAAAAAAAATAAGAGAAAATGAAAACGGAAGTTGTGAGAACTTCATTTTGAGATTGCATAAGAATTCAAATTCCTCTCACATGCTAAAGAATACCTGAACCCTTTTGATTAAACCACTTTAGTTGTTATAATGAGACCATATTTGAAAGCCATCTGTGATTTTTCTGTTTTATAATGGAGAATGCGGGCATCGATCCCGCTACCTCTCGCATGCTAAGCGAGCACTCTACCATTTGAGCTAATTCCCCTGTGTGTTTAATCTGCATAACATGAAAAAAGTAACCTCACTGCCTTCCACACTTTATTTTCAGTCCAATTGCCCATAACAGTGTTCAGTTCACTCCTAACTTATGCCTTACCTCCACTTATGGGATGTTTTACAGTTCAGGTTGGCCTGTTTACTACTCGAATATGAGTGATATTGTGGTGTGTTCATCTAGACTCATACCCTACCTAATCTTGAAGTTAAATTTCCCACCAATGAGAAACCAAGGGAGATACCATTTTTGATAGTTATTGCATGTCTAATGCAAGAATAATCGCCAGATTATGAGAGTCCAGCAAAAATTACTCATTTTCGCCCAACGTGGGGCTCGAACCCACGACCCTGAGATTAAGAGTCTCATGCTCTACCGACTGAGCTAGCCGGGCTCCCACTTCAAGATGGTATGCAGACTAATCATTTTTTATGAAGGAAATCCATTCCTGGACAATTTTGGGGAGTTATTGCAGGTCTAATGCAAGATTAATCTCCATATTATGAGAGTCAATGCAATATTCAGGCAAAAATTACTCGTTTTCGCCCAACGTGGGGCTCGAACCCACGACCCTGAGATTAAGAGTCTCATGCTCTACCGACTGAGCTAGCCGGGCTCCCTCCTTAAGACAGTATGCAGACCAATCCCTTTTTGTGAAGAAAATCAAATCCTGGATATTCCTCTACTCTTGTTTTGCAAGGAAAGCCTGATTTATACATCCTTCAGAGGACAGAGTGTCAAAAAAAAAATAAGAGAAAATGAAAACGGAAGTTGTGAGAACTTCATTTTGAGATTGCATAAGAATTCAAATTCCTCTCACATGCTAAAGAATACCTGAACCCTTTTGATTAAACCACTTTAGTTGTTATAATGAGACCATATTTGAAAGCCATCTGTGATTTTTCTGTTCTTACTCTGCAATGACCATGGGCAATGACAAGTTAAAAATAAAATGTATGCAAATTTTATAATGGAGAATGCGGGCATCAACCCCGCTACCTCTCGCATGCTAAGCGAGCGCTCTACCATTTGGGCTAATTCCCCTGAGTGTTTAATCTGCATAACATGAAAAAAGTAACCTCACTGCCTTCCACACTTTATTTGCAGTCCAATTGCCCATAACAGTGTTCAGTTCACTCCTAACTTATGCCTTACCTCCACTTATGGGATGTTTTACAGTTCAGGTTGGCCTGTTTACTACTCGAATATGAGTGATATTGTGGTGTGTTCATCTAGACTCATACCCTACCTAATCTTGAAGTTAAATTTCCCACCAATGAGAAACCAAGGGAGATACCATTTTTGATAGTTATTGCATGTCTAATGCAAGAATAATCACCAGATTATGAGAGTCCAGCAAAAATTACTCATTTTCGCCCAACGTGGGGCTCAAACCCACGACCCTGAGATTAAGAGTCTCATGCTCTACCGACTGAGCTAGCCGGGCTCCCACTTCAAGATGGTATGCAGACTAATCATTTTTTATGAAGGAAATCCATTCCTGGACAATTTTTGGGAGTTATTGCAGGTCTAATGCAAGATTAATCTCCATATTATGAGAGTCAATGCAATATTCAGGCAAAAATTACTCGATTTCGCCCAACGTGGGGCTCGAACCCACGACCCTGAGATTAAGAGTCTCATGCTCTACCGACTGAGCTAGCCGGGCTCCCTCCTTAAGACAGTATGCAGACCAATCCCTTTTTGTGAAAAAAATCAAATCCTGGATATTCCTCTACTCTTGTTTTGCAAGAAACGCCAGATTTATACATCCTTCAGAGGACAGAGTGTCAAAAAAAATAAGAGAAAATGAAAACGGAAGTTGTGAGAACTTCATTTTGAGATTGCATAAGAATTCAAATTCCTCTCACATGCTAAAGAATACCTGAACCCTTTTGATTAAACCACTTTAGTTGTTATAATGAGACCATATTTGAAAGCAATCTGTGATTTTTCTGTTCTTACTCTGCAATGACCTTGGCAATGACAAGTTAAAAATAAAATGTATGCAAATTTTATAATGGAGAATGCGGGCATCGATCCCGCTACCTCTCGCATGCTAAGCGAGCGCTCTACCATTTGAGCTAATTCCCCTGTGTGTTTAATCTGCATAACATGAAAAAAGTAACCTCACTGCCTTCCACACTTTATTTGAAGTCCAATTGCCCATAACAGTGTTCAGTTCACTCCTAACTTATGCCTTACCTCCACTTATGGGATGTTTTACAGTTCAGGCTGGCCTGTTTACTACTCGAATATGAGTGATATTGTGGTGTGTTCATCTGGACTCATACCCTACCTAATCTTGAAGTTAAATTTCCCACCAATGAGAAACCAAGGGAGATACCATTTTTGATAGTTATTGCATGTCTAATGCAAGAATAATCACCAGATTATGAGAGTCCAGCAAAAATTACTCATTTTCGCCCAACGTGGGGCTCAAACCCACGACCCTGAGATTAAGAGTCTCATGCTCTACCGACTGAGCTAGCCGGGCTCCCACTTCAAGATGGTATGCAGACTAATCATTTTTTATGAAGGAAATCCATTCCTGGACAATTTTTGGGAGTTATTGCAGGTCTAATGCAAGAATAATCTCCATATTATGAGAGTCAATGCAATATTCAGGAAAAAATTACTCGTTTTCGCCCAACGTGGGGCTCTAACCCACGACCCTGAGATTAAGAGTCTCATGCTCTACCGACTGAGCGAGCCGGGCTCCCTCCTTAAGACAGTATGCAGACCAATCCCTTTTTGTGAAAAAAATCAAATCCTGGATATTCCTCTACTCTTGTTTTGCAAGAAACGCCAGATTTATACATCCTTCAGAGGACAGAGTGTCAAAAAAAATAAGAGAAAATGAAAACGGAAGTTGTGAGAACTTCATTTTGAGATTGCATAAGAATTCAAATTCCTCTCACATGCTAAAGAATACCTGAACCCTTTTGATTAAACCACTTTAGTTGTTATAATGAGACCATATTTGAAAGCAATCTGTGATTTTTCTGTTCTTACTCTGCAATGACCTTGGCAATGACAAGTTAAAAATAAAATGTATGCAAATTTTATAATGGAGAATGCGGGCATCGATCCCGCTACCTCTCGCATGCTAAGCGAGCGCTCTACCATTTGAGCTAATTCCCCTGTGTGTTTAATCTGCATAACATGAAAAAAGTAACCTCACTGCCTTCCACACTTTATTTGAAGTCCAATTGCCCATAACAGTGTTCAGTTCACTCCTAACTTATGCCTTACCTCCACTTATGGGATGTTTTACAGTTCAGGTTGGCCTGTTTACTACTCGAATATGAGTGATATTGTGGTGTGTTCATCTGGACTCATACCCTACCTAATCTTGAAGTTAAATTTCCCACCAATGAGAAACCAAGGGAGATACCATTTTTGATAGTTATTGCATGTCTAATGCAAGAATAATCACCAGATTATGAGAGTCCAGCAAAAATTACTCATTTTCGCCCAACGTGGGGCTCGAACCCACGACCCTAAGATTAAGAGTCTCATGCTCTACCGACTGAGCTAGCCGGGCTCCCACTTCAAGATGGTATGCAGACTAATCATTTTTTATGAAGAAAATCCATTCCTGGACAATTTTTGGGAGTTATTGCAGGTCTAATGCAAGAATAATCTCCATATTATGAGAGTCAATGCAATATTCAGGCAAAAATTACTCGTTTTCGCCCAACGTGGAGCTCGAACCCACAACCCTGAGATTAAGAGTCTCATGCTCTACCGACTGAGCTAGCCGGGCTCCCTCCTTAAGACAGTATGCAGACCAATCCCTTTTTGTGAAAAAAATCAAATCCTGGATATTCCTCTACTCTTGTTTTGCAAGGAAAGCCAGATTTATACATCCTTCAGAGGAGAGAGTGTCAAAAAAAAATAAGAGAAAATGAAAACGGAAGTTGTGAGAACTTCATTTTGAGATTGCATAAGAATTCAAATTCCTCTCACATGCTAAAGAATACCTGAACCCTTTTGATTAAACCACTTTAGTTGTTATAATGAGACCATATTTGAAAGCCATCTGTGATTTTTCTGTTCTTACTCTGCAATGACCATGGGCAATGACAAGTTAAAAATAAAATGTATGCAAATTTTATAATGGAGAATGCGGGCATCAACCCCGCTACCTCTCGCATGCTAAGCGAGCGCTCTACCATTTGAGCTAATTCCCCTGAGTGTTTAATCTGCATAACATGAAAAAAGTAACCTAACTGCCTTCCACACTTTATTTGCAGTCCAATTGCCCATAACAGTGTTCAGTTCACTCCTAACTTATGCCTTACCTCCACTTATGGGATGTTTTACAGTTCAGGTTGGCCTGTTTACTACTCGAATATGAGTGATATTGTGGTGTGTTCATCTAGACTCATATCCTACCTAATCTTGAAGTTAAATTTCCCACCAATGAGAAACCAAGGGAGATACCATTTTTGATAGTTATTGCATGTCTAATGCAAGAATAATCACCAGATTATGAGAGTCCAGCAAAAATTACTCATTTTCGCCCAACATGGGGCTCGAACCCACGACCCTGAGATTAAGAGTCTCATGCTCTACCGACTGAGCTAGCCGGGCTCCCACTTCAAGATGGTATGCAGACTAATCATTTTTATGAAGGAAATCCATTCCTGGACAATTTTTGGGAGTTATTGCAGGTCTAATGCAAGATTAATCTCCATATTATGAGAGTCAATGCAATATTCAGGCAAAAATTACTCGTTTTCGCCCAACGTGGGGCTCGAACCCACGACCCTGAGATTAAGAGTCTCATGCTCTACCGACTGAGCTAGCCGGGCTCCCACTTCAAGATGGTATGCAGACTAATCATTTTTTATGAAGGAAATCCATTCCTGGACAATTTTTGGGAGTTATTGCAGGTCTAATGCAAGATTAATCTCCATATTATGAGAGTCAATGCAATATTCAGGCAAAAATTACTCGTTTTCGCCCAACGTGGGGCTCGAACCCACGACCCTGAGATTAAGAGTCTCATGCTCTACCGACTGAGCTAGCCGGGCTCCCTCCTTAAGACAGTATGCAGACCAATCCCTTTTTGTGAAAAAAATCAAATCCTGGATATTCCTCTACTCTTGTTTTGCAAGGAAAGCCAGATTTATACATCCTTCAGAGGACAGAGTGTCAAAAAAAATAAGAGAAAATGAAAACGGAAGTTGTGAGAACTTCATTTTGAGATTGCATAAGAATTCAAATTCCTCTCACATGCTAAAGAATACCTGAACCCTTTTGATTAAACCACTTTAGTTGTTATAATGAGACCATATTTGAAAGCCATCTGTGATTTTTCTGTTTTATAATGGAGAATGCGGGCATCGATCCCGCTACCTCTCGCATGCTAAGCGAGCACTCTACCATTTGAGCTAATTCCCCTGTGTGTTTAATCTGCATAACATGAAAAAAGTAACCTCACTGCCTTCCACACTTTATTTGCAGTCCAATTGCCCATAACAGTGTTCAGTTCACTCCTAACTTATGCCTTACCTCCACTTATGGGATGTTTTACAGTTCAGGTTGGCCTGTTTACTACTCGAATATGAGTGATATTGTGGTGTGTTCATCTGGACTCATACCCTACCTAATCTTGAAGTTAAATTTCCCACCAATGAGAAACCAAGGGAGATACCATTTTTGATAGTTATTGCATGTCTAATGCAAGAATAATCACCAGATTATGAGAGTCCAGCAACAATTACTCATTTTCGCCCAACGTGGGGCTCGAACCCACGACCCTGAGATTAAGAGTCTCATGCTCTACCGACTGAGCTAGCCGGGCTCCCACTTCAAGATGGTATGCAGACTAATCATTTTTTATGAAGAAAATCCATTCCTGGACAATTTTTGGGAGTTATTGCAGGTCTAATGCAAGAATAATCTCCATATTATGAGAGTCAATGCAATATTCAGGCAAAAATTACTCGTTTTCGCCCAACGTGGAGCTCGAACCCACAACCCTGAGATTAAGAGTCTCATGCTCTACCGACTGAGCTAGCCGGGCTCCCTCCTTAAGACAGTATGCAGACCAATCCCTTTTTGTGAAAAAAATCAAATCCTGGATATTCCTCTACTCTTGTTTTGCAAGGAAAGCCAGATTTATACATCCTTCAGAGGACAGAGTGTCAAAAAAAAATAAGAGAAAATGAAAACGGAAGTTGTGAGAACTTCATTTTGAGATTGCATAAGAATTCAAATTCCTCTCACATGCTAAAGAATACCTGAACCCTTTTGATTAAACCACTTTAGTTGTTATAATGAGACCATATTTGAAAGCCATCTGTGATTTTTCTGTTTTATAATGGAGAATGCGGGCATCGATCCCGCTACCTCTCGCATGCTAAGCGAGCACTCTACCATTTGAGCTAATTCCCCTGTGTGTTTAATCTGCATAACATGAAAAAAGTAACCTCACTGCCTTCCACACTTTATTTGCAGTCCAATTGCCCATAACAGTGTTCAGTTCACTCCTAACTTATGCCTTACCTCCACTTATGGGATGTTTTACAGTTCAGGTTGGCCTGTTTACTACTCGAATATGAGTGATATTGTGGTGTGTTCATCTAGACTCATACCCTACCTAATCTTGAAGTTAAATTTCCCACCAATGAGAAACCAAGGGAGATACCATTTTTGATAGTTATTGCATGTCTAATGCAAGAATAATCGCCAGATTATGAGAGTCCAGCAAAAATTACTCATTTTCGCCCAACGTGGGGCTCGAACCCACGACCCTGAGATTAAGAGTCTCATGCTCTACCGACTGAGCTAGCCGGGCTCCCACTTCAAGATGGTATGCAGACTAATCATTTTTTATGAAGGAAATCCATTCCTGGACAATTTTTGGGAGTTATTGCAGGTCTAATGCAAGATTAATCTCCATATTATGAGAGTCAATGCAATATTCAGGCAAAAATTACTTGTTTTCGCCCAACGTGGGGCTCGAACCCACGACCCTGAGATTAAGAGTCTCATGCTCTACCGACTGAGCTAGCCGGGCTCCCTCCTTAAGACAGTATGCAGACCAATCCCTTTTTGTGAAAAAAATCAAATCCTGGATATTCCTCTACTCTTGTTTTGCAAGGAAAGCCAGATTTATACATCCTTCAGAGGACAGAGTGTCAAAAAAAAATAAGAGAAAATGAAAACGGAAGTTGTGAGAACTTCATTTTGAGATTGCATAAGAATTCAAATTCCTCTCACATGCTAAAGAATACCTGAACCCTTTTGATTAAACCACTTTAGTTGTTATAATGAGACCATATTTGAAAGCCATCTGTGATTTTTCTGTTTTATAATGGAGAATGCGGGCATCGATCCCGCTACCTCTCGCATGCTAAGCGAGCACTCTACCATTTGAGCTAATTCCCCTGTGTGTTTAATCTGCATAACATGAAAAAAGTAACCTCACTGCCTTCCACACTTTATTTTCAGTCCAATTGCCCATAACAGTGTTCAGTTCACTCCTAACTTATGCCTTACCTCCACTTATGGGATGTTTTACAGTTCAGGTTGGCCTGTTTACTACTCGAATATGAGTGATATTGTGGTGTGTTCATCTAGACTCATACCCTACCTAATCTTGAAGTTAAATTTCCCACCAATGAGAAACCAAGGGAGATACCATTTTTGATAGTTATTGCATGTCTAATGCAAGAATAATCGCCAGATTATGAGAGTCCAGCAAAAATTACTCATTTTCGCCCAACGTGGGGCTCGAACCCACGACCCTGAGATTAAGAGTCTCATGCTCTACCGACTGAGCTAGCCGGGCTCCCACTTCAAGATGGTATGCAGACTAATCATTTTTTATGAAGGAAATCCATTCCTGGACAATTTTGGGGAGTTATTGCAGGTCTAATGCAAGATTAATCTCCATATTATGAGAGTCAATGCAATATTCAGGCAAAAATTACTCGTTTTCGCCCAACGTGGGGCTCGAACCCACGACCCTGAGATTAAGAGTCTCATGCTCTACCGACTGAGCTAGCCGGGCTCCCTCCTTAAGACAGTATGCAGACCAATCCCTTTTTGTGAAGAAAATCAAATCCTGGATATTCCTCTACTCTTGTTTTGCAAGGAAAGCCAGATTTATACATCCTTCAGAGGAGAGAGTGTCAAAAAAAAATAAGAGAAAATGAAAACGGAAGTTGTGAGAACTTCATTTTGAGATTGCATAAGAATTCAAATTCCTCTCACATGCTAAAGAATACCTGAACCCTTTTGATTAAACCACTTTAGTTGTTATAATGAGACCATATTTGAAAGCCATCTGTGATTTTTCTGTTCTTACTCTGCAATGACCATGGGCAATGACAAGTTAAAAATAAAATGTATGCAAATTTTATAATGGAGAATGCGGGCATCAACCCCGCTACCTCTCGCATGCTAAGCGAGCGCTCTACCATTTGAGCAAATTCCCCTGAGTGTTTAATCTGCATAACATGAAAAAAGTAACCTCACTGCCTTCCACACTTTATTTGCAGTCCAATTGCCCATAACTGTGTTCAGTTCACTCCTAACTTATGCCTTACCTCCACTTATGGGATGTTTTACAGTTCAGGTTGGCCTGTTTACTACTCGAATATGAGTGATATTGTGGTGTGTTCATCTAGACTCATACCCTACCTAATCTTGAAGTTAAATTTCCCACCAATGAGAAACCAAGGGAGATACCATTTTTGATAGTTATTGCATGTCTAATGCAAGAATAATCACCAGATTATGAGAGTCCAGCAAAAATTACTCATTTTCGCCCAACGTGGGGCTCGAACCCACGACCCTGAGATTAAGAGTCTCATGCTCTACCGACTGAGCTAGCCGGGCTCCCACTTCAAGATGGTATGCAGACTAATCATTTTTTATGAAGGAAATCCATTCCTGGACAATTTTTGGGAGTTATTGCAGGTCTAATGCAAGATTAATCTCCATATTATGAGAGTCAATGCAATATTCAGGCAAAAATTACTCGTTTTCGCCCAACGTGGGGCTCGAACCCACGACCCTGAGATTAAGAGTCTCATGCTCTACCGACTGAGCTAGCCGGGCTCCCACTTCAAGATGGTATGCAGACTAATCATTTTTTATGAAGCAAATCCATTCCTGGACAATTTTTGGGAGTTATTGCAGGTCTAATGCAAGATTAATCTCCATATTATGAGAGTCAATGCAATATTCAGGCAAAAATTACTCGTTTTCGCCCAACGTGGAGCTCGAACCCACGACCCTGAGATTAAGAGTCTCATGCTCTACCGACTGAGCTAGCCGGGCTCCCTCCTTAAGACAGTATGCAGACCAATCCCTTTTTGTGAAAAAAATCAAATCCTGGATATTCCTCTACTCTTGTTTTGCAAGGAAAGCCAGATTTATACATCCTTCAGAGGACAGAGTGTCAAAAAAAAATAAGAGAAAATGAAAACGGAAGTTGTGAGAACTTCATTTTGAGATTGCATAAGAATTCAAATTCCTCTCACATGCTAAAGAATACCTGAACCCTTTTGATTAAACCACTTTAGTTGTTATAATGAGACCATATTTGAAAGCCATCTGTGATTTTTCTGTTTTATAATGGAGAATGCGGGCATCGATCCCGCTACCTCTCGCATGCTAAGCAAGCACTCTACCATTTGAGCTAATTCCCCTGTGTGTTTAATCTGCATAACATGAAAAAAGTAACCTCACTGCCTTCCACACTTTATTTGCAGTCCAATTGCCCATAACAGTGTTCAGTTCACTCCTAACTTATGCCTTACCTCCACTTATGGGATGTTTTACAGTTCAGGTTGGCCTGTTTACTACTCGAATATGAGTGATATTGTGGTGTGTTCATCTAGACTCATACCCTACCTAATCTTGAAGTTAAATTTCCCACCAATGAGAAACCAAGGGAGATACCATTTTTGATAGTTATTGCATGTCTAATGCAAGAATAATCACCAGATTATGAGAGTCCAGCAAAAATTACTCATTTTCGCCCAACGTGGGGCTCGAACCCCCGACCCTGAGATTAAGAGTCTCATGCTCTACCGACTGAGCTAGCCAGGCTCCCACTTCAAGATGGTATGCAGACTAATCATTTTTTATGAAGGAAATCCATTCCTGGACAATTTTTGGGAGTTATTGCAGGTCTAATGCAAGATTAATCTCCATATTATGAGAGTCAATGCAATATTCAGGCAAAAATTACTCGTTTTCGCCCAACGTGGGGCTCGAACCCACGACCCTGAGATTAAGAGTCTCATGCTCTACCGACTGAGCTAGCCGGGCTCCCTCCTTAAGACAGTATGCAGACCAATCCCTTTTTGTGAAGAAAATCAAATCCTGGATATTCCTCTACTCTTGTTTTGCAAGGAAAGCCTGATTTATACATCCTTCAGAGGACAGAGTGTCAAAAAAAAAATAAGAGAAAATGAAAACGGAAGTTGTGAGAACTTCATTTTGAGATTGCATAAGAATTCAAATTCCTCTCACATGCTAAAGAATACCTGAACCCTTTTGATTAAACCACTTTAGTTGTTATAATGAGACCATATTTGAAAGCCATCTGTGATTTTTCTGTTCTTACTCTGCAATGACCATGGGCAATGACAAGTTAAAAATAAAATGTATGCAAATTTTATAATGGAGAATGCGGGCATCAACCCCGCTACCTCTCGCATGCTAAGCGAGCGCTCTACCATTTGAGCTAATTCCCCTGAGTGTTTAATCTGCATAACATGAAAAAAGTAACCTCACTGCCTTCCACACTTTATTTGCAGTCCAATTGCCCATAACAGTGTTCAGTTCACTCCTAACTTATGCCTTACCTCCACTTATGGGATGTTTTACAGTTCAGGTTGGCCTGTTTACTACTCGAATATGAGTGATATTGTGGTGTGTTCATCTAGACTCATACCCTACCTAATCTTGAAGTTAAATTTCCCACCAATGAGAAACCAAGGGAGATACCATTTTTGATAGTTATTGCATGTCTAATGCAAGAATAATCACCAGATTATGAGAGTCCAGCAAAAATTACTCATTTTCGCCCAACGTGGGGCTCAAACCCACGACCCTGAGATTAAGAGTCTCATGCTCTACCGACTGAGCTAGCCGGGCTCCCACTTCAAGATGGTATGCAGACTAATCATTTTTTATGAAGGAAATCCATTCCTGGACAATTTTTGGGAGTTATTGCAGGTCTAATGCAAGATTAATCTCCATATTATGAGAGTCAATGCAATATTCAGGCAAAAATTACTCGTTTTCGCCCAACGTGGGGCTCGAACCCACGACCCTGAGATTAAGAGTCTCATGCTCTACCGACTGAGCTAGCCGGGCTCCCTCCTTAAGACAGTATGCAGACCAATCCCTTTTTGTGAAGAAAATCAAATCCTGGATATTCCTCTACTCTTGTTTTGCAAGGAAAGCCTGATTTATACATCCTTCAGAGGACAGAGTGTCAAAAAAAAATAAGAGAAAATGAAAACGGAAGTTGTGAGAACTTCATTTTGAGATTGCATAAGAATTCAAATTCCTCTCACATGCTAAAGAATACCTGAACCCTTTTGATTAAACCACTTTAGTTGTTATAATGAGACCATATTTGAAAGCCATCTGTGATTTTTCTGTTCTTACTCTGCAATGACCATGGGCAATGACAAGTTAAAAATAAAATGTATGCAAATTTTATAATGGAGAATGCGGGCATCAACCCCGCTACCTCTCGCATGCTAAGCGAGCGCTCTACCATTTGAGCTAATTCCCCTGAGTGTTTAATCTGCATAACATGAAAAAAGTAACCTCACTGCCTTCCACACTTTATTTGCAGTCCAATTGCCCATAACAGTGTTCAGTTCACTCCTAACTTATGCCTTACCTCCACTTATGGGATGTTTTACAGTTCAGGTTGGCCTGTTTACTACTCGAATATGAGTGATATTGTGGTGTGTTCATCTAGACTCATACCCTACCTAATCTTGAAGTTAAATTTCCCACCAATGAGAAACCAAGGGAGATACCATTTTTGATAGTTATTGCATGTCTAATGCAAGAATAATCACCAGATTATGAGAGTCCAGCAAAAATTACTCATTTTCGCCCAACGTGGGGCTCAAACCCACGACCCTGAGATTAAGAGTCTCATGCTCTACCGACTGAGCTAGCCGGGCTCCCACTTCAAGATGGTATGCAGACTAATCATTTTTTATGAAGGAAATCCATTCCTGGACAATTTTTGGGAGTTATTGCAGGTCTAATGCAAGATTAATCTCCATATTATGAGAGTCAATGCAATATTCAGGCAAAAATTACTCATTTTCGCCCAACGTGGGGCTCGAACCCACGACCCTGAGATTAAGAGTCTCATGCTCTACCGACTGAGCTAGCCGGGCTCCCTCCTTAAGACAGTATGCAGACCAATCCCTTTTTGTGAAGAAAATCAAATCCTGGCTATTCCTCTACTCTTGTTTTGCAAGGAAAGCCTGATTTATACATCCTTCAGAGGACAGAGTGTCAAAAAAAAATAAGAGAAAATGAAAACGGAAGTTGTGAGAACTTCATTTTGAGATTGCATAAGAATTCAAATTCCTCTCACATGCTAATGAATACCTGAACCCTTTTGATTAAACCACTTTAGTTGTTATAATGAGACCATATTTGAAAGCCATCTGTGATTTTTCTGTTCTTACTCTGCAATGACCATGGGCAATGACAAGTTAAAAATAAAATGTATGCAAATTTTATAATGGAGAATGCGGGCATCAACCCCGCTACCTCTCGCATGCTTAGCGAGCGCTCTACCATTTGAGCTAATTCCCCTGAGTGTTTAATCTGCATAACATGAAAAAAGTAACCTCACTGCCTTCCACACATTATTTGCAGTCCAATTGCCCATAACAGTGTTCAGTTCACTCCTAACTTATGCCTTACCTCCACTTATGGGATGTTTTACAGTTCAGGTTGGCCTGTTTACTACTCGAATATGAGTGATATTGTGGTGTGTTCATCTAGACTCATACCCTACCTAATCTTGAAGTTAAATTTCCCACCAATGAGAATCCAAGGGAGATACCATTTTTGATAGTTATTGCATGTCTAATGCAAGAATAATCACCAGATTATGAGAGTCCAGCAAAAATTACTCATTTTCGCCCAACGTGGGGCTCAAACCCACGACCCTGAGATTAAGAGTCTCATGCTCTACCGACTGAGCTAGCCAGGCTCCCACTTCAAGATGGTATGCAGACTAATCATTTTTTATGAAGGAAATCCATTCCTGGACAATTTTTGGGAGTTATTGCAGGTCTAATGCAAGATTAATCTCCATATTATGAGAGTCAATGCAATATTCAGGCAAAAATTACTCGTTTTCGCCCAACGTGGGGCTCGAACCCACGACCCTGAGATTAAGAGTCTCATGCTCTACCGACTGAGCTAGCCGGGCTCCCTCCTTAAGACAGTATGCAGACCAATCCCTTTTTGTGAAGAAAATCAAATCCTGGATATTCCTCTACTCTTGTTTTGCAAGGAAAGCCTGATTTATACATCCTTCAGAGGACAGAGTGTCAAAAAAAAATAAGAGAAAATGAAAACGGAAGTTGTGAGAACTTCATTTTGAGATTGCATAAGAATTCAAATTCCTCTCACATGCTAAAGAATACCTGAACCCTTTTGATTAAACCACTTTAGTTGTTATAATGAGACCATATTTGAAAGCCATCTGTGATTTTTCTGTTCTTACTCTGCAATGACCATGGGCAATGACAAGTTAAAAATAAAATGTATGCAAATTTTATAATGGAGAATGCGGGCATCAACCCCGCTACCTCTCGCATGCTAAGCGAGCGCTCTACCATTTGAGCTAATTCCCCTGAGTGTTTAATCTGCATAACATGAAAAAAGTAACCTCACTGCCTTCCACACTTTATTTGCAGTCCAATTGCCCATAACAGTGTTCAGTTCACTCCTAACTTATGCCTTACCTCCACTTATGGGATGTTTTACAGTTCAGGTTGGCCTGTTTACTACTCGAATATGAGTGATATTGTGGTGTGTTCATCTAGACTCATACCCTACCTAATCTTGAAGTTAAATTTCCCACCAATGAGAAACCAAGGGAGATACCATTTTTGATAGTTATTGCATGTCTAATGCAAGAATAATCACCAGATTATGAGAGTCCAGCAAAAATTACTCATTTTCGCCCAACGTGGGGCTCGAACCCACGACCCTGAGATTAAGAGTCTCATGCTCTACCGACTGAGCTAGCCGGGCTCCCACTTCAAGATGGTATGCAGACTAATCATTTTTTATGAAGGAAATCCATTCCTGGACAATTTTTGGGAGTTATTGCAGGTCTAATGCAAGATTAATCTCCATATTATGAGAGTCAATGCAATATTCAGGCAAAAATTACTCGTTTTTGCCCAACGTGGGGCTCGAACCCACAACCCTGAGATTAAGAGTCTCATGCTCTACCGACTGAGCTAGCCGGGCTCCCTCCTTAAGACAGTATGCAGACCAATCCCTTTTTGTGAAGAAAATCAAATCCTGGATATTCCTCTACTCTTGTTTTGCAAGGAAAGCCTGATTTATACATCCTTCAGAGGACAGAGTGTCAAAAAAAAATAAGAGAAAATGAAAACGGAAGTTGTGAGAACTTCATTTTGAGATTGCATAAGAATTCAAATTCCTCTCACATGCTAAAGAATACCTGAACCCTTTTGATTAAACCACTTTAGTTGTTATAATGAGACCATATTTGAAAGCCATCTGTGATTTTTCTGTTCTTACTCTGCAATGACCATGGGCAATGACAAGTTAAAAATAAAATGTATGCAAATTTTATAATGGAGAATGCGGGCATCGATCCCGCTACCTCTCGCATGCTAAGCGAGCGCTCTACCATTTGAGCTAATTCCCCTGTGTGTTTAATCTGCATAACATGAAAAAAGTAACCTCACTGCCTTCCACACTTTATTTGAAGTCCAATTGCCCATAACAGTGTTCAGTTCACTCCTAATTTATGCCTTACCTCCACTTATGGGATGTTTTACAGTTCAGGTTGGCCTGTTTACTACTCGAATATGAGTAATATTGCGCTGTGTTCATCTAGACTCATACCCTAGCTAATCTTGAAGTTAAATTTCCCACCAATGAGAAACCAAGGGAGATACCATTTCTGATAGTTATTGCATGTCTAATGCAAGAATATTCACCAGATTATGAGAGTCAATGCAATAATCCAGCAAAAATTACTCATTTTCGCCCAACGTGGGGCTCAAACCCACGACCCTGAGATTAAGAGTCTCATGCTCTACCGACTGAGCTAGCCGGGCTCCCACTTCAAGATGGTATGCAGACTAATCATTTTTTATGAAGGAAATCCATTCCTGGACAATTTTTGGGAGTTATTGCAGGTCTAATGCAAGATTAATCTCCATATTATGAGAGTCAATGCAATATTCAGGCAAAAATTACTCGTTTTCGCCCAACGTGGAGCTCGAACCCACGACCCTGAGATTAAGAGTCTCATGCTCTACCGACTGAGCTAGCCGGGCTCCCTCCTTAAGACAGTATGCAGACCAATCCCTTTTTGTGAAAAAAAATCAAATCCTGGATATTCCTCTACTCTTGTTTTGCAAGGAAAGCCAGATTTATACATCCTTCAGAGGACAGAGTGTCAAAAAAAATAAGAGAAAATGAAAATGGAAGTTGTGAGAACTTCATTTTGAGATTGCATAAGAATTCAAATTCCTCTCACATGCTAAAGAATACCTGAACCCTTTTGATTAAACCACTTTAGTTGTTATAATGAGACCATATTTGAAAGCCATCTGTGATTTTTCTGTTCTTACTCTGCAATGACCATGGGCAATGACAAGTTAAAAATAAAATGTATGCACATTTTATAATGGAGAATGCGGGCATCGATCCCGCTACCTCTCGCATGCTAAGCGAGCGCTCTACCATTTGAGCTAATTCCCCTGTGTGTTTAATCTGCATAACATGAAAAAAGTAACCTCACTGCCTTCCACACTTTATTTGAAGTCCAATTGCCCATAACAGTGTTCAGTTCACTCCTAACTTATGCCTTACCTCCACTTATGGGATGTTTTACAGTTCAGGTTGGCCTGTTTACTACTCGATTATGAGTGATATTGTGGTGTGTTCATCTAGACTCATACTCTACCTAATCTTGAAGTTAAATTTCCCACCAATGAGAAACCAAGGGAGATACCATTTTTGATAGTTATTGCATGTCTAATGCAAGAATAATCACCAGATTATGAGAGTCCAGCAAAAATTACTCATTTTCGCCCAACGTGGGGCTCGAACCCACGACCCTGAGATTAAGAGTCTCATGCTCTACCGACTGAGCTAGCCGGGCTCCCACTTCAAGATGGTATGCAGACTAATCATTTTTTATGAAGGAAATCCATTCCTGGACAATTTTTGGGAGTTATTGCAGGTCTAATGCAAGATTAATCTCCATATTATGAGAGTCAATGCAATATTCAGGCAAAAATTACTCGTTTTCGCCCAACGTGGGGCTCGAACCCACGACCCTGAGATTAAGAGTCTCATGCTCTACCGACTGAGCTAGCCGGGCTCCCTCCTTAAGACAGTATGCAGACCAATCCCTTTTTGTGAAAAAAATCAAATCCTGGATATTCCTCTACTCTTGTTTTGCAAGGAAAGCCAGATTTATAAATCCTTCAGAGGACAGAGTGTCAAAAAAAATAAGAGAAAATGAAAATGGAAGTTGTGAGAACTTCATTTTGAGATTGCATAAGAATTCAAATTCCTCTCACATGCTAAAGAATACCTGAACCCTTTTGATTAAACCACTTTAGTTGTTATATTGAGACCATATTTGAAAGCCATCTGTGATTTTTCTGTTCTTACTCTGCAATGACCATGGGCAATGACAAGTTAAAAATAAAATGTATGCAAATTTTATAATGGAGAATGCGGGCATCGATCCCGCTACCTCTCGCATGCTAAGCGAGCACTCTACCATTTGAGCTACTTTCCCTGTGTGTTTAATCTGCATAACATGAAAAAAGTAACCTCACTGCCTTCCACACTTTATTTGCAGTCCAATTGCCCATAACAGTGTTCAGTTCACTCCTAACTTATGCCTTACCTCCACTTATGGGATGTTTTACAGTTCAGGTTGGCCTGTTTACTACTCGAATATGAGTGATATTGTGGTGTGTTCATCTAGACTCATACCCTACCTAATCTTGAAGTTAAATTTCCCACCAATGAGAAACCAAGGGAGATACCATTTTTGATAGTTATTGCATGTCTAATGCAAGAATAATCACCAGATTATGAGAGTCCAGCAAAAATTACTCATTTTCGCCCAACATGGGGCTCGAACCCACGACCCTGAGATTAAGAGTCTCATGCTCTACCGACTGAGCTAGCCGGGCTCCCACTTCAAGATGGTATGCAGACTAATCATTTTTATGAAGGAAATCCATTCCTGGACAATTTTTGGGAGTTATTGCAGGTCTAATGCAAGATTAATCTCCATATTATGAGAGTCAATGCAATATTCAGGCAAAAATTACTCGTTTTCGCCCAACGTGGGGCTCGAACCCACGACCCTGAGATTAAGAGTCTCATGCTCTACCGACTGAGCTAGCCGGGCTCCCACTTCAAGATGGTATGCAGACTAATCATTTTTTATGAAGGAAATCCATTCCTGGACAATTTTTGGGAGTTATTGCAGGTCTAATGCAAGATTAATCTCCATATTATGAGAGTCAATGCAATATTCAGGCAAAAATTACTCGTTTTCGCCCAACGTGGGGCTCGAACCCACGACCCTGAGATTAAGAGTCTCATGCTCTACCGACTGAGCTAGCCGGGCTCCCTCCTTAAGACAGTATGCAGACCAATCCCTTTTTGTGAAAAAAATCAAATCCTGGATATTCCTCTACTCTTGTTTTGCAAGGAAAGCCAGATTTATACATCCTTCAGAGGACAGAGTGTCAAAAAAAATAAGAGAAAATGAAAACGGAAGTTGTGAGAACTTCATTTTGAGATTGCATAAGAATTCAAATTCCTCTCACATGCTAAAGAATACCTGAACCCTTTTGATTAAACCACTTTAGTTGTTATAATGAGACCATATTTGAAAGCCATCTGTGATTTTTCTGTTTTATAATGGAGAATGCGGGCATCGATCCCGCTACCTCTCGCATGCTAAGCGAGCACTCTACCATTTGAGCTAATTCCCCTGTGTGTTTAATCTGCATAACATGAAAAAAGTAACCTCACTGCCTTCCACACTTTATTTGCAGTCCAATTGCCCATAACAGTGTTCAGTTCACTCCTAACTTATGCCTTACCTCCACTTATGGGATGTTTTACAGTTCAGGTTGGCCTGTTTACTACTCGAATATGAGTGATATTGTGGTGTGTTCATCTGGACTCATACCCTACCTAATCTTGAAGTTAAATTTCCCACCAATGAGAAACCAAGGGAGATACCATTTCTGATAGTTATTGCATGTCTAATGCAAGAATAATCACCAGATTATGAGAGTCCAGCAAAAATTACTCATTTTCGCCCAACGTGGGGCTCGAACCCACGACCCTGAGATTAAGAGTCTCATGCTCTACCGACTGAGCTAGCCGGGCTCCCACTTCAAGATGGTATGCAGACTAATCATTTTTTATGAAGGAAATCCATTCCTGGACAATTTTTGGGAGTTATTGCAGGTCTAATGCAAGATTAATCTCCATATTATGAGAGTCAATGCAATATTCAGGCAAAAATTACTCGTTTTCGCCCAACGTGGGGCTCGAACCCACGACCCTGAGATTAAGAGTCTCATGCTCTACCGACTGAGCTAGCCGGGCTCCCTCCTTAAGACAGTATGCAGACCAATCCCTTTTTGTGAAAAAAATCAAATCCTGGATATTCCTCTACTCTTGTTTTGCAAGGAAAGCCAGATTTATAAATCCTTCAGAGGACAGAGTGTCAAAAAAAATAAGAGAAAATGAAAATGGAAGTTGTGAGAACTTCATTTTGAGATTGCATAAGAATTCAAATTCCTCTCACATGCTAAAGAATACCTGAACCCTTTTGATTAAACCACTTTAGTTGTTATATTGAGACCATATTTGAAAGCCATCTGTGATTTTTCTGTTCTTACTCTGCAATGACCATGGGCAATGACAAGTTAAAAATAAAATGTATGCAAATTTTATAATGGAGAATGCGGGCATCGATCCCGCTACCTCTCGCATGCTAAGCGAGCACTCTACCATTTGAGCTACTTTCCCTGTGTGTTTAATCTGCATAACATGAAAAAAGTAACCTCACTGCCTTCCACACTTTATTTGCAGTCCAATTGCCCATAACAGTGTTCAGTTCACTCCTAACTTATGCCTTACCTCCACTTATGGGATGTTTTACAGTTCAGGTTGGCCTGTTTACTACTCGAATATGAGTGATATTGTGGTGTGTTCATCTAGACTCATACCCTACCTAATCTTGAAGTTAAATTTCCCACCAATGAGAAACCAAGGGAGATACCATTTTTGATAGTTATTGCATGTCTAATGCAAGAATAATCACCAGATTATGAGAGTCCAGCAAAAATTACTCATTTTCGCCCAACATGGGGCTCGAACCCACGACCCTGAGATTAAGAGTCTCATGCTCTACCGACTGAGCTAGCCGGGCTCCCACTTCAAGATGGTATGCAGACTAATCATTTTTATGAAGGAAATCCATTCCTGGACAATTTTTGGGAGTTATTGCAGGTCTAATGCAAGATTAATCTCCATATTATGAGAGTCAATGCAATATTCAGGCAAAAATTACTCGTTTTCGCCCAACGTGGGGCTCGAACCCACGACCCTGAGATTAAGAGTCTCATGCTCTACCGACTGAGCTAGCCGGGCTCCCACTTCAAGATGGTATGCAGACTAATCATTTTTTATGAAGGAAATCCATTCCTGGACAATTTTTGGGAGTTATTGCAGGTCTAATGCAAGATTAATCTCCATATTATGAGAGTCAATGCAATATTCAGGCAAAAATTACTCGTTTTCGCCCAACGTGGGGCTCGAACCCACGACCCTGAGATTAAGAGTCTCATGCTCTACCGACTGAGCTAGCCGGGCTCCCTCCTTAAGACAGTATGCAGACCAATCCCTTTTTGTGAAAAAAATCAAATCCTGGATATTCCTCTACTCTTGTTTTGCAAGGAAAGCCAGATTTATACATCCTTCAGAGGACAGAGTGTCAAAAAAAATAAGAGAAAATGAAAACGGAAGTTGTGAGAACTTCATTTTGAGATTGCATAAGAATTCAAATTCCTCTCACATGCTAAAGAATACCTGAACCCTTTTGATTAAACCACTTTAGTTGTTATAATGAGACCATATTTGAAAGCCATCTGTGATTTTTCTGTTTTATAATGGAGAATGCGGGCATCGATCCCGCTACCTCTCGCATGCTAAGCGAGCACTCTACCATTTGAGCTAATTCCCCTGTGTGTTTAATCTGCATAACATGAAAAAAGTAACCTCACTGCCTTCCACACTTTATTTGCAGTCCAATTGCCCATAACAGTGTTCAGTTCACTCCTAACTTATGCCTTACCTCCACTTATGGGATGTTTTACAGTTCAGGTTGGCCTGTTTACTACTCGAATATGAGTGATATTGTGGTGTGTTCATCTGGACTCATACCCTACCTAATCTTGAAGTTAAATTTCCCACCAATGAGAAACCAAGGGAGATACCATTTTTGATAGTTATTGCATGTCTAATGCAAGAATAATCACCAGATTATGAGAGTCCAGCAAAAATTACTCATTTTCGCCCAACGTGGGGCTCGAACCCACGACCCTGAGATTAAGAGTCTCATGCTCTACCGACTGAGCTAGCCGGGCTCCCACTTCAAGATGGTATGCAGACTAATCATTTTTTATGAAGAAAATCCATTCCTGGACAATTTTTGGGAGTTATTGCAGGTCTAATGCAAGAATAATCTCCATATTATGAGAGTCAATGCAATATTCAGGCAAAAATTACTCGTTTTCGCCCAACGTGGAGCTCGAACCCACAACCCTGAGATTAAGAGTCTCATGCTCTACCGACTGAGCTAGCCGGGCTCCCTCCTTAAGACAGTATGCAGACCAATCCCTTTTTGTGAAAAAAATCAAATCCTGGATATTCCTCTACTCTTGTTTTGCAAGGAAAGCCAGATTTATACATCCTTCAGAGGACAGAGTGTCAAAAAAAAATAAGAGAAAATGAAAACGGAAGTTGTGAGAACTTCATTTTGAGATTGCATAAGAATTCAAATTCCTCTCACATGCTAAAGAATACCTGAACCCTTTTGATTAAACCACTTTAGTTGTTATAATGAGACCATATTTGAAAGCCATCTGTGATTTTTCTGTTTTATAATGGAGAATGCGGGCATCGATCCCGCTACCTCTCGCATGCTAAGCGAGCACTCTACCATTTGAGCTAATTCCCCTGTGTGTTTAATCTGCATAACATGAAAAAAGTAACCTCACTGCCTTCCACACTTTATTTGCAGTCCAATTGCCCATAACAGTGTTCAGTTCACTCCTAACTTATGCCTTACCTCCACTTATGGGATGTTTTACAGTTCAGGTTGGCCTGTTTACTACTCGAATATGAGTGATATTGTGGTGTGTTCATCTAGACTCATACCCTACCTAATCTTGAAGTTAAATTTCCCACCAATGAGAAACCAAGGGAGATACCATTTTTGATAGTTATTGCATGTCTAATGCAAGAATAATCGCCAGATTATGAGAGTCCAGCAAAAATTACTCATTTTCGCCCAACGTGGGGCTCGAACCCACGACCCTGAGATTAAGAGTCTCATGCTCTACCGACTGAGCTAGCCGGGCTCCCACTTCAAGATGGTATGCAGACTAATCATTTTTTATGAAGGAAATCCATTCCTGGACAATTTTTGGGAGTTATTGCAGGTCTAATGCAAGATTAATCTCCATATTATGAGAGTCAATGCAATATTCAGGCAAAAATTACTTGTTTTCGCCCAACGTGGGGCTCGAACCCACGACCCTGAGATTAAGAGTCTCATGCTCTACCGACTGAGCTAGCCGGGCTCCCTCCTTAAGACAGTATGCAGACCAATCCCTTTTTGTGAAAAAAATCAAATCCTGGATATTCCTCTACTCTTGTTTTGCAAGGAAAGCCAGATTTATACATCCTTCAGAGGACAGAGTGTCAAAAAAAAATAAGAGAAAATGAAAACGGAAGTTGTGAGAACTTCATTTTGAGATTGCATAAGAATTCAAATTCCTCTCACATGCTAAAGAATACCTGAACCCTTTTGATTAAACCACTTTAGTTGTTATAATGAGACCATATTTGAAAGCCATCTGTGATTTTTCTGTTTTATAATGGAGAATGCGGGCATCGATCCCGCTACCTCTCGCATGCTAAGCGAGCACTCTACCATTTGAGCTAATTCCCCTGTGTGTTTAATCTGCATAACATGAAAAAAGTAACCTCACTGCCTTCCACACTTTATTTGAAGTCCAATTGCCCATAACAGTGTTCAGTTCACTCCTAACTTATGCCTTACCTCCACTTATGGGATGTTTTACAGTTCAGGTTGGCCTGTTTACTACTCGATTATGAGTGATATTGTGGTGTGTTCATCTAGACTCATACTCTACCTAATCTTGAAGTTAAATTTCCCACCAATGAGAAACCAAGGGAGATACCATTTTTGATAGTTATTGCATGTCTAATGCAAGAATAATCACCAGATTATGAGAGTCCAGCAAAAATTACTCATTTTCGCCCAACGTGGGGCTCGAACCCACGACCCTGAGATTAAGAGTCTCATGCTCTACCGACTGAGCTAGCCGGGCTCCCACTTCAAGATGGTATGCAGACTAATCATTTTTTATGAAGGAAATCCATTCCTGGACAATTTTTGGGAGTTATTGCAGGTCTAATGCAAGATTAATCTCCATATTATGAGAGTCAATGCAATATTCAGGCAAAAATTACTCGTTTTCGCCCAACGTGGGGCTCGAACCCACGACCCTGAGATTAAGAGTCTCATGCTCTACCGACTGAGCTAGCCGGGCTCCCTCCTTAAGACAGTATGCAGACCAATCCCTTTTTGTGAAAAAAATCAAATCCTGGATATTCCTCTACTCTTGTTTTGCAAGGAAAGCCAGATTTATAAATCCTTCAGAGGACAGAGTGTCAAAAAAAATAAGAGAAAATGAAAATGGAAGTTGTGAGAACTTCATTTTGAGATTGCATAAGAATTCAAATTCCTCTCACATGCTAAAGAATACCTGAACCCTTTTGATTAAACCACTTTAGTTGTTATATTGAGACCATATTTGAAAGCCATCTGTGATTTTTCTGTTCTTACTCTGCAATGACCATGGGCAATGACAAGTTAAAAATAAAATGTATGCAAATTTTATAATGGAGAATGCGGGCATCGATCCCGCTACCTCTCGCATGCTAAGCGAGCACTCTACCATTTGAGCTACTTTCCCTGTGTGTTTAATCTGCATAACATGAAAAAAGTAACCTCACTGCCTTCCACACTTTATTTGCAGTCCAATTGCCCATAACAGTGTTCAGTTCACTCCTAACTTATGCCTTACCTCCACTTATGGGATGTTTTACAGTTCAGGTTGGCCTGTTTACTACTCGAATATGAGTGATATTGTGGTGTGTTCATCTAGACTCATACCCTACCTAATCTTGAAGTTAAATTTCCCACCAATGAGAAACCAAGGGAGATACCATTTTTGATAGTTATTGCATGTCTAATGCAAGAATAATCACCAGATTATGAGAGTCCAGCAAAAATTACTCATTTTCGCCCAACATGGGGCTCGAACCCACGACCCTGAGATTAAGAGTCTCATGCTCTACCGACTGAGCTAGCCGGGCTCCCACTTCAAGATGGTATGCAGACTAATCATTTTTATGAAGGAAATCCATTCCTGGACAATTTTTGGGAGTTATTGCAGGTCTAATGCAAGATTAATCTCCATATTATGAGAGTCAATGCAATATTCAGGCAAAAATTACTCGTTTTCGCCCAACGTGGGGCTCGAACCCACGACCCTGAGATTAAGAGTCTCATGCTCTACCGACTGAGCTAGCCGGGCTCCCACTTCAAGATGGTATGCAGACTAATCATTTTTTATGAAGGAAATCCATTCCTGGACAATTTTTGGGAGTTATTGCAGGTCTAATGCAAGATTAATCTCCATATTATGAGAGTCAATGCAATATTCAGGCAAAAATTACTCGTTTTCGCCCAACGTGGGGCTCGAACCCACGACCCTGAGATTAAGAGTCTCATGCTCTACCGACTGAGCTAGCCGGGCTCCCTCCTTAAGACAGTATGCAGACCAATCCCTTTTTGTGAAAAAAATCAAATCCTGGATATTCCTCTACTCTTGTTTTGCAAGGAAAGCCAGATTTATACATCCTTCAGAGGACAGAGTGTCAAAAAAAATAAGAGAAAATGAAAACGGAAGTTGTGAGAACTTCATTTTGAGATTGCATAAGAATTCAAATTCCTCTCACATGCTAAAGAATACCTGAACCCTTTTGATTAAACCACTTTAGTTGTTATAATGAGACCATATTTGAAAGCCATCTGTGATTTTTCTGTTTTATAATGGAGAATGCGGGCATCGATCCCGCTACCTCTCGCATGCTAAGCGAGCACTCTACCATTTGAGCTAATTCCCCTGTGTGTTTAATCTGCATAACATGAAAAAAGTAACCTCACTGCCTTCCACACTTTATTTGCAGTCCAATTGCCCATAACAGTGTTCAGTTCACTCCTAACTTATGCCTTACCTCCACTTATGGGATGTTTTACAGTTCAGGTTGGCCTGTTTACTACTCGAATATGAGTGATATTGTGGTGTGTTCATCTGGACTCATACCCTACCTAATCTTGAAGTTAAATTTCCCACCAATGAGAAACCAAGGGAGATACCATTTTTGATAGTTATTGCATGTCTAATGCAAGAATAATCACCAGATTATGAGAGTCCAGCAAAAATTACTCATTTTCGCCCAACGTGGGGCTCGAACCCACGACCCTGAGATTAAGAGTCTCATGCTCTACCGACTGAGCTAGCCGGGCTCCCACTTCAAGATGGTATGCAGACTAATCATTTTTTATGAAGAAAATCCATTCCTGGACAATTTTTGGGAGTTATTGCAGGTCTAATGCAAGAATAATCTCCATATTATGAGAGTCAATGCAATATTCAGGCAAAAATTACTCGTTTTCGCCCAACGTGGAGCTCGAACCCACAACCCTGAGATTAAGAGTCTCATGCTCTACCGACTGAGCTAGCCGGGCTCCCTCCTTAAGACAGTATGCAGACCAATCCCTTTTTGTGAAAAAAATCAAATCCTGGATATTCCTCTACTCTTGTTTTGCAAGGAAAGCCAGATTTATACATCCTTCAGAGGACAGAGTGTCAAAAAAAAATAAGAGAAAATGAAAACGGAAGTTGTGAGAACTTCATTTTGAGATTGCATAAGAATTCAAATTCCTCTCACATGCTAAAGAATACCTGAACCCTTTTGATTAAACCACTTTAGTTGTTATAATGAGACCATATTTGAAAGCCATCTGTGATTTTTCTGTTTTATAATGGAGAATGCGGGCATCGATCCCGCTACCTCTCGCATGCTAAGCGAGCACTCTACCATTTGAGCTAATTCCCCTGTGTGTTTAATCTGCATAACATGAAAAAAGTAACCTCACTGCCTTCCACACTTTATTTGCAGTCCAATTGCCCATAACAGTGTTCAGTTCACTCCTAACTTATGCCTTACCTCCACTTATGGGATGTTTTACAGTTCAGGTTGGCCTGTTTACTACTCGAATATGAGTGATATTGTGGTGTGTTCATCTAGACTCATACCCTACCTAATCTTGAAGTTAAATTTCCCACCAATGAGAAACCAAGGGAGATACCATTTTTGATAGTTATTGCATGTCTAATGCAAGAATAATCGCCAGATTATGAGAGTCCAGCAAAAATTACTCATTTTCGCCCAACGTGGGGCTCGAACCCACGACCCTGAGATTAAGAGTCTCATGCTCTACCGACTGAGCTAGCCGGGCTCCCACTTCAAGATGGTATGCAGACTAATCATTTTTTATGAAGGAAATCCATTCCTGGACAATTTTTGGGAGTTATTGCAGGTCTAATGCAAGATTAATCTCCATATTATGAGAGTCAATGCAATATTCAGGCAAAAATTACTTGTTTTCGCCCAACGTGGGGCTCGAACCCACGACCCTGAGATTAAGAGTCTCATGCTCTACCGACTGAGCTAGCCGGGCTCCCTCCTTAAGACAGTATGCAGACCAATCCCTTTTTGTGAAAAAAATCAAATCCTGGATATTCCTCTACTCTTGTTTTGCAAGGAAAGCCAGATTTATACATCCTTCAGAGGACAGAGTGTCAAAAAAAAATAAGAGAAAATGAAAACGGAAGTTGTGAGAACTTCATTTTGAGATTGCATAAGAATTCAAATTCCTCTCACATGCTAAAGAATACCTGAACCCTTTTGATTAAACCACTTTAGTTGTTATAATGAGACCATATTTGAAAGCCATCTGTGATTTTTCTGTTTTATAATGGAGAATGCGGGCATCGATCCCGCTACCTCTCGCATGCTAAGCGAGCACTCTACCATTTGAGCTAATTCCCCTGTGTGTTTAATCTGCATAACATGAAAAAAGTAACCTCACTGCCTTCCACACTTTATTTGCAGTCCAATTGCCCATAACAGTGTTCAGTTCACTCCTAACTTATGCCTTACCTCCACTTATGGGATGTTTTACAGTTCAGGTTGGCCTGTTTACTACTCGAATATGAGTGATATTGTGGTGTGTTCATCTAGACTCATACCCTACCTAATCTTGAAGTTAAATTTCCCACCAATGAGAAACCAAGGGAGATACCATTTTTGATAGTTATTGCATGTCTAATGCAAGAATAATCGCCAGATTATGAGAGTCCAGCAAAAATTACTCATTTTCGCCCAACGTGGGGCTCGAACCCACGACCCTGAGATTAAGAGTCTCATGCTCTACCGACTGAGCTAGCCGGGCTCCCACTTCAAGATGGTATGCAGACTAATCATTTTTTATGAAGGAAATCCATTCCTGGACAATTTTGGGGAGTTATTGCAGGTCTAATGCAAGATTAATCTCCATATTATGAGAGTCAATGCAATATTCAGGCAAAAATTACTCGTTTTCGCCCAACGTGGGGCTCGAACCCACGACCCTGAGATTAAGAGTCTCATGCTCTACCGACTGAGCTAGCCGGGCTCCCTCCTTAAGACAGTATGCAGACCAATCCCTTTTTGTGAAGAAAATCAAATCCTGGATATTCCTCTACTCTTGTTTTGCAAGGAAAGCCTGATTTATACATCCTTCAGAGGACAGAGTGTCAAAAAAAAAATAAGAGAAAATGAAAACGGAAGTTGTGAGAACTTCATTTTGAGATTGCATAAGAATTCAAATTCCTCTCACATGCTAAAGAATACCTGAACCCTTTTGATTAAACCACTTTAGTTGTTATAATGAGACCATATTTGAAAGCCATCTGTGATTTTTCTGTTCTTACTCTGCAATGACCATGGGCAATGACAAGTTAAAAATAAAATGTATGCAAATTTTATAATGGAGAATGCGGGCATCAACCCCGCTACCTCTCGCATGCTAAGCGAGCGCTCTACCATTTGGGCTAATTCCCCTGAGTGTTTAATCTGCATAACATGAAAAAAGTAACCTCACTGCCTTCCACACTTTATTTGCAGTCCAATTGCCCATAACAGTGTTCAGTTCACTCCTAACTTATGCCTTACCTCCACTTATGGGATGTTTTACAGTTCAGGTTGGCCTGTTTACTACTCGAATATGAGTGATATTGTGGTGTGTTCATCTAGACTCATACCCTACCTAATCTTGAAGTTAAATTTCCCACCAATGAGAAACCAAGGGAGATACCATTTTTGATAGTTATTGCATGTCTAATGCAAGAATAATCACCAGATTATGAGAGTCCAGCAAAAATTACTCATTTTCGCCCAACGTGGGGCTCAAACCCACGACCCTGAGATTAAGAGTCTCATGCTCTACCGACTGAGCTAGCCGGGCTCCCACTTCAAGATGGTATGCAGACTAATCATTTTTTATGAAGGAAATCCATTCCTGGACAATTTTTGGGAGTTATTGCAGGTCTAATGCAAGATTAATCTCCATATTATGAGAGTCAATGCAATATTCAGGCAAAAATTACTCGTTTTCGCCCAACGTGGGGCTCGAACCCACGACCCTGAGATTAAGAGTCTCATGCTCTACCGACTGAGCTAGCCGGGCTCCCACTTCAAGATGGTATGCAGACTAATCATTTTTTATGAAGGAAATCCATTCCTGGACAATTTTTGGGAGTTATTGCAGGTCTAATGCAAGATTAATCTCCATATTATGAGAGTCAATGCAATATTCAGGCAAAAATTACTCGTTTTCGCCCAACGTGGGGCTCGAACCCACGACCCTGAGATTAAGAGTCTCATGCTCTACCGACTGAGCTAGCCGGGCTCCCTCCTTAAGACAGTATGCAGACCAATCCCTTTTTGTGAAAAAAATCAAATCCTGGATATTCCTCTACTCTTGTTTTGCAAGGAAAGCCAGATTTATACATCCTTCAGAGGACAGAGTGTCAAAAAAAATAAGAGAAAATGAAAACGGAAGTTGTGAGAACTTCATTTTGAGATTGCATAAGAATTCAAATTCCTCTCACATGCTAAAGAATACCTGAACCCTTTTGATTAAACCACTTTAGTTGTTATAATGAGACCATATTTGAAAGCCATCTGTGATTTTTCTGTTTTATAATGGAGAATGCGGGCATCGATCCCGCTACCTCTCGCATGCTAAGCGAGCACTCTACCATTTGAGCTAATTCCCCTGTGTGTTTAATCTGCATAACATGAAAAAAGTAACCTCACTGCCTTCCACACTTTATTTGCAGTCCAATTGCCCATAACAGTGTTCAGTTCACTCCTAACTTATGCCTTACCTCCACTTATGGGATGTTTTACAGTTCAGGTTGGCCTGTTTACAACTCGAATATGAGTGATATTGTGGTGTGTTCATCTAGACTCATACCCTACCTAATCTTGAAGTTAAATTTCCCACCAATGAGAAACCAAGGGAGATACAATTTTTGATAGTTATTGCATGTCTAATGCAAGAATAATCGCCAGATTATGAGAGTCCAGCAAAAATTACTCATTTTCGCCCAACGTGGGGCTCGAACCCACGACCCTGAGATTAAGAGTCTCATGCTCTACCGACTGAGCTAGCCGGGCTCCCACTTCAAGATGGTATGCAGACTAATCATTTCTTATGAAGGAAATCCATTCCTGGACAATTTTTGGGAGTTATTGCAGGTCTAATGCAAGATTAATCTCCATATTATGAGAGTCAATGCAATATTCAGGCAAAAATTACTCGTTTTCGCCCAACGTGGGGCTCGAACCCACGACCCTGAGATTAAGAGTCTCATGCTCTACCAACTGAGCTAGCCGGGCTCCCTCCTTAAGACAGTATGCAGACCAATCCCTTTTTGTGAAGAAAATCAAATCCTGGATATTCCTCTACTCTTGTTTTGCAAGGAAAACCTGATTTATACATCCTTCAGAGGACAGAGTGTCAAGAAAAAATAAGAGAAAATGAAAACGGAAGTTGTGAGAACTTCATTTTGAGATTGCATAAGAATTCAAATTCCTCTCACATGCTAAAGAATACCTGAACCCTTTTGATTAAACCACTTTAGTTGTTATAATGAGACCATATTTGAAAGCCATCTGGGATTTTTCTGTTCTTACTCTGCAATGAACATGGGCAATGACAAGTTAAAAATAAAATGTATGCAAATTTTATAATGGAGAATGCGGGCATCAACCCCGCTACCTCTCGCATGCTAAGCGAGCGCTCTACCATTTGAGCTAATTCCCCTGAGTGTTTAATCTGCATAACATGAAAAAAGTAACCTCACTGCCTTCCACACTTTATTTGCAGTCCAATTGCCCATAACAGTGTTCAGTTCACTCCTAATTTATGCCTTACCTCCACTTATGGGATGTTTTACAGTTCAGGTTGGCCTGTTTACTACTCGAATATGAGTGATATTGTGGTGTGTTCATCTAGACTCATACCCTACCTAATCTTGAAGTTAAATTTCCCACCAATGAGAAACCAAGGGAGATACCATTTTTGATAGTTATTGCATGTCTAATGCAAGAATAATCACCAGATTATGAGAGTCCAGCAAAAATTACTCATTTTCGCCCAACGTGGGGCTCAAACCCACGACCCTGAGATTAAGAGTCTCATGCTCTACCGACTGAGCTAGCCGGGCTCCCACTTCAAGATGGTATGCAGACTAATCATTTTTTATGAAGGAAATCCATTCCTGGACAATTTTTGGGAGTTATTGCAGGTCTAATGCAAGATTAATCTCCATATTATGGGAGTCAATGCAATATTCAGGCAAAAATTACTCGATTTCGCCCAACGTGGGGCTCGAACCCACGACCCTGAGATTAAGAGTCTCATGCTCTACCGACTGAGCTAGTCGGGCTCCCTCCTTAAGACAGTATGCAGACCAATCCCTTTTTGTGAAAAAAATCAAATCCTGGATATTCCTCTACTCTTGTTTTGCAAGGAAAGCCAGATTTATACATCCTTCAGAGGACAGAGTGTCAAAAAAAAATAAGAGAAAATGAAAACGGAAGTTGTGAGAACTTCATTTTGAGATTGCATAAGAATTCAAATTCCTCTCACATGCTAAAGAATACCTGAACCCTTTTGATTAAACCACTTTAGTTGTTATAATGAGACCATATTTGAAAGCCATCTGTGATTTTTCTGTTCTTACTCTGCAATGACCATGGGCAATGACAAGTTAAAAATAAAATGTATGCAAATTTTATAATGGAGAATGCGGGCATCAACCCCGCTACCTCTCGCATGCTAAGCGAGCGCTCTACCATTTGAGCTAATTCCCCTGAGTGTTTAATCTGCATAACATGAAAAAAGTAACCTCACTGCCTTCCACACTTTATTTGCAGTCCAATTGCCCATAACTGTGTTCAGTTCACTCCTAACTTATGCCTTACCTCCACTTATGGGATGTTTTACAGTTCAGGTTGGCCTGTTTACTACTCGAATATGAGTGATATTGTGGTGTGTTCATCTAGACTCATACCCTACCTAATCTTGAAGTTAAATTTCCCACCAATGAGAAACCAAGGGAGATACCATTTTTGATAGTTATTGCATGTCTAATGCAAGAATAATCACCAGATTATGAGAGTCCAGCAAAAATTACTCATTTTCGCCCAACGTGGGGCTCAAACCCACGACCCTGAGATTAAGAGTCTCATGCTCTACCGACTGAGCTAGCCGGGCTCCCACTTCAAGATGGTATGCAGACTAATCATTTTTTATGAAGGAAATCCATTCCTGGACAATTTTTGGGAGTTATTGCAGGTCTAATGCAAGATTAATCTCCATATTATGAGAGTCAATGCAATATTCAGGCAAAAATTACTCGTTTTCGCCCAACGTGGGGCTCGAACCCACGACCCTGAGATTAAGAGTCTCATGCTCTACCGACTGAGCTAGCCGGGCTCCCACTTCAAGATGGTATGCAGACTAATCATTTTTTATGAAGGAAATCCATTCCTGGACAATTTTTGGGAGTTATTGCAGGTCTAATGCAAGATTAATCTCCATATTATGAGAGTCAATGCAATATTCAGGCAAAAATTACTCGTTTTCGCCCAACGTGGGGCTCGAACCCACGACCCTGAGATTAAGAGTCTCATGCTCTACCGACTGAGCTAGCCGGGCTCCCTCCTTAAGACAGTATGCAGACCAATCCCTTTTTGTGAAAAAAATCAAATCCTGGATATTCCTCTACTCTTGTTTTGCAAGGAAAGCCAGATTTATACATCCTTCAGAGGACAGAGTGTCAAAAAAAATAAGAGAAAATGAAAACGGAAGTTGTGAGAACTTCATTTTGAGATTGCATAAGAATTCAAATTCCTCTCACATGCTAAAGAATACCTGAACCCTTTTGATTAAACCACTTTAGTTGTTATAATGAGACCATATTTGAAAGCCATCTGTGATTTTTCTGTTTTATAATGGAGAATGCGGGCATCGATCCCGCTACCTCTCGCATGCTAAGCGAGCACTCTACCATTTGAGCTAATTCCCCTGTGTGTTTAATCTGCATAACATGAAAAAAGTAACCTCACTGCCTTCCACACTTTATTTGCAGTCCAATTGCCCATAACAGTGTTCAGTTCACTCCTAACTTATGCCTTACCTCCACTTATGGGATGTTTTACAGTTCAGGTTGGCCTGTTTACTACTCGAATATGAGTGATATTGTGGTGTGTTCATCTAGACTCATACCCTACCTAATCTTGAAGTTAAATTTCCCACCAATGAGAAACCAAGGGAGATACCATTTTTGATAGTTATTGCATGTCTAATGCAAGAATAATCGCCAGATTATGAGAGTCCAGCAAAAATTACTCATTTTCGCCCAACGTGGGGCTCGAACCCACGACCCTGAGATTAAGAGTCTCATGCTCTACCGACTGAGCTAGCCGGGCTCCCACTTCAAGATGGTATGCAGACTAATCATTTCTTATGAAGGAAATCCATTCCTGGACAATTTTTGGGAGTTATTGCAGGTCTAATGCAAGATTAATCTCCATATTATGAGAGTCAATGCAATATTCAGGCAAAAATTACTCGTTTTCGCCCAACGTGGGGCTCGAACCCACGACCCTGAGATTAAGAGTCTCATGCTCTACCGACTGAGCTAGCCGGGCTCCCTCCTTAAGACAGTATGCAGACCAATCCCTTTTTGTGAAGAAAATCAAATCCTGGATATTCCTCTACTCTTGTTTTGCAAGGAAAACCTGATTTATACATCCTTCAGAGGACAGAGTGTCAAGAAAAAATAAGAGAAAATGAAAACGGAAGTTGTGAGAACTTCATTTTGAGATTGCATAAGAATTCAAATTCCTCTCACATGCTAAAGAATACCTGAACCTTTTTGATTAAACCACTTTAGTTGTTATAATGAGACCATATTTGAAAGCCATCTGGGATTTTTCTGTTCTTACTCTGCAATGAACATGGGCAATGACAAGTTAAAAATAAAATGTATGCAAATTTTATAATGGAGAATGCGGGCATCAACCCCGCTACCTCTCGCATGCTAAGCGAGCGCTCTACCATTTGAGCTAATTCCCCTGAGTGTTTAATCTGCATAACATGAAAAAAGTAACCTCACTGCCTTCCACACTTTATTTGCAGTCCAATTGCCCATAACAGTGTTCAGTTCACTCCTAACTTATGCCTTACCTCCACTTATGGGATGTTTTACAGTTCAGGTTGGCCTGTTTACTACTCGAATATGAGTGATATTGTGGTGTGTTCATCTAGACTCATACCCTACCTAATCTTGAAGTTAAATTTCCCACCAATGAGAAACCAAGGGAGATACCATTTTTGATAGTTATTGCATGTCTAATGCAAGAATAATCACCAGATTATGAGAGTCCAGCAAAAATTACTCATTTTCGCCCAACGTGGGGCTCAAACCCACGACCCTGAGATTAAGAGTCTCATGCTCTACCGACTGAGCTAGCCGGGCTCCCACTTCAAGATGGTATGCAGACTAATCATTTTTTATGAAGGAAATCCATTCCTGGACAATTTTTGGGAGTTATTGCAGGTCTAATGCAAGATTAATCTCCATATTATGGGAGTCAATGCAATATTCAGGCAAAAATTACTCGATTTCGCCCAACGTGGGGCTCGAACCCACGACCCTGAGATTAAGAGTCTCATGCTCTACCGACTGAGCTAGTCGGGCTCCCTCCTTAAGACAGTATGCAGACCAATCCCTTTTTGTGAAAAAAATCAAATCCTGGATATTCCTCTACTCTTGTTTTGCAAGGAAAGCCAGATTTATACATCCTTCAGAGGACAGAGTGTCAAAAAAAAATAAGAGAAAATGAAAACGGAAGTTGTGAGAACTTCATTTTGAGATTGCATAAGAATTCAAATTCCTCTCACATGCTAAAGAATACCTGAACCCTTTTGATTAAACCACTTTAGTTGTTATAATGAGACCATATTTGAAAGCCATCTGTGATTTTTCTGTTCTTACTCTGCAATGACCATGGGCAATGACAAGTTAAAAATAAAATGTATGCAAATTTTATAATGGAGAATGCGGGCATCAACCCCGCTACCTCTCGCATGCTAAGCGAGCGCTCTACCATTTGAGCTAATTCCCCTGAGTGTTTAATCTGCATAACATGAAAAAAGTAACCTCACTGCCTTCCACACTTTATTTGCAGTCCAATTGCCCATAACTGTGTTCAGTTCACTCCTAACTTATGCCTTACCTCCACTTATGGGATGTTTTACAGTTCAGGTTGGCCTGTTTACTACTCGAATATGAGTGATATTGTGGTGTGTTCATCTAGACTCATACCCTACCTAATCTTGAAGTTAAATTTCCCACCAATGAGAAACCAAGGGAGATACCATTTTTGATAGTTATTGCATGTCTAATGCAAGAATAATCACCAGATTATGAGAGTCCAGCAAAAATTACTCATTTTCGCCCAACGTGGGGCTCGAACCCACGACCCTGAGATTAAGAGTCTCATGCTCTACCGACTGAGCTAGCCGGGCTCCCACTTCAAGATGGTATGCAGACTAATCATTTTTTATGAAGGAAATCCATTCCTGGACAATTTTTGGGAGTTATTGCAGGTCTAATGCAAGATTAATCTCCATATTATGAGAGTCAATGCAATATTCAGGCAAAAATTACTCGTTTTCGCCCAACGTGGGGCTCGAACCCACGACCCTGAGATTAAGAGTCTCATGCTCTACCGACTGAGCTAGCCGGGCTCCCACTTCAAGATGGTATGCAGACTAATCATTTTTTATGAAGCAAATCCATTCCTGGACAATTTTTGGGAGTTATTGCAGGTCTAATGCAAGATTAATCTCCATATTATGAGAGTCAATGCAATATTCAGGCAAAAATTACTCGTTTTCGCCCAACGTGGAGCTCGAACCCACGACCCTGAGATTAAGAGTCTCATGCTCTACCGACTGAGCTAGCCGGGCTCCCTCCTTAAGACAGTATGCAGACCAATCCCTTTTTGTGAAAAAAATCAAATCCTGGATATTCCTCTACTCTTGTTTTGCAAGGAAAGCCAGATTTATACATCCTTCAGAGGACAGAGTGTCAAAAAAAAATAAGAGAAAATGAAAACGGAAGTTGTGAGAACTTCATTTTGAGATTGCATAAGAATTCAAATTCCTCTCACATGCTAAAGAATACCTGAACCCTTTTGATTAAACCACTTTAGTTGTTATAATGAGACCATATTTGAAAGCCATCTGTGATTTTTCTGTTTTATAATGGAGAATGCGGGCATCGATCCAGCTACCTCTCGCATGCTAAGCAAGCACTCTACCATTTGAGCTAATTCCCCTGTGTGTTTAATCTGCATAACATGAAAAAAGTAACCTCACTGCCTTCCACACTTTATTTGCAGTCCAATTGCCCATAACAGTGTTCAGTTCACTCCTAACTTATGCCTTACCTCCACTTATGGGATGTTTTACAGTTCAGGTTGGCCTGTTTACTACTCGAATATGAGTGATATTGTGGTGTGTTCATCTAGACTCATACCCTACCTAATCTTGAAGTTAAATTTCCCACCAATGAGAAACCAAGGGAGATACCATTTTTGATAGTTATTGCATGTCTAATGCAAGAATAATCACCAGATTATGAGAGTCCAGCAAAAATTACTCATTTTCGCCCAACGTGGGGCTCGAACCCCCGACCCTGAGATTAAGAGTCTCATGCTCTACCGACTGAGCTAGCCAGGCTCCCACTTCAAGATGGTATGCAGACTAATCATTTTTTATGAAGGAAATCCATTCCTGGACAATTTTTGGGAGTTATTGCAGGTCTAATGCAAGATTAATCTCCATATTATGAGAGTCAATGCAATATTCAGGCAAAAATTACTCGTTTTCGCCCAACGTGGGGCTCGAACCCACGACCCTGAGATTAAGAGTCTCATGCTCTACCGACTGAGCTAGCCGGGCTCCCTCCTTAAGACAGTATGCAGACCAATCCCTTTTTGTGAAGAAAATCAAATCCTGGATATTCCTCTACTCTTGTTTTGCAAGGAAAGCCTGATTTATACATCCTTCAGAGGACAGAGTGTCAAAAAAAAATAAGAGAAAATGAAAACGGAAGTTGTGAGAACTTCATTTTGAGATTGCATAAGAATTCAAATTCCTCTCACATGCTAAAGAATACCTGAACCCTTTTGATTAAACCACTTTAGTTGTTATAATGAGACCATATTTGAAAGCCATCTGTGATTTTTCTGTTCTTACTCTGCAATGACCATGGGCAATGACAAGTTAAAAATAAAATGTATGCAAATTTTATAATGGAGAATGCGGGCATCAACCCCGCTACCTCTCGCATGCTAAGCGAGCGCTCTACCATTTGAGCTAATTCCCCTGAGTGTTTAATCTGCATAACATGAAAAAAGTAACCTCACTGCCTTCCACACTTTATTTGCAGTCCAATTGCCCATAACAGTGTTCAGTTCACTCCTAACTTATGCCTTACCTCCACTTATGGGATGTTTTACAGTTCAGGTTGGCCTGTTTACTACTCGAATATGAGTGATATTGTGGTGTGTTCATCTAGACTCATACCCTACCTAATCTTGAAGTTAAATTTCCCACCAATGAGAAACCAAGGGAGATACCATTTTTGATAGTTATTGCATGTCTAATGCAAGAATAATCACCAGATTATGAGAGTCCAGCAAAAATTACCCATTTTCGCCCAACGTGGGGCTCAAACCCACGACCCTGAGATTAAGAGTCTCATGCTCTACCGACTGAGCTAGCCGGGCTCCCACTTCAAGATGGTATGCAGACTAATCATTTTTTATGAAGGAAATCCATTCCTGGACAATTTTTGGGAGTTATTGCAGGTCTAATGCAAGATTAATCTCCATATTATGAGAGTCAATGCAATATTCAGGCAAAAATTACTCGTTTTCGCCCAACGTGGGGCTCGAACCCACGACCCTGAGATTAAGAGTCTCATGCTCTACCGACTGAGCTAGCCGGGCTCCCTCCTTAAGACAGTATGCAGACCAATCCCTTTTTGTGAAGAAAATCAAATCCTGGATATTCCTCTACTCTTGTTTTGCAAGGAAAGCCTGATTTATACATCCTTCAGAGGACAGAGTGTCAAAAAAAAATAAGAGAAAATGAAAACGGAAGTTGTGAGAACTTCATTTTGAGATTGCATAAGAATTCAAATTCCTCTCACATGCTAAAGAATACCTGAACCCTTTTGATTAAACCACTTTAGTTGTTATAATGAGACCATATTTGAAAGCCATCTGTGATTTTTCTGTTCTTACTCTGCAATGACCATGGGCAATGACAAGTTAAAAATAAAATGTATGCAAATTTTATAATGGAGAATGCGGGCATCAACCCCGCTACCTCTCGCATGCTAAGCGAGCGCTCTACCATTTGAGCTAATTCCCCTGAGTGTTTAATCTGCATAACATGAAAAAAGTAACCTCACTGCCTTCCACACTTTATTTGCAGTCCAATTGCCCATAACAGTGTTCAGTTCACTCCTAACTTATGCCTTACCTCCACTTATGGGATGTTTTACAGTTCAGGTTGGCCTGTTTACTACTCGAATATGAGTGATATTGTGGTGTGTTCATCTAGACTCATACCCTACCTAATCTTGAAGTTAAATTTCCCACCAATGAGAAACCAAGGGAGATACCATTTTTGATAGTTATTGCATGTCTAATGCAAGAATAATCACCAGATTATGAGAGTCCAGCAAAAATTACTCATTTTCGCCCAACGTGGGGCTCAAACCCACGACCCTGAGATTAAGAGTCTCATGCTCTACCGACTGAGCTAGCCGGGCTCCCACTTCAAGATGGTATGCAGACTAATCATTTTTTATGAAGGAAATCCATTCCTGGACAATTTTTGGGAGTTATTGCAGGTCTAATGCAAGATTAATCTCCATATTATGAGAGTCAATGCAATATTCAGGCAAAAATTACTCATTTTCGCCCAACGTGGGGCTCGAACCCACGACCCTGAGATTAAGAGTCTCATGCTCTACCGACTGAGCTAGCCGGGCTCCCTCCTTAAGACAGTATGCAGACCAATCCCTTTTTGTGAAGAAAATCAAATCCTGGCTATTCCTCTACTCTTGTTTTGCAAGGAAAGCCTGATTTATACATCCTTCAGAGGACAGAGTGTCAAAAAAAAATAAGAGAAAATGAAAACGGAAGTTGTGAGAACTTCATTTTGAGATTGCATAAGAATTCAAATTCCTCTCACATGCTAATGAATACCTGAACCCTTTTGATTAAACCACTTTAGTTGTTATAATGAGACCATATTTGAAAGCCATCTGTGATTTTTCTGTTCTTACTCTGCAATGACCATGGGCAATGACAAGTTAAAAATAAAATGTATGCAAATTTTATAATGGAGAATGCGGGCATCGATCCCGCTACCTCTCGCATGCTAAGCGAGCACTCTACCATTTGAGCTAATTCCCCTGTGTGTTTAATCTGCATAACATGAAAAGAGTAACCTCACTGCCTTCCACACTTTATTTGCAGTCCAATTGCCCATAACAGTGTTCAGTTCACTCCTAACTTATGCCTTACCTCCACTTATGGGATGTTTTACAGTTCAGGTTGGCCTGTTTACTACTCGAATATGAGTGATATTGTGGTGTGTTCATCTAGACTCATACCGTACCTAATCTTGAAGTTAAATTTCCCACCAATGAGAAACCAAGGGAGATACCATTTTTGATAGTTATTGCATGTCTAATGCAAGAATAATCACCAGATTATGAGAGTCCAGCAAAAATTACTCATTTTCGCCCAACGTGGGGCTCGAACCCACGACCCTGAGATTAAGAGTCTCATGCTCTACCGACTGAGCTAGCCGGGCTCCCACTTCAAGATGGTATGCAGACTAATCATTTTTTATGAAGGAAATCCATTCCTGGACAATTTTTGGGAGTTATTGCAGGTCTAATGCAAGATTAATCTCCATATTATGAGAGTCAATGCAATATTCAGGCAAAAATTACTCGTTTTCGCCCAACGTGGGGCTCGAACCCACGACCCTGAGATTAAGAGTCTCATGCTCTACCGCCTGAGCTAGCCGGGCTCCCTCCTTAAGACAGTATGCAGACCAATCCCTTTTTGTGAAAAAAATCAAATCCTGGATATTCCTCTACTCTTGTTTTGCAAGGAAAGCCAGATTTATACATCCTTCAGAGGACAGAGTGTCAAAAAAAATAAGAGAAAATGAAAATGGAAGTTGTGAGAACTTCATTTTGAGATTGCATAAGAATTCAAATTCCTCTCACATGCTAAAGAATACCTGAACCCTTTTGATTAAACCACTTTAGTTGTTATAATGAGACCATATTTGAAAGCCATCTGTGATTTTTCTGTTCTTACTCTGCAATGACCATGGGCAATGACAAGTTAAAAATAAAATGTATGCAAATTTTATAATGGAGAATGCGGGCATCGATCCCGCTACCTCTCGCATGCTAAGCGAGCGCTCTACCATTTGAGCTAATTCCCCTTTGTGTTTAATCTGCATAACATGAAAAAAGTAACCTCACTGCCTTCCACACTTTATTTGAAGTCCAATTGCCCATAACAGTGTTCAGTTCACTCCTAACTTATGCCTTACCTCCACTTATGGGATATTTTACAGTTCAGGTTGGCCTGTTTACTACTCGATTATGAGTGATATTGTGGTGTGTTCATCTCGACTCATACTCTACCTAATCTTGAAGTTAAATTTCCCACCAATGAGAAACCAAGGGAGATACCATTTTTGATAGTTATTGCATGTCTAATGCAAGAATAATCACCAGATTATGAGAGTCCAGCAAAAATTACTCATTTTCGCCCAACGTGGGACTCGAACCCACGACCCTGAGATTAAGAGTCTCATGCTCTACCGACTGAGCTAGCCGGGCTCCCGCTTCAAGATGGTATGCAGACTAATCATTTTTTATGAAGGAAATCCATTCCTGGACAATTTTTGGGAGTTATTGCAGGTCTAATGCAAGATTAATCTCCATATTATGAGAGTCAATGCAATATTCAGGCAAAAATTACTCGTTTTCGCCCAACGTGGGGCTCGAACCCACGACCCTGAGATTAAGAGTCTCATGCTCTACCGACTGAGCTAGCCGGGCTCCCTCCTTAAGACAGTATGCAGACCAATCCCTTTTTGTGAAAAAAATCAAATCCTGGATATTCCTCTACTCTTGTTTTGCAAGGAAAGCCAGATTTATACATCCTTCAGAGGACAGAGTGTCAAAAAAAATAAGAGAAAATGAAAATGGAAGTTGTGAGAACTTCATTTTGAGATTGCATAAGAATTCAAATTCCTCTCACATGCTAAAGAATACCTGAACCCTTTTGATTAAACCACTTTAGTTGTTATAATGAGACCATATTTGAAAGCCATCTGTGATTTTTCTGTTCTTACTCTGCAATGACCATGGGCAATGACAAGTTAAAAATAAAATGTATGCAAATTTTATAATGGAGAATGCGGGCATCAACCCCGCTACCTCTCGCATGCTAAGCGAGCGCTCTACCATTTGAGCTAATTCCCCTGAGTGTTTAATCTGCATAACATGAAAAAAGTAACCTCACTGCCTTCCACACTTTATTTGCAGTCCAATCGCCCATAACTGTGTTCAGTTCACTCCTAACTTATGCCTTACCTCCACTTATGGGATGTTTTACAGTTCAGGTTGGCCTGTTTACTACTCGAATATGAGTGATATTGTGGTGTGTTCATCTAGACTCATACCCTACCTAATCTTGAAGTTAAATTTCCCACCAATGAGAAACCAAGGGAGATACCATTTTTGATAGTTATTGCATGTCTAATGCAAGAATAATCACCAGATTATGAGAGTCCAGCAAAAATTACTCATTTTCGCCCAACGTGGGGCTCGAACCCACGACCCTGAGATTAAGAGTCTCATGCTCTACCGACTGAGCTAGCCGGGCTCCCACTTCAAGATGGTATGCAGACTAATCATTTTTTATGAAGGAAATCCATTCCTGGACAATTTTTGGGAGTTATTGCAGGTCTAATGCAAGATTAATCTCCATATTATGAGAGTCAATGCAATATTCAGGCAAAAATTACTCGTTTTCGCCCAACGTGGGGCTCGAACCCACGACCCTGAGATTAAGAGTCTCATGCTCTACCGACTGAGCTAGCCGGGCTCCCACTTCAAGATGGTATGCAGACTAATCATTTTTTATGAAGCAAATCCATTCCTGGACAATTTTTGGGAGTTATTGCAGGTCTAATGCAAGATTAATCTCCATATTATGAGAGTCAATGCAATATTCAGGCAAAAATTACTCGTTTTCGCCCAACGTGGAGCTCGAACCCACGACCCTGAGATTAAGAGTCTCATGCTCTACCGACTGAGCTAGCCGGGCTCCCTCCTTAAGACAGTATGCAGACCAATCCCTTTTTGTGAAAAAAATCAAATCCTGGATATTCCTCTACTCTTGTTTTGCAAGGAAAGCCAGATTTATACATCCTTCAGAGGACAGAGTGTCAAAAAAAAATAAGAGAAAATGAAAACGGAAGTTGTGAGAACTTCATTTTGAGATTGCATAAGAATTCAAATTCCTCTCACATGCTAAAGAATACCTGAACCCTTTTGATTAAACCACTTTAGTTGTTATAATGAGACCATATTTGAAAGCCATCTGTGATTTTTCTGTTTTATAATGGAGAATGCGGGCATCGATCCCGCTACCTCTCGCATGCTAAGCAAGCACTCTACCATTTGAGCTAATTCCCCTGTGTGTTTAATCTGCATAACATGAAAAAAGTAACCTCACTGCCTTCCACACTTTATTTGCAGTCCAATTGCCCATAACAGTGTTCAGTTCACTCCTAACTTATGCCTTACCTCCACTTATGGGATGTTTTACAGTTCAGGTTGGCCTGTTTACTACTCGAATATGAGTGATATTGTGGTGTGTTCATCTAGACTCATACCCTACCTAATCTTGAAGTTAAATTTCCCACCAATGAGAAACCAAGGGAGATACCATTTTTGATAGTTATTGCATGTCTAATGCAAGAATAATCACCAGATTATGAGAGTCCAGCAAAAATTACTCATTTTCGCCCAACGTGGGGCTCGAACCCCCGACCCTGAGATTAAGAGTCTCATGCTCTACCGACTGAGCTAGCCAGGCTCCCACTTCAAGATGGTATTCAGACTAATCATTTTTTATGAAGGAAATCCATTCCTGGACAATTTTTGGGAGTTATTGCAGGTCTAATGCAAGATTAATCTCCATATTATGAGAGTCAATGCAATATTCAGGCAAAAATTACTCGTTTTCGCCCAACGTGGGGCTCGAACCCACGACCCTGAGATTAAGAGTCTCATGCTCTACCGACTGAGCTAGCCGGGCTCCCTCCTTAAGACAGTATGCAGACCAATCCCTTTTTGTGAAGAAAATCAAATCCTGGATATTCCTCTACTCTTGTTTTGCAAGGAAAGCCTGATTTATACATCCTTCAGAGGACAGAGTGTCAAAAAAAAATAAGAGAAAATGAAAACGGAAGTTGTGAGAACTTCATTTTGAGATTGCATAAGAATTCAAATTCCTCTCACATGCTAAAGAATACCTGAACCCTTTTGATTAAACCACTTTAGTTGTTATAATGAGACCATATTTGAAAGCCATCTGTGATTTTTCTGTTCTTACTCTGCAATGACCATGGGCAATGACAAGTTAAAAATAAAATGTATGCAAATTTTATAATGGAGAATGCGGGCATCAACCCCGCTACCTCTCGCATGCTAAGCGAGCGCTCTACCATTTGAGCTAATTCCCCTGAGTGTTTAATCTGCATAACATGAAAAAAGTAACCTCACTGCCTTCCACACTTTATTTGCAGTCCAATTGCCCATAACAGTGTTCAGTTCACTCCTAACTTATGCCTTACCTCCACTTATGGGATGTTTTACAGTTCAGGTTGGCCTGTTTACTACTCGAATATGAGTGATATTGTGGTGTGTTCATCTAGACTCATACCCTACCTAATCTTGAAGTTAAATTTCCCACCAATGAGAAACCAAGGGAGATACCATTTTTGATAGTTATTGCATGTCTAATGCAAGAATAATCACCAGATTATGAGAGTCCAGCAAAAATTACTCATTTTCGCCCAACGTGGGGCTCAAACCCACGACCCTGAGATTAAGAGTCTCATGCTCTACCGACTGAGCTAGCCGGGCTCCCACTTCAAGATGGTATGCAGACTAATCATTTTTTATGAAGGAAATCCATTCCTGGACAATTTTTGGGAGTTATTGCAGGTCTAATGCAAGATTAATCTCCATATTATGAGAGTCAATGCAATATTCAGGCAAAAATTACTCGTTTTCGCCCAACGTGGGGCTCGAACCCACGACCCTGAGATTAAGAGTCTCATGCTCTACCGACTGAGCTAGCCGGGCTCCCTCCTTAAGACAGTATGCAGACCAATCCCTTTTTGTGAAGAAAATCAAATCCTGGATATTCCTCTACTCTTGTTTTGCAAGGAAAGCCTGATTTATACATCCTTCAGAGGACAGAGTGTCAAAAAAAAATAAGAGAAAATGAAAACGGAAGTTGTGAGAACTTCATTTTGAGATTGCATAAGAATTCAAATTCCTCTCACATGCTAAAGAATACCTGAACCCTTTTGATTAAACCACTTTAGTTGTTATAATGAGACCATATTTGAAAGCCATCTGTGATTTTTCTGTTCTTACTCTGCAATGACCATGGGCAATGACAAGTTAAAAATAAAATGTATGCAAATTTTATAATGGAGAATGCGGGCATCAACCCCGCTACCTCTCGCATGCTAAGCGAGCGCTCTACCATTTGAGCTAATTCCCCTGAGTGTTTAATCTGCATAACATGAAAAAAGTAACCTCACTGCCTTCCACACTTTATTTGCAGTCCAATTGCCCATAACAGTGTTCAGTTCACTCCTAACTTATGCCTTACCTCCACTTATGGGATGTTTTACAGTTCAGGTTGGCCTGTTTACTACTCGAATATGAGTGATATTGTGGTGTGTTCATCTAGACTCATACCCTACCTAATCTTGAAGTTAAATTTCCCACCAATGAGAAACCAAGGGAGATACCATTTTTGATAGTTATTGCATGTCTAATGCAAGAATAATCACCAGATTATGAGAGTCCAGCAAAAATTACTCATTTTCGCCCAACGTGGGGCTCAAACCCACGACCCTGAGATTAAGAGTCTCATGCTCTACCGACTGAGCTAGCCGGGCTCCCACTTCAAGATGGTATGCAGACTAATCATTTTTTATGAAGGAAATCCATTCCTGGACAATTTTTGGGAGTTATTGCAGGTCTAATGCAAGATTAATCTCCATATTATGAGAGTCAATGCAATATTCAGGCAAAAATTACTCATTTTCGCCCAACGTGGGGCTCGAACCCACGACCCTGAGATTAAGAGTCTCATGCTCTACCGACTGAGCTAGCCGGGCTCCCTCCTTAAGACAGTATGCAGACCAATCCCTTTTTGTGAAGAAAATCAAATCCTGGCTATTCCTCTACTCTTGTTTTGCAAGGAAAGCCTGATTTATACATCCTTCAGAGGACAGAGTGTCAAAAAAAAATAAGAGAAAATGAAAACGGAAGTTGTGAGAACTTCATTTTGAGATTGCATAAGAATTCAAATTCCTCTCACATGCTAATGAATACCTGAACCCTTTTGATTAAACCACTTTAGTTGTTATAATGAGACCATATTTGAAAGCCATCTGTGATTTTTCTGTTCTTACTCTGCAATGACCATGGGCAATGACAAGTTAAAAATAAAATGTATGCAAATTTTATAATGGAGAATGCGGGCATCAACCCCGCTACCTCTCGCATGCTTAGCGAGCGCTCTACCATTTGAGCTAATTCCCCTGAGTGTTTAATCTGCATAACATGAAAAAAGTAACCTCACTGCCTTCCACACATTATTTGCAGTCCAATTGCCCATAACAGTGTTCAGTTCACTCCTAACTTATGCCTTACCTCCACTTATGGGATGTTTTACAGTTCAGGTTGGCCTGTTTACTACTCGAATATGAGTGATATTGTGGTGTGTTCATCTAGACTCATACCCTACCTAATCTTGAAGTTAAATTTCCCACCAATGAGAAACCAAGGGAGATACCATTTTTGATAGTTATTGCATGTCTAATGCAAGAATAATCACCAGATTATGAGAGTCCAGCAAAAATTACTCATTTTCGCCCAACGTGGGGCTCAAACCCACGACCCTGAGATTAAGAGTCTCATGCTCTACCGACTGAGCTAGCCAGGCTCCCACTTCAAGATGGTATGCAGACTAATCATTTTTTATGAAGGAAATCCATTCCTGGACAATTTTTGGGAGTTATTGCAGGTCTAATGCAAGATTAATCTCCATATTATGAGAGTCAATGCAATATTCAGGCAAAAATTACTCGTTTTCGCCCAACGTGGGGCTCGAACCCACGACCCTGAGATTAAGAGTCTCATGCTCTACCGACTGAGCTAGCCGGGCTCCCTCCTTAAGACAGTATGCAGACCAATCCCTTTTTGTGAAGAAAATCAAATCCTGGATATTCCTCTACTCTTGTTTTGCAAGGAAAGCCTGATTTATACATCCTTCAGAGGACAGAGTGTCAAAAAAAAATAAGAGAAAATGAAAACGGAAGTTGTGAGAACTTCATTTTGAGATTGCATAAGAATTCAAATTCCTCTCACATGCTAAAGAATACCTGAACCCTTTTGATTAAACCACTTTAGTTGTTATAATGAGACCATATTTGAAAGCCATCTGTGATTTTTCTGTTCTTACTCTGCAATGACCATGGGCAATGACAAGTTAAAAATAAAATGTATGCAAATTTTATAATGGAGAATGCGGGCATCAACCCCGCTACCTCTCGCATGCTAAGCGAGCGCTCTACCATTTGAGCTAATTCCCCTGAGTGTTTAATCTGCATAACATGAAAAAAGTAACCTCACTGCCTTCCACACTTTATTTGCAGTCCAATTGCCCATAACAGAGTTCAGTTCACTCCTAACTTATGCCTTACCTCCACTTATGGGATGTTTTACAGTTCAGGTTGGCCTGTTTACTACTCGAATATGAGTGATATTGTGGTGTGTTCATCTAGACTCATACCCTACCTAATCTTGAAGTTAAATTTCCCACCAATGAGAAACCAAGGGAGATACCATTTTTGATAGTTATTGCATGTCTAATGCAAGAATAATCACCAGATTATGAGAGTCCAGCAAAAATTACTCTTTTTCGCCCAACGTGGGGCTCGAACCCACGACCCTGAGATTAAGAGTCTCATGCTCTACCGACTGAGCTAGCCGGGCTCCCACTTCAAGATGGTATGCAGACTAATCATTTTTTATGAAGGAAATCCATTCCTGGACAATTTTTGGGAGTTATTGCAGGTCTAATGCAAGATTAATCTCCATATTATGAGAGTCAATGCAATATTCAGGCAAAAATTACTCGTTTTTGCCCAACGTGGGGCTCGAACCCACGACCCTGAGATTAAGAGTCTCATGCTCTACCGACTGAGCTAGCCGGGCTCCCTCCTTAAGACAGTATGCAGACCAATCCCTTTTTGTGAAGAAAATCAAATCCTGGATATTCCTCTACTCTTGTTTTGCAAGGAAAGCCTGATTTATACATCCTTCAGAGGACAGAGTGTCAAAAAAAAATAAGAGAAAATGAAAACGGAAGTTGTGAGAACTTCATTTTGAGATTGCATAAGAATTCAAATTCCTCTCACATGCTAAAGAATACCTGAACCCTTTTGATTAAACCACTTTAGTTGTTATAATGAGACCATATTTGAAAGCCATCTGTGATTTTTCTGTTCTTACTCTGCAATGACCATGGGCAATGACAAGTTAAAAATAAAATGTATGCAAATTTTATAATGGAGAATGCGGGCATCGATCCCGCTACCTCTCGCATGCTAAGCGAGCGCTCTACCATTTGAGCTAATTCCCCTGTGTGTTTAATCTGCATAACATGAAAAAAGTAACCTCACTGCCTTCCACACTTTATTTGAAGTCCAATTGCCCATAACAGTGTTCAGTTCACTCCTAACTTATGCCTTACCTCCACTTATGGGATGTTTTACAGTTCAGGTTGGCCTGTTTACTACTCGAATATGAGTGATATTGCGCTGTGTTCATCTAGACTCATACCCTAGCTAATCTTGAAGTTAAATTTCCCACCAATGAGAAACCAAGGGAGATACCATTTCTGATAGTTATTGCATGTCTAATGCAAGAATATTCACCAGATTATGAGAGTCAATGCAATAATCCAGCAAAAATTACTCAATTTCGCCCAACGTGGGGCTCAAACCCACGACCCTGAGATTAAGAGTCTCATGCTCTACCGACTGAGCTAGCCGGGCTCCCACTTCAAGATGGTATGCAGACTAATCATTTTTTATGAAGGAAATCCATTCCTGGACAATTTTTGGGAGTTATTGCAGGTCTAATGCAAGATTAATCTCCATATTATGAGAGTCAATGCAATATTCAGGCAAAAATTACTCGTTTTCGCCCAACGTGGGGCTCGAACCCACGACCCTGAGATTAAGAGTCTCATGCTCTACCGACTGAGCTAGCCGGGCTCCCTCCTTAAGACAGTATGCAGACCAATCCCTTTTTGTGAAAAAAATCAAATCCTGGATATTCCTCTACTCTTGTTTTGCAAGGAAAGCCAGATTTATAAATCCTTCAGAGGACAGAGTGTCAAAAAAAATAAGAGAAAATGAAAATGGAAGTTGTGAGAACTTCATTTTGAGATTGCATAAGAATTCAAATTCCTCTCACATGCTAAAGAATACCTGAACCCTTTTGATTAAACCACTTTAGTTGTTATATTGAGACCATATTTGAAAGCCATCTGTGATTTTTCTGTTCTTACTCTGCAATGACCATGGGCAATGACAAGTTAAAAATAAAATGTATGCAAATTTTATAATGGAGAATGCGGGCATCGATCCCGCTACCTCTCGCATGCTAAGCGAGCACTCTACCATTTGAGCTACTTTCCCTGTGTGTTTAATCTGCATAACATGAAAAAAGTAACCTCACTGCCTTCCACACTTTATTTGCAGTCCAATTGCCCATAACAGTGTTCAGTTCACTCCTAACTTATGCCTTACCTCCACTTATGGGATGTTTTACAGTTCAGGTTGGCCTGTTTACTACTCGAATATGAGTGATATTGTGGTGTGTTCATCTAGACTCATACCCTACCTAATCTTGAAGTTAAATTTCCCACCAATGAGAAACCAAGGGAGATACCATTTTTGATAGTTATTGCATGTCTAATGCAAGAATAATCACCAGATTATGAGAGTCCAGCAAAAATTACTCATTTTCGCCCAACGTGGGGCTCAAACCCACGACCCTGAGATTAAGAGTCTCATGCTCTACCGACTGAGCTAGCCGGGCTCCCACTTCAAGATGGTATGCAGACTAATCATTTTTTATGAAGGAAATCCATTCCTGGACAATTTTTGGGAGGTATTGCAGGTCTAATGCAAGATTAATCTCCATATTATGAGAGTCAATGCAATATTCAGGCAAAAATTAGTCGTTTTCGCCCAACGTGGAGCTCGAACCCACGACCCTGAGATTAAGAGTCTCATGCTCTACCGACTGAGCTAGCCGGGCTCCCTCCTTAAGACAGTATGCAGACCAATCCCTTTTTGTGAAAAAAATCAAATCCTGGATATTCCTCTACTCTTGTTTTGCAAGGAAAGCCAGATTTATACATCCTTCAGAGGACAGAGTGTAAAAAAAAATAAGAGAAAATGAAAATGGAAGTTGTGAGAACTTCATTTTGAGATTGCATAAGAATTCAAATTCCTCTCACATGCTAAAGAATACCTGAACCCTTTTGATTAAACCACTTTAGTTGTTATAATGAGACCATATTTGAAAGCCATCTGTGATTTTTCTGTTCTTACTCTGCAATGACCATGGGCAATGACAAGTTAAAAATAAAATGAATGCAAATTTTATAATAGAGAATGCGGGCATCGATCCCGCTACCTCTCGCATGCTAAGCGAGCGCTCTACCATTTGAGCTAATTCCCCTTTGTGTTTAATCTGCATAACATGAAAAAAGTAACCTTACTGCCTTCCACACTTTATTTGAAGTCCAATTGCCCATAACAGTGTTCAGTTCACTCCTAACTTATACCTTACCTCCACTTATGGGATGTTTTACAGTTCAGGTTGGCCTGTTTACTACTCGATTATGAGTGATATTGTGGTGTGTTCATCTAGACTCATACTCTACCTAATCTTGAAGTTAAATTTCCCACCAATGAGAAACCAAGGGAGATACCATTTTTGATAGTTATTGCATGTCTAATGCAAGAATAATCACCAGATTATGAGAGTCCAGCAAAAATTACTCATTTTCACCCAACGTGGGGCTCGAACCCACGACCCTGAGATTAAGAGTCTCATGCTCTACCGACTGAGCTAGCCGGGCTCCCGCTTCAAGATGGTATGCAGACTAATCATTTTTTATGAAGGAAATCCATTCCTGGACAATTTTTGGGAGTTATTGCAGGTCTAATGCAAGATTAATCTCCATATTATGAGAGTCAATGCAATATTCAGGCAAAAATTACTCGTTTTCGCCCAACGTGGGGCTCGAACCCACGACCCTGGATTAAGAGTCTCATGCTCTACCGACTGAGCAAGCCGGGCTCCCTCCTTAAGACAGTATGCAGACCAATCCCTTTTTGTGAAAAAAATCACATCCTGGATATTCCTCTACTCTTGTTTTGCAAGGAAAGCCAGATTTATACATCCTTCAGAGGACAGAGTGTCAAAAAAAATAAGAGAAAATGAAAATGGAAGTTGTGAGAACTTCATTTTGAGATTGCATAAGAATTCAAATTCCTCTCACATGCTAAAGAATACCTGAACCCTTTTGATTAAACCACTTTAGTTGTTATATTGAGACCATATTTGAAAGCCATCTGTGATTTTTCTGTTCTTACTCTGCAATGACCATGGGCAATGACAAGTTAAAAATAAAATGTATGCAAATTTTATAATGGAGAATGCGGGCATCGATCCCGCTACCTCTCGCATGCTAAGCGAGCACTCTACCATTTGAGCTAATTCCCCTGTGTGTTTAATCTGCATAACATGAAAAGAGTAACCTCACTGCCTTCCACACTTTATTTGCAGTCCAATTGCCCATAACAGTGTTCAGTTCACTCCTAACTTATGCCTTACCTCCACTTATGGGATGTTTTACAGTTCAGGTTGGCCTGTTTACTACTCGAATATGAGTGATATTGTGGTGTGTTCATCTAGACTCATACCGTACCTAATCTTGAAGTTAAATTTCCCACCAATGAGAAACCAAGGGAGATACCATTTTTGATAGTTATTGCATGTCTAATGCAAGAATAATCACCAGATTATGAGAGTCCAGCAAAAATTACTCATTTTCGCCCAACGTGGGGCTCGAACCCACGACCCTGAGATTAAGAGTCTCATGCTCTACCGACTGAGCTAGCCGGGCTCCCACTTCAAGATGGTATGCAGACTAATCATTTTTTATGAAGGAAATCCATTCCTGGACAATTTTTGGGAGTTATTGCAGGTCTAATGCAAGATTAATCTCCATATTATGAGAGTCAATGCAATATTCAGGCAAAAATTACTCGTTTTCGCCCAACGTGGGGCTCGAACCCACGACCCTGAGATTAAGAGTCTCATGCTCTACCGCCTGAGCTAGCCGGGCTCCCTCCTTAAGACAGTATGCAGACCAATCCCTTTTTGTGAAAAAAATCAAATCCTGGATATTCCTCTACTCTTGTTTTGCAAGGAAAGCCAGATTTATACATCCTTCAGAGGACAGAGTGTCAAAAAAATAAGAGAAAATGAAAATGGAAGTTGTGAGAACTTCATTTTGAGATTGCATAAGAATTCAAATTCCTCTCACATGCTAAAGAATACCTGAACCCTTTTGATTAAACCACTTTAGTTGTTATAATGAGACCATATTTGAAAGCCATCTGTGATTTTTCTGTTCTTACTCTGCAATGACCATGGGCAATGACAAGTTAAAAATAAAATGTATGCAAATTTTATAATGGAGAATGCGGGCATCGATCCCGCTACCTCTCGCATGCTAAGCGAGCGCTCTACCATTTGAGCTAATTCCCCTTTGTGTTTAATCTGCATAACATGAAAAAAGTAACCTCACTGCCTTCCACACTTTATTTGAAGTCCAATTGCCCATAACAGTGTTCAGTTCACTCCTAACTTATGCCTTACCTCCACTTATGGGATGTTTTACAGTTCAGGTTGGCCTGTTTACTACTCGATTATGAGTGATATTGTGGTGTGTTCATCTCGACTCATACTCTACCTAATCTTGAAGTTAAATTTCCCACCAATGAGAAACCAAGGGAGATACCATTTTTGATAGTTATTGCATGTCTAATGCAAGAATAATCACCAGATTATGAGAGTCCAGCAAAAATTACTCATTTTCGCCCAACGTGGGGCTCGAACCCACGACCCTGAGATTAAGAGTCTCATGCTCTACCGACTGAGCTAGCCGGGCTCCCGCTTCAAGATGGTATGCAGACTAATCATTTTTTATGAAGGAAATCCATTCCTGGACAATTTTTGGGAGTTATTGCAGGTCTAATGCAAGATTAATCTCCATATTATGAGAGTCAATGCAATATTCAGGCAAAAATTACTCGTTTTCGCCCAACGTGGGGCTCGAACCCACGACCCTGAGATTAAGAGTCTCATGCTCTACCGACTGAGCTAGCCGGGCTCCCTCCTTAAGACAGTATGCAGACCAATCCCTTTTTGTGAAAAAAATCAAATCCTGGATATTCCTCTACTCTTGTTTTGCAAGGAAAGCCAGATTTATACATCCTTCAGAGGACAGAGTGTCAAAAAAAATAAGAGAAAATGAAAATGGAAGTTGTGAGAACTTCATTTTGAGATTGCATAAGAATTCAAATTCCTCTCACATGCTAAAGAATACCTGAACCCTTTTGATTAAACCACTTTAGTTGTTATATTGAGACCATATTTGAAAGCCATCTGTGATTTTTCTGTTCTTACTCTGCAATGACCATGGGCAATGACAAGTTAAAAATAAAATGTATGCAAATTTTATAATGGAGAATGCGGGCATCGATCCCGCTACCTCTCGCATGCTAAGCGAGCACTCTACCATTTGAGCTAATTCCCCTGTGTGTTTAATCTGCATAACATGAAAAAAGTAACCTCACTGCCTTCCACACTTTATTTGCAGTTCAATTGCCCATAACAGTGTTCAGTTCACTCCTAACTTATGCCTTACCTCCACTTATGGGATGTTTTACAGTTCAGGTTGGCCTGTTTACTACTCGAATATGAGTGATATTGTGGTGTGTTCATCTAGACTCATACCCTACCTAATCTTGAAGTTAAATTTCCCACCAATGAGAAACCAAGGGAGATACCATTTTTGATAGTTATTGCATGTCTAATGCAAGAATAATCACCAGATTATGAGAGTCCAGCAAAAATTACTCATTTTCGCCCAACGTGGGGCTCGAACCCACGACCCTGAGATTAAGAGTCTCATGCTCTACCGACTGAGCTAGCCGGGCTCCCACTTCAAGATGGTATGCAGACTAATCATTTTTTATGAAGGAAATCCATTCCTGGACAATTTTTGGGAGTTATTGCAGGTCTAATGCAAGATTAATCTCCATATTATGAGAGTCAATGCAATATTCAGGCAAAAATTACTCGTTTTCGCCCAACGTGGGGCTCGAACCCACGACCCTGAGATTAAGAGTCTCATGCTCTACCGACTGAGCTAGCCGGGCTCCCTCCTTAAGACAGTATGCAGACCAATCCTCTACTCTTGTTTTGCAAGGAAAGCCTGATTTATACATCCTTCAGAGGACAGAGTGTCAAAAGAAAATAAGAGAAAATGAAAACGGAAGTTGTGAGAACTTCATTTTGAGATTGCATAAGAATTCAAATTCCTCTCACATGCTAAAGAATACCTGAACCCTTTTGATTAAACCACTTTAGTTGTTATAATGAGACCATATTTGAAAGCCATCTGTGATTTTTCTGTTCTTACTCTGCAATGACCATGGGCAATGACAAGTTAAAAATAAAATGTATGCAAATTTTATAATGGGGAATGCGGGCATCAACCCCGCTACCTCTCGCATGCTAAGCGAGCGCTCTACCATTTGAGCTAATTCCCCTGAGTGTTTAATCTGCATAACATGAAAAAAGTAACCTCACTGCCTTCCACACTTTATTTGCAGTCCAATTGCCCATAACAGTGTTCAGTTCACTCCTAACTTATGCCTTACCTCCACTTATGGGATGTTTTACAGTTCAGGTTGGCCTGTTTACTACTCGAATATGAGTGATATTGTGGTGTGTTCATCTAGACTCATACCCTACCTAATCTTGAAGTTAAATTTCCCACCAATGAGAAACCAAGGGAGATACCATTTTTGATAGTTATTGCATGTCTAATGCAAGAATAATCACCAGATTATGAGAGTCCAGCAAAAATTACTCATTTTCGCCCAACGTGGGGCTCAAACCCACGACCCTGAGATTAAGAGTCTCATGCTCTACCGACTGAGCTAGCCGGGCTCCCACTTCAAGATGGTATGCAGACTAATCATTTTTTATGAAGGAAATCCATTCCTGGACAATTTTTGGGAGTTATTGCAGGTCTAATGCAAGATTAATCTCCATATTATGAGAGTCAATGCAATATTCAGGCAAAAATTACTCGTTTTCGCCCAACGTGGGGCTCGAACTCACGACCCTGAGATTAAGAGTCTCATGCTCTAGCGACTGAGCTAGCCGGGCTCCCTCCTTAAGACAGTATGCAGACCAATCCCTTTTTGTGAAAAAAATCAAATCCTGGATATTCCTCTACTCTTGTTTTGCAAGGAAAGCCAGATTTATACATCCTTCAGAGGACAGAGTGTCAAAAAAAATAAGAGAAAATGAAAATGGAAGTTGTGAGAACTTCATTTTGAGATTGCAGAAGAATTCAAATTCCTCTCACATGCTAAAGAATACCTGAACCCTTTTGATTAAACCACTTTAGTTGTTATATTGAGACCATATTTGAAAGCCATCTGTGATTTTTCTGTTCTTACTCTGCAATGACCATGGGCAATGACAAGTTAAAAATAAAATGTATGCAAATTTTATAATGGAGAATGCGGGCATCGATCTCGCTACCTCTCGCATGCTAAGCGAGCACTCTACCATTTGAGCTAATTCCCCTGTGTGTTTAATCTGCATAACATGAAAAAAGTAACCTCACTGCCTTCCACACTTTATTTGCAGTCCAATTGCCCATAACAGTGTTCAGTTCACTCCTAACTTATGCCTTACCTCCACTTATGGGATGTTTTACAGTTCAGGTTGGCCTGTTTACTACTCGAATATGAGTGATATTGTGGTGTGTTCATCTAGACTCATACCCTACCTAATCTTGAAGTTAAATTTCCCACCAATGAGAAACCAAGGGAGATACCATTTTTGATAGTTATTGCATGTCTAATGCAAGAATAATCACCAGATTATGAGAGTCCAGCAAAAATTACTCATTTTCGCCCAACGTGGGGCTCGAACCCACGACCCTGAGATTAAGAGTCTCATGCTCTACCGACTGAGCTAGCCAGGCTCCCACTTCAAGATGGTATGCAGACTAATCATTTTTTATGACGGAAATCCATTCCTGGACAATTTTTGGGAGTTATTGCAGGTCTAATGCAAGATTAATCTCCATATTATGAGAGTCAATGCAATATTCAGGAAAAAATTACTCGTTTTCGCCCAACGTGGGGCTCTAACCCACGACCCTGAGATTAAGAGTCTCTTGCTCTACCGACTGAGCGAGCCGGGCTCCCTCCTTAAGACAGTATGCAGACCAATCCCTTTTTGTGAAAAAAATCAAATCCTGGATATTCCTCTACTCTTGTTTTGCAAGAAACGCCAGATTTATACATCCTTCAGAGGACAGAGTGTCAAAAAAAATAAGAGAAAATGAAAACGGAAGTTGTGAGAACTTCATTTTGAGATTGCATAAGAATTCAAATTCCTCTCACATGCTAAATAATACCTGAACCCTTTTGATTAAACCACTTTAGTTGTTATAATGAGACCATATTTGAAAGCAATCTGTGATTTTTCTGTTCTTACTCTGCAATGACCTTGGCAATGACAAGTTAAAAATAAAATGTATGCAAATTTTATAATGGAGAATGCGGGCATCGATCCCGCTACCTCTCGCATGCTAAGCGAGCGCTCTACCATTTGAGCTAATTCCCCTGTGTGTTTAATCTGCATAACATGAAAAAAGTAACCTCACTGCCTTCCACACTTTATTTGAAGTCCAATTGCCCATAACAGTGTTCAGTTCACTCCTAACTTATGCCTTACCTCCACTTATGGGATGTTTTACAGTTCAGGCTGGCCTGTTTACTACTCGAATATGAGTGATATTGTGGTGTGTTCATCTGGACTCATACCCTACCTAATCTTGAAGTTAAATTTCCCACCAATGAGAAACCAAGGGAGATACCATTTTTGATAGTTATTGCATGTCTAATGCAAGAATAATCACCAGATTATGAGAGTCCAGCAAAAATTACTCATTTTCGCCCAACGTGGGGCTCAAACCCACGACCCTGAGATTAAGAGTCTCATGCTCTACCGACTGAGCTAGCCGGGCTCCCACTTCAAGATGGTATGCAGACTAATCATTTTTTATGAAGGAAATCCATTCCTGGACAATTTTTGGGAGTTATTGCAGGTCTAATGCAAGATTAATCTCCATATTATGAGAGTCAATGCAATATTCAGGCAAAAATTACTCGTTTTCGCCCAACGTGGGGCTCGAACTCACGACCCTGAGATTAAGAGTCTCATGCTCTAGCGACTGAGCTAGCCGGGCTCCCTCCTTAAGACAGTATGCAGACCAATCCCTTTTTGTGAAAAAAATCAAATCCTGGATATTCCTCTACTCTTGTTTTGCAAGGAAAGCCAGATTTATACATCCTTCAGAGGACAGAGTGTCAAAAAAAATAAGAGAAAATGAAAATGGAAGTTGTGAGAACTTCATTTTGAGATTGCAGAAGAATTCAAATTCCTCTCACATGCTAAAGAATACCTGAACCCTTTTGATTAAACCACTTTAGTTGTTATATTGAGACCATATTTGAAAGCCATCTTTGATTTTTCTGTTCTTACTCTGCAATGACCATGGGCAATGACAAGTTAAAAATAAAATGTATGCAAATTTTATAATGGAGAATGCGGGCATCAATCCCGCTACCTCTCGCATGCTAAGCGAGCACTCTACCATTTGAGCTAATTCCCCTGTGTGTTTAATCTGCATAACATGAAAAAAGTAACCTCACTGCCTTCCACACTTTATTTGCAGTCCAATTGCCCATAACAGTGTTCAGTTCACTCCTAACTTATGCCTTACCTCCACTTATGGGATGTTTTACAGTTCAGGTTGGCCTGTTTACTACTCGAATATGAGTGATATTGTGGTGTGTTCATCTAGACTCATACCCTACCTAATCTTGAAGTTAAATTTCCCACCAATGAGAAACCAAGGGAGATACCATTTTTGATAGTTATTGCATGTCTAATGCAAGAATAATCACCAGATTATGAGAGTCCAGCAAAAATTACTCATTTTCGCCCAACGTGGGGCTCGAACCCACGACCCTGAGATTAAGCGTCTCATGCTCTACCGACTGAGCTAGCCGGGCTCCCACTTCAAGATGGTATGCAGACTAATCATTTTTTATGAGGGAAATCCATTCCTGGACAATTTTTGGGAGTTATTGCAGGTCTAATGCAAGATTAATCTCCATATTATGAGAGTCAATGCAATATTCAGGAAAAAATTACTCGTTTTCGCCCAACGTGGGGCTCTAACCCACGACCCTGAGATTAAGAGTCTCATGCTCTACCGACTGAGCGAGCCGGGCTCCCTCCTTAAGACAGTATGCAGACCAATCCCTTTTTGTGAAAAAAATCAAATCCTGGATATTCCTCTACTCTTGTTTTGCAAGAAACGCCAGATTTATACATCCTTCAGAGGACAGAGTGTCAAAAAAAATAAGAGAAAATGAAAACGGAAGTTGTGAGAACTTCATTTTGAGATTGCATAAGAATTCAAATTCCTCTCACATGCTAAAGAATACCTGAACCCTTTTGATTAAACCACTTTAGTTGTTATAATGAGACCATATTTGAAAGCAATCTGTGATTTTTCTGTTCTTACTCTGCAATGACCTTGGCAATGACAAGTTAAAAATAAAATGTATGCAAATTTTATAATGGAGAATGCGGGCATCAACCACGCTACCTCTCGCATGCTAAGCGAGCGCTCTACCATTTGAGCTAATTCCCCTGAGTGTTTAATCTGCATAACATGAAAAAAGTAACCTCACTGCCTTCCACACTTTATTTGCAGTCCAATTGCCCATAACAGTGTTCAGTTCACTCCTAACTTATGCCTTACCTCCACTTATGGGATGTTTTACAGTTCAGGTTGGCCTGTTTACTACTCGAATATGAGTGATATTGTGGTGTGTTCATCTAGACTCATACCCTACCTAATCTTGAAGTTAAATTTCCCACCAATGAGAAACCAAGGGAGATACCATTTTTGATAGTTATTGCATGTCTAATGCAAGAATAATCACCAGATTATGAGAGTCCAGCAAAAATTACTCATTTTCGCCCAACGTGGGGCTCAAACCCACGACCCTGAGATTAAGAGTCTCATGCTCTACCGACTGAGCTAGCCGGGCTCCCACTTCAAGATGGTATGCAGACTAATCATTTTTTATGAAGGAAATCCATTCCTGGACAATTTTTGGGAGTTATTGCAGGTCTAATGCAAGATTAATCTCCATATTATGAGAGTCAATGCAATATTCAGGCAAAAATTACTCGTTTTCGCCCAACGTGGGGCTCGAACCCACGACCCTGAGATTAAGAGTCTCATGCTCTACCGACTGAGCTAGCCGGGCTCCCTCCTTAAGACAGTATGCAGACCAATCCCTTTTTGTGAAGAAAATCAAATCCTGGATATTCCTCTACTCTTGTTTTGCAAGGAAAGCCTGATTTATACATCCTTCAGAGGACAGAGTGTCAAAAAAAAATAAGAGAAAATGAAAACGGAAGTTGTGAGAACTTCATTTTGAGATTGCATAAGAATTCAAATTCCTCTCACATGCTAAAGAATACCTGAACCCTTTTGATTAAACCACTTTAGTTGTTATAATGAGACCATATTTGAAAGCCATCTGTGATTTTTCTGTTCTTACTCTGCAATGACCATGGGCAATGACAAGTTAAAAATAAAATGTATGCAAATTTTATAATGGAGAATGCGGGCATCAACCCCGCTACCTCTTGCATGCTAAGCGAGCGCTCTACCATTTGAGCTAATTCCCCTGAGTGTTTAATCTGCATAACATGAAAAAAGTAACCTCACTGCCTTCCACACTTTATTTGCAGTCCAATTGCCCATAACAGTGTTCAGTTCACTCCTAACTTATGCCTTACCTCCACTTATGGGATGTTTTACAGTTCAGTTTGGCCTGTTTACTACTCGAATATGAGTGATATTGTGGTGTGTTCATCTAGACTCATACCCTACCTAATCTTGAAGTTAAATTTCCCACCAATGAGAAACCAAGGGAGATACCATTTTTGATAGTTATTGCTTGTCTAATGCAAGAATAATCACCAGATTATGAGAGTCCAGCAAAAATTACTCATTTTCGCCCGACGTGGGGCTCGAACCCACGACCCTGAGATTAAGAGTCTCATGCTCTACCGACTGAGCTAGCCGGGCTCCCACTTCAAGATGGTATGCAGACTAATCATTTTTTATGAAGGAAATCCATTCCTGGACAATTTTTGGGAGTTATTGCAGGTCTAATGCAAGATTAATCTCCATATTATGAGAGTCAATGCAATATTCAGGCAAAAATTACTCATTTTTGCCCAACGTGGGGCTCAAACCCACGACCCTGAGATTAAGAGTCTCATGCTCTACCGACTGAGCTAGCCGGGCTCCCTCCTTAAGACAGTATGCAGACCAATCCCTTTTTGTGAAGAAAATCAAATCCTGGATATTCCTCTACTCTTGTTTTGCAAGGAAAGCCTGATTTATACATCCTTCAGAGGACAGAGTGTCAAAAAAAATAAGAGAAAATGAAAATGGAAGTTGTGAAAACTTCATTTTGAGATTGCATAAGAATTCAAATTCCTCTCACATGCTAAAGAATACCTGAACCCTTTTGATTAAACCACTTTAGTTGTTATAATGAGACCATATTTGAAAGCCATCTGTGATTTTTCTGTTCTTACTCTGCAATGACCATGGGCAATGACAAGTTAAAAATAAAATGTATGCAAATTTTATAATGGAGAATGCGGGCATCAACCCCGCTACCTCTTGCATGCTAAGCGAGCGCTCTACCATTTGAGCTAATTCCCCTGAGTGTTTAATCTGCATAACATGAAAAAAGTAACCTCACTGCCTTCCACACTTTATTTGCAGTCCAATTGCCCATAACAGTGTTCAGTTCACTCCTAACTTATGCCTTACCTCCACTTATGGGATGTTTTACAGTTCAGGTTGGCCTGTTTACTACTCGAATATGAGTGATATTGTGGTGTGTTCATCTAGACTCATACCCTACCTAATCTTGAAGTTAAATTTCCCACCAATGAGAAACTAAGGGAGATACCATTTTTGATAGTTATTGCTTGTCTAATGCAAGAATAATCACCAGATTATGAGAGTCCAGCAAAAATTACTCATTTTCGCCCGACGTGGGGCTCGAACCCACGACCCTGAGATTAAGAGTCTCATGCTCTACCGACTGAGCTAGCCGGGCTCCCACTTCAAGATGGTATGCAGACTAATCATTTTTTATGAAGGAAATCCATTCCTGGACAATTTTTGGGAGTTATTGCAGGTCTAATGCAAGATTAATCTCCATATTATGAGAGTCAATGCAATATTCAGGCAAAAATTACTCATTTTTGCCCAACGTGGGGCTCAAACCCACGACCCTGAGATTAAGAGTCTCATGCTCTACCGACTGAGCTAGCCGGGCACCCTCCTTAAGACAGTATGCAGACCAATCCCTTTTTGTGAAGAAAATCAAATCCTGGATATTCCTCTACTCTTGTTTTGCAAGGAAAGCCTGATTTATACATCCTTCAGAGGACAGAGTGTCAAAAAAAATAAGAGAAAATGAAAATGGAAGTTGTGAAAACTTCATTTTGAGATTGCATAAGAATTCAAATTCCTCTCACATGCTAAAGAATACCTGAACCCTTTTGATTAAACCACTTTAGTTGTTATAATGAGACCATATTTGAAAGCCATCTGTGATTTTTCTGTTCTTACTCTGCAATGACCTTGGCAATGACAAGTTAAAAATAAAATGTATGCAAATTTTATAATGGAGAATGCGGGCATCCAGCCCGCTACCTCTCGCATGATAAGCGAGCGCTTTACTATTTGAGCTAATTCCCCTGTGTGTTTAATCTGCATAACATGAAAAAAGTAACCTTACTGCGTTCCACACTTTATTTGAAGTCCAATTGCCCATAACAGTGTTCAGTTCACTCCTAACTTATGCCTTACCTCCACTTATGGGATGTTTTACAGTTCAGGTTGGCCTGTTTACTACTCGAATATGAGTGATATTGCGCTGTGTTCATCTAGACTCATACCCTAGCTAATCTTGAAGTTAAATTTCCCACCAATGAGAAACCAAGGGAGATACCATTTCTGATAGTTATTGCATGTCTAATGCAAGAATATTCACCAGATTATGAGAGTCAATGCAATAATCCAGCAAAAAGTACTCATTTTCGCCCAACGTGGGGCTCGAACCCACGACCCTGAGATTAAGAGTCTCATGCTCTAGCGACTGAGCTAGCCGGGCTCCCTCCTGAAGACAGTATGCAGACCTATCCCTTTTTGTGAAAAAAATCAAATCCTGGATATTCCTCTACTCTTGTTTTGCAAGGAAAGCCAGATTTATACATCCTTCAGAGGACAGAGTGTCAAAAAAAATAAGAGAAAATGAAAATGGAAGTTGTGAGAACTTCATTTTGAGATTGCATAAGAATTCAAATTTCTCTCACATGCTAAAGAATACCTGAACCCTTTTGATTAAACCACTTTAGTTGTTATAATGAGACCATATTTGAAAGCCATCTGTGATTTTTCTGTTCTTACTCTGCAATGACCATGGGCAATGACAAGTTAAAAATAAAATGTATGCAAATTTTATAATGGAGAATGCGGGCATCGATCCCGCTACCTCTCGCATGCTAAGCGAGCGCTCTACCATTTGAGCTAATTCCCCTGTGTGTTTAATCTGCATAACATGAAAAAAGTAACCTCACTGCCTTCCACACTTTATTTGAAGTCCAATTGCCCATAAAAGTGTTCAGTTCACTCCTAACTTATGCCTTACCTCCACTTATGGGATGTTTTACAGTTCAGGTTGGCCTGTTTACTACTCGAATATGAGTGATATTGTGGTGTGTTCATCTAGACTCATACCCTACCTAATCTTGAAGTTAAATTTCCCACCAATGAGAAACCAAGGGAGATACCATTTTTGATAGTTATTGCATGTCTAATGCAAGAATATTCACCAGATTATGAGGATCCAGCAAAAATTACTCATTTTCGCCCAACGTGGAGCTCGAACCCACGACCCTGAGATTAAAAGTCTCATGCTCTACCGACTGAGCTAGCCGGGCTCCCACTTCAAGATGGTATGCGGACTAATCATTTTTTATGATGGAAATCCATTCCTGGACAATTTTTGGGAGTTATTGCACGTCTAATGCAAGATTAATCTCCATATTATGAGAGTCAATGCAATATTCAGGCAAAAATTACTCGTTTTCGCCCAACGTGGGGCTCGAACCCACGACCCTGAGATTAAGAGTCTCATGCTCTACCGACTGAGCTAGCCGGGCTCCCTCCTTAAGACAGTATGCAGACCAATCCCTTTTTGTGAAGAAAATCAAATCCTGGATATTCCTCTACTCTTGTTTTGCAAGGAAAGCCTGATTTATACATCCTTCAGAGGACAGAGTGTCAAAAAAAATAAGAGAAAATGAAAATGGAAGTTGTGAGAACTTCATTTTGAGATTGCATAAGAATTCAAATTCCTCTCACATGCTAAAGAATACCTGAACCCTTTTGATTAAACCACTTTAGTTGTTATAATGAGACCATATTTGAAAGCCATCTGTGATTTTTCTGTTCTTACTCTGCAATGACCATGGGCAATGACAAGTTAAAAATAAAATGTATGCAAATTTTATAATGGAGAATGCGGGCATCGATCCCACTACCTCTCGCATGCTAAGCGAGCGCTTTACTATTTGAGCTAATTCCCCTGTGTGTTTAATCTGCATAACATGAAAAAAGTAACCTTACTGCGTTCCACACTTTATTTGAAGTCCAATTGCCCATAACAGTGTTCAGTTCACTCCTAACTTATGCCTTACCTCCACTTATGGGATGTTTTACAGTTCAGGTTGGCCTGTTTACTACTCGAATATGAGTGATATTGCGCTGTGTTCATCTAGACTCATACCCTAGCTAATCTTGAAGTTAAATTTCCCACCAATGAGAAACCAAGGGAGATACCATTTCTGATAGTTATTGCATGTCTAATGCAAGATTAATCTCCATATTATGAGAGTCAATGCAATATTCAGGCAAAAATTACTCGTTTTCGCCCAACGTGGGGCTCGAACCCACGACCCTGAGATTAAGAGTCTCATGCTCTACCGACTGAGCTAGCCGGGCTCCCTCCTTAAGACAGTATGCAGACCAATCCCTTTTTGTGAAAAAAATCAAATCCTGGATATTCCTCTACTCTTGTTTTGCAAGGAAAGCCAGATTTATACATCCTTCAGAGGACAGAGTGTCAAAAAAAATAAGAGAAAATGAAAATGGAAGTTGTGAGAACTTCATTTTGAGATTGCATAAGAATTCAAATTCCTCTCACATGCTAAAGAATACCTGAACCCTTTTGATTAAACCACTTTAGTTGTTATATTGAGACCATATTTGAAAGCCATCTGTGATTTTTCTGTTCTTACTCTGCAATGACCATGGGCAATGACAAGTTAAAAATAAAATGTATGCAAATTTTATAATGGAGAATGCGGGCATCGATCCCGCTACCTCTCGCATGCTAAGCGAGCACTCTACCATTTGAGCTAATTCCCCTGTGTGTTTAATCTGCATAACATGAAAAAAGTAACCTCACTGCCTTCCACACTTTATTTGCAGTTCAATTGCCCATAACAGTGTTCAGTTCACTCCTAACTTATGCCTTACCTCCACTTATGGGATGTTTTACAGTTCAGGTTGGCCTGTTTACTACTCGAATATGAGTGATATTGTGGTGTGTTCATCTAGACTCATACCCTACCTAATCTTGAAGTTAAATTTCCCACCAATGAGAAACCAAGGGAGATACCATTTTTGATAGTTATTGCATGTCTAATGCAAGAATAATCACCAGATTATGAGAGTCCAGCAAAAATTACTCATTTTCGCCCAACGTGGGGCTCGAACCCACGACCCTGAGATTAAGAGTCTCATGCTCTACCGACTGAGCTAGCCGGGCTCCCACTTCAAGATGGTATGCAGACTAATCATTTTTTATGAAGGAAATCCATTCCTGGACAATTTTTGGGAGTTATTGCAGGTCTAATGCAAGATTAATCTCCATATTATGAGAGTCAATGCAATATTCAGGCAAAAATTACTCGTTTTCGCCCAACGTGGGGCTCGAACCCACGACCCTGAGATTAAGAGTCTCATGCTCTACCGACTGAGCTAGCCGGGCTCCCTCCTTAAGACAGTATGCAGACCAATCCTCTACTCTTGTTTTGCAAGGAAAGCCTGATTTATACATCCTTCAGAGGACAGAGTGTCAAAAGAAAATAAGAGAAAATGAAAACGGAAGTTGTGAGAACTTCATTTTGAGATTGCATAAGAATTCAAATTCCTCTCACATGCTAAAGAATACCTGAACCCTTTTGATTAAACCACTTTAGTTGTTATAATGAGACCATATTTGAAAGCCATCTGTGATTTTTCTGTTCTTACTCTGCAATGACCATGGGCAATGACAAGTTAAAAATAAAATGTATGCAAATTTTATAATGGGGAATGCGGGCATCAACCCCGCTACCTCTCGCATGCTAAGCGAGCGCTCTACCATTTGAGCTAATTCCCCTGAGTGTTTAATCTGCATAACATGAAAAAAGTAACCTCACTGCCTTCCACACTTTATTTGCAGTCCAATTGCCCATAACAGTGTTCAGTTCACTCCTAACTTATGCCTTACCTCCACTTATGGGATGTTTTACAGTTCAGGTTGGCCTGTTTACTACTCGAATATGAGTGATATTGTGGTGTGTTCATCTAGACTCATACCCTACCTAATCTTGAAGTTAAATTTCCCACCAATGAGAAACCAAGGGAGATACCATTTTTGATAGTTATTGCATGTCTAATGCAAGAATAATCACCAGATTATGAGAGTCCAGCAAAAATTACTCATTTTCGCCCAACGTGGGGCTCAAACCCACGACCCTGAGATTAAGAGTCTCATGCTCTACCGACTGAGCTAGCCGGGCTCCCACTTCAAGATGGTATGCAGACTAATCATTTTTTATGAAGGAAATCCATTCCTGGACAATTTTTGGGAGTTATTGCAGGTCTAATGCAAGATTAATCTCCATATTATGAGAGTCAATGCAATATTCAGGCAAAAATTACTCGTTTTCGCCCAACGTGGGGCTCGAACTCACGACCCTGAGATTAAGAGTCTCATGCTCTAGCGACTGAGCTAGCCGGGCTCCCTCCTTAAGACAGTATGCAGACCAATCCCTTTTTGTGAAAAAAATCAAATCCTGGATATTCCTCTACTCTTGTTTTGCAAGGAAAGCCAGATTTATACATCCTTCAGAGGACAGAGTGTCAAAAAAAATAAGAGAAAATGAAAATGGAAGTTGTGAGAACTTCATTTTGAGATTGCAGAAGAATTCAAATTCCTCTCACATGCTAAAGAATACCTGAACCCTTTTGATTAAACCACTTTAGTTGTTATATTGAGACCATATTTGAAAGCCATCTGTGATTTTTCTGTTCTTACTCTGCAATGACCATGGGCAATGACAAGTTAAAAATAAAATGTATGCAAATTTTATAATGGAGAATGCGGGCATCGATCTCGCTACCTCTCGCATGCTAAGCGAGCACTCTACCATTTGAGCTAATTCCCCTGTGTGTTTAATCTGCATAACATGAAAAAAGTAACCTCACTGCCTTCCACACTTTATTTGCAGTCCAATTGCCCATAACAGTGTTCAGTTCACTCCTAACTTATGCCTTACCTCCACTTATGGGATGTTTTACAGTTCAGGTTGGCCTGTTTACTACTCGAATATGAGTGATATTGTGGTGTGTTCATCTAGACTCATACCCTACCTAATCTTGAAGTTAAATTTCCCACCAATGAGAAACCAAGGGAGATACCATTTTTGATAGTTATTGCATGTCTAATGCAAGAATAATCACCAGATTATGAGAGTCCAGCAAAAATTACTCATTTTCGCCCAACGTGGGGCTCGAACCCACGACCCTGAGATTAAGAGTCTCATGCTCTACCGACTGAGCTAGCCAGGCTCCCACTTCAAGATGGTATGCAGACTAATCATTTTTTATGACGGAAATCCATTCCTGGACAATTTTTGGGAGTTATTGCAGGTCTAATGCAAGATTAATCTCCATATTATGAGAGTCAATGCAATATTCAGGAAAAAATTACTCGTTTTCGCCCAACGTGGGGCTCTAACCCACGACCCTGAGATTAAGAGTCTCTTGCTCTACCGACTGAGCGAGCCGGGCTCCCTCCTTAAGACAGTATGCAGACCAATCCCTTTTTGTGAAAAAAATCAAATCCTGGATATTCCTCTACTCTTGTTTTGCAAGAAACGCCAGATTTATACATCCTTCAGAGGACAGAGTGTCAAAAAAAATAAGAGAAAATGAAAACGGAAGTTGTGAGAACTTCATTTTGAGATTGCATAAGAATTCAAATTCCTCTCACATGCTAAATAATACCTGAACCCTTTTGATTAAACCACTTTAGTTGTTATAATGAGACCATATTTGAAAGCAATCTGTGATTTTTCTGTTCTTACTCTGCAATGACCTTGGCAATGACAAGTTAAAAATAAAATGTATGCAAATTTTATAATGGAGAATGCGGGCATCGATCCCGCTACCTCTCGCATGCTAAGCGAGCGCTCTACCATTTGAGCTAATTCCCCTGTGTGTTTAATCTGCATAACATGAAAAAAGTAACCTCACTGCCTTCCACACTTTATTTGAAGTCCAATTGCCCATAACAGTGTTCAGTTCACTCCTAACTTATGCCTTACCTCCACTTATGGGATGTTTTACAGTTCAGGCTGGCCTGTTTACTACTCGAATATGAGTGATATTGTGGTGTGTTCATCTGGACTCATACCCTACCTAATCTTGAAGTTAAATTTCCCACCAATGAGAAACCAAGGGAGATACCATTTTTGATAGTTATTGCATGTCTAATGCAAGAATAATCACCAGATTATGAGAGTCCAGCAAAAATTACTCATTTTCGCCCAACGTGGGGCTCAAACCCACGACCCTGAGATTAAGAGTCTCATGCTCTACCGACTGAGCTAGCCGGGCTCCCACTTCAAGATGGTATGCAGACTAATCATTTTTTATGAAGGAAATCCATTCCTGGACAATTTTTGGGAGTTATTGCAGGTCTAATGCAAGATTAATCTCCATATTATGAGAGTCAATGCAATATTCAGGCAAAAATTACTCGTTTTCGCCCAACGTGGGGCTCGAACTCACGACCCTGAGATTAAGAGTCTCATGCTCTAGCGACTGAGCTAGCCGGGCTCCCTCCTTAAGACAGTATGCAGACCAATCCCTTTTTGTGAAAAAAATCAAATCCTGGATATTCCTCTACTCTTGTTTTGCAAGGAAAGCCAGATTTATACATCCTTCAGAGGACAGAGTGTCAAAAAAAATAAGAGAAAATGAAAATGGAAGTTGTGAGAACTTCATTTTGAGATTGCAGAAGAATTCAAATTCCTCTCACATGCTAAAGAATACCTGAACCCTTTTGATTAAACCACTTTAGTTGTTATATTGAGACCATATTTGAAAGCCATCTGTGATTTTTCTGTTCTTACTCTGCAATGACCATGGGCAATGACAAGTTAAAAATAAAATGTATGCAAATTTTATAATGGAGAATGCGGGCATCAATCCCGCTACCTCTCGCATGCTAAGCGAGCACTCTACCATTTGAGCTAATTCCCCTGTGTGTTTAATCTGCATAACATGAAAAAAGTAACCTCACTGCCTTCCACACTTTATTTGCAGTCCAATTGCCCATAACAGTGTTCAGTTCACTCCTAACTTATGCCTTACCTCCACTTATGGGATGTTTTACAGTTCAGGTTGGCCTGTTTACTACTCGAATATGAGTGATATTGTGGTGTGTTCATCTAGACTCATACCCTACCTAATCTTGAAGTTAAATTTCCCACCAATGAGAAACCAAGGGAGATACCATTTTTGATAGTTATTGCATGTCTAATGCAAGAATAATCACCAGATTATGAGAGTCCAGCAAAAATTACTCATTTTCGCCCAACGTGGGGCTCGAACCCACGACCCTGAGATTAAGCGTCTCATGCTCTACCGACTGAGCTAGCCGGGCTCCCACTTCAAGATGGTATGCAGACTAATCATTTTTTATGAGGGAAATCCATTCCTGGACAATTTTTGGGAGTTATTGCAGGTCTAATGCAAGATTAATCTCCATATTATGAGAGTCAATGCAATATTCAGGAAAAAATTACTCGTTTTCGCCCAACGTGGGGCTCTAACCCACGACCCTGAGATTAAGAGTCTCATGCTCTACCGACTGAGCGAGCCGGGCTCCCTCCTTAAGACAGTATGCAGACCAATCCCTTTTTGTGAAAAAAATCAAATCCTGGATATTCCTCTACTCTTGTTTTGCAAGAAACGCCAGATTTATACATCCTTCAGAGGACAGAGTGTCAAAAAAAATAAGAGAAAATGAAAACGGAAGTTGTGAGAACTTCATTTTGAGATTGCATAAGAATTCAAATTCCTCTCACATGCTAAAGAATACCTGAACCCTTTTGATTAAACCACTTTAGTTGTTATAATGAGACCATATTTGAAAGCAATCTGTGATTTTTCTGTTCTTACTCTGCAATGACCTTGGCAATGACAAGTTAAAAATAAAATGTATGCAAATTTTATAATGGAGAATGCGGGCATCAACCACGCTACCTCTCGCATGCTAAGCGAGCGCTCTACCATTTGAGCTAATTCCCCTGAGTGTTTAATCTGCATAACATGAAAAAAGTAACCTCACTGCCTTCCACACTTTATTTGCAGTCCAATTGCCCATAACAGTGTTCAGTTCACTCCTAACTTATGCCTTACCTCCACTTATGGGATGTTTTACAGTTCAGGTTGGCCTGTTTACTACTCGAATATGAGTGATATTGTGGTGTGTTCATCTAGACTCATACCCTACCTAATCTTGAAGTTAAATTTCCCACCAATGAGAAACCAAGGGAGATACCATTTTTGATAGTTATTGCATGTCTAATGCAAGAATAATCACCAGATTATGAGAGTCCAGCAAAAATTACTCATTTTCGCCCAACGTGGGGCTCAAACCCACGACCCTGAGATTAAGAGTCTCATGCTCTACCGACTGAGCTAGCCAGGCTCCCACTTCAAGATGGTATGCAGACTAATCATTTTTTATGAAGGAAATCCATTCCTGGACAATTTTTGGGAGTTATTGCAGGTCTAATGCAAGATTAATCTCCATATTATGAGAGTCAATGCAATATTCAGGCAAAAATTACTCGTTTTCGCCCAACGTGGGGCTCGAACCCACGACCCTGAGATTAAGAGTCTCATGCTCTACCGACTGAGCTAGCCGGGCTCCCTCCTTAAGACAGTATGCAGACCAATCCCTTTTTGTGAAGAAAATCAAATCCTGGATATTCCTCTACTCTTGTTTTGCAAGGAAAGCCTGATTTATACATCCTTCAGAGGACAGAGTGTCAAAAAAAAATAAGAGAAAATGAAAACGGAAGTTGTGAGAACTTCATTTTGAGATTGCATAAGAATTCAAATTCCTCTCACATGCTAAAGAATACCTGAACCCTTTTGATTAAACCACTTTAGTTGTTATAATGAGACCATATTTGAAAGCCATCTGTGATTTTTCTGTTCTTACTCTGCAATGACCATGGGCAATGACAAGTTAAAAATAAAATGTATGCAAATTTTATAATGGAGAATGCGGGCATCAACCCCGCTACCTCTTGCATGCTAAGCGAGCGCTCTACCATTTGAGCTAATTCCCCTGAGTGTTTAATCTGCATAACATGAAAAAAGTAACCTCACTGCCTTCCACACTTTATTTGCAGTCCAATTGCCCATAACAGTGTTCAGTTCACTCCTAACTTATGCCTTACCTCCACTTATGGGATGTTTTACAGTTCAGTTTGGCCTGTTTACTACTCGAATATGAGTGATATTGTGGTGTGTTCATCTAGACTCATACCCTACCTAATCTTGAAGTTAAATTTCCCACCAATGAGAAACCAAGGGAGATACCATTTTTGATAGTTATTGCTTGTCTAATGCAAGAATAATCACCAGATTATGAGAGTCCAGCAAAAATTACTCATTTTCGCCCGACGTGGGGCTCGAACCCACGACCCTGAGATTAAGAGTCTCATGCTCTACCGACTGAGCTAGCCGGGCTCCCACTTCAAGATGGTATGCAGACTAATCATTTTTTATGAAGGAAATCCATTCCTGGACAATTTTTGGGAGTTATTGCAGGTCTAATGCAAGATTAATCTCCATATTATGAGAGTCAATGCAATATTCAGGCAAAAATTACTCATTTTTGCCCAACGTGGGGCTCAAACCCACGACCCTGAGATTAAGAGTCTCATGCTCTACCGACTGAGCTAGCCGGGCTCCCTCCTTAAGACAGTATGCAGACCAATCCCTTTTTGTGAAGAAAATCAAATCCTGGATATTCCTCTACTCTTGTTTTGCAAGGAAAGCCTGATTTATACATCCTTCAGAGGACAGAGTGTCAAAAAAAATAAGAGAAAATGAAAATGGAAGTTGTGAAAACTTCATTTTGAGATTGCATAAGAATTCAAATTCCTCTCACATGCTAAAGAATACCTGAACCCTTTTGATTAAACCACTTTAGTTGTTATAATGAGACCATATTTGAAAGCCATCTGTGATTTTTCTGTTCTTACTCTGCAATGACCATGGGCAATGACAAGTTAAAAATAAAATGTATGCAAATTTTATAATGGAGAATGCGGGCATCAACCCCGCTACCTCTTGCATGCTAAGCGAGCGCTCTACCATTTGAGCTAATTCCCCTGAGTGTTTAATCTGCATAACATGAAAAAAGTAACCTCACTGCCTTCCACACTTTATTTGCAGTCCAATTGCCCATAACAGTGTTCAGTTCACTCCTAACTTATGCCTTACCTCCACTTATGGGATGTTTTACAGTTCAGGTTGGCCTGTTTACTACTCGAATATGAGTGATATTGTGGTGTGTTCATCTAGACTCATACCCTACCTAATCTTGAAGTTAAATTTCCCACCAATGAGAAACTAAGGGAGATACCATTTTTGATAGTTATTGCTTGTCTAATGCAAGAATAATCACCAGATTATGAGAGTCCAGCAAAAATTACTCATTTTCGCCCGACGTGGGGCTCGAACCCACGACCCTGAGATTAAGAGTCTCATGCTCTACCGACTGAGCTAGCCGGGCTCCCACTTCAAGATGGTATGCAGACTAATCATTTTTTATGAAGGAAATCCATTCCTGGACAATTTTTGGGAGTTATTGCAGGTCTAATGCAAGATTAATCTCCATATTATGAGAGTCAATGCAATATTCAGGCAAAAATTACTCATTTTTGCCCAACGTGGGGCTCAAACCCACGACCCTGAGATTAAGAGTCTCATGCTCTACCGACTGAGCTAGCCGGGCACCCTCCTTAAGACAGTATGCAGACCAATCCCTTTTTGTGAAGAAAATCAAATCCTGGATATTCCTCTACTCTTGTTTTGCAAGGAAAGCCTGATTTATACATCCTTCAGAGGACAGAGTGTCAAAAAAAATAAGAGAAAATGAAAATGGAAGTTGTGAAAACTTCATTTTGAGATTGCATAAGAATTCAAATTCCTCTCACATGCTAAAGAATACCTGAACCCTTTTGATTAAACCACTTTAGTTGTTATAATGAGACCATATTTGAAAGCCATCTGTGATTTTTCTGTTCTTACTCTGCAATGACCTTGGCAATGACAAGTTAAAAATAAAATGTATGCAAATTTTATAATGGAGAATGCGGGCATCCAGCCCGCTACCTCTCGCATGATAAGCGAGCGCTTTACTATTTGAGCTAATTCCCCTGTGTGTTTAATCTGCATAACATGAAAAAAGTAACCTTACTGCGTTCCACACTTTATTTGAAGTCCAATTGCCCATAACAGTGTTCAGTTCACTCCTAACTTATGCCTTACCTCCACTTATGGGATGTTTTACAGTTCAGGTTGGCCTGTTTACTACTCGAATATGAGTGATATTGCGCTGTGTTCATCTAGACTCATACCCTAGCTAATCTTGAAGTTAAATTTCCCACCAATGAGAAACCAAGGGAGATACCATTTCTGATAGTTATTGCATGTCTAATGCAAGAATATTCACCAGATTATGAGAGTCAATGCAATAATCCAGCAAAAAGTACTCATTTTCGCCCAACGTGGGGCTCGAACCCACGACCCTGAGATTAAGAGTCTCATGCTCTAGCGACTGAGCTAGCCGGGCTCCCTCCTGAAGACAGTATGCAGACCTATCCCTTTTTGTGAAAAAAATCAAATCCTGGATATTCCTCTACTCTTGTTTTGCAAGGAAAGCCAGATTTATACATCCTTCAGAGGACAGAGTGTCAAAAAAAATAAGAGAAAATGAAAATGGAAGTTGTGAGAACTTCATTTTGAGATTGCATAAGAATTCAAATTTCTCTCACATGCTAAAGAATACCTGAACCCTTTTGATTAAACCACTTTAGTTGTTATAATGAGACCATATTTGAAAGCCATCTGTGATTTTTCTGTTCTTACTCTGCAATGACCATGGGCAATGACAAGTTAAAAATAAAATGTATGCAAATTTTATAATGGAGAATGCGGGCATCGATCCCGCTACCTCTCGCATGCTAAGCGAGCGCTCTACCATTTGAGCTAATTCCCCTGTGTGTTTAATCTGCATAACATGAAAAAAGTAACCTCACTGCCTTCCACACTTTATTTGAAGTCCAATTGCCCATAAAAGTGTTCAGTTCACTCCTAACTTATGCCTTACCTCCACTTATGGGATGTTTTACAGTTCAGGTTGGCCTGTTTACTACTCGAATATGAGTGATATTGTGGTGTGTTCATCTAGACTCATACCCTACCTAATCTTGAAGTTAAATTTCCCACCAATGAGAAACCAAGGGAGATACCATTTTTGATAGTTATTGCATGTCTAATGCAAGAATATTCACCAGATTATGAGGATCCAGCAAAAATTACTCATTTTCGCCCAACGTGGAGCTCGAACCCACGACCCTGAGATTAAAAGTCTCATGCTCTACCGACTGAGCTAGCCGGGCTCCCACTTCAAGATGGTATGCGGACTAATCATTTTTTATGATGGAAATCCATTCCTGGACAATTTTTGGGAGTTATTGCACGTCTAATGCAAGATTAATCTCCATATTATGAGAGTCAATGCAATATTCAGGCAAAAATTACTCGTTTTCGCCCAACGTGGGGCTCGAACCCACGACCCTGAGATTAAGAGTCTCATGCTCTACCGACTGAGCTAGCCGGGCTCCCTCCTTAAGACAGTATGCAGACCAATCCCTTTTTGTGAAGAAAATCAAATCCTGGATATTCCTCTACTCTTGTTTTGCAAGGAAAGCCTGATTTATACATCCTTCAGAGGACAGAGTGTCAAAAAAAATAAGAGAAAATGAAAATGGAAGTTGTGAGAACTTCATTTTGAGATTGCATAAGAATTCAAATTCCTCTCACATGCTAAAGAATACCTGAACCCTTTTGATTAAACCACTTTAGTTGTTATAATGAGACCATATTTGAAAGCCATCTGTGATTTTTCTGTTCTTACTCTGCAATGACCATGGGCAATGACAAGTTAAAAATAAAATGTATGCAAATTTTATAATGGAGAATGCGGGCATCGATCCCACTACCTCTCGCATGCTAAGCGAGCGCTTTACTATTTGAGCTAATTCCCCTGTGTGTTTAATCTGCATAACATGAAAAAAGTAACCTTACTGCGTTCCACACTTTATTTGAAGTCCAATTGCCCATAACAGTGTTCAGTTCACTCCTAACTTATGCCTTACCTCCACTTATGGGATGTTTTACAGTTCAGGTTGGCCTGTTTACTACTCGAATATGAGTGATATTGCGCTGTGTTCATCTAGACTCATACCCTAGCTAATCTTGAAGTTAAATTTCCCACCAATGAGAAACCAAGGGAGATACCATTTCTGATAGTTATTGCATGTCTAATGCAAGATTAATCTGGATATTATGAGAGTCAATGCAATATTCAGGCAAAAATTACTCGTTTTCGCCCAACGTGGGGCTCGAACCCACGACCCTGAGATTAAGAGTCTCATGCTCTACCGACTGAGCTAGCCGGGCTCCCTCCTTAAGACAGTATGCAGACCAATCCCTTTTTGTGAAAAAAATCAAATCCTGGATATTCCTCTACTCTTGTTTTGCAAGGAAAGCCAGATTTATACATCCTTCAGAGGACAGAGTGTCAAAAAAAATAAGAGAAAATGAAAATGGAAGTTGTGAGAACTTCATTTTGAGATTGCATAAGAATTCAAATTCCTCTCACATGCTAAAGAATACCTGAACCCTTTTGATTAAACCACTTTAGTTGTTATATTGAGACCATATTTGAAAGCCATCTGTGATTTTTCTGTTCTTACTCTGCAATGACCATGGGCAATGACAAGTTAAAAATAAAATGTATGCAAATTTTATAATGGAGAATGCGGGCATCGATCCCGCTACCTCTCGCATGCTAAGCGAGCACTCTACCATTTGAGCTAATTCCCCTGTGTGTTTAATCTGCATAACATGAAAAAAGTAACCTCACTGCCTTCCACACTTTATTTGCAGTTCAATTGCCCATAACAGTGTTCAGTTCACTCCTAACTTATGCCTTACCTCCACTTATGGGATGTTTTACAGTTCAGGTTGGCCTGTTTACTACTCGAATATGAGTGATATTGTGGTGTGTTCATCTAGACTCATACCCTACCTAATCTTGAAGTTAAATTTCCCACCAATGAGAAACCAAGGGAGATACCATTTTTGATAGTTATTGCATGTCTAATGCAAGAATAATCACCAGATTATGAGAGTCCAGCAAAAATTACTCATTTTCGCCCAACGTGGGGCTCGAACCCACGACCCTGAGATTAAGAGTCTCATGCTCTACCGACTGAGCTAGCCGGGCTCCCACTTCAAGATGGTATGCAGACTAATCATTTTTTATGAAGGAAATCCATTCCTGGACAATTTTTGGGAGTTATTGCAGGTCTAATGCAAGATTAATCTCCATATTATGAGAGTCAATGCAATATTCAGGCAAAAATTACTCGTTTTCGCCCAACGTGGGGCTCGAACCCACGACCCTGAGATTAAGAGTCTCATGCTCTACCGACTGAGCTAGCCGGGCTCCCTCCTTAAGACAGTATGCAGACCAATCCTCTACTCTTGTTTTGCAAGGAAAGCCTGATTTATACATCCTTCAGAGGACAGAGTGTCAAAAGAAAATAAGAGAAAATGAAAACGGAAGTTGTGAGAACTTCATTTTGAGATTGCATAAGAATTCAAATTCCTCTCACATGCTAAAGAATACCTGAACCCTTTTGATTAAACCACTTTAGTTGTTATAATGAGACCATATTTGAAAGCCATCTGTGATTTTTCTGTTCTTACTCTGCAATGACCATGGGCAATGACAAGTTAAAAATAAAATGTATGCAAATTTTATAATGGGGAATGCGGGCATCAACCCCGCTACCTCTCGCATGCTAAGCGAGCGCTCTACCATTTGAGCTAATTCCCCTGAGTGTTTAATCTGCATAACATGAAAAAAGTAACCTCACTGCCTTCCACACTTTATTTGCAGTCCAATTGCCCATAACAGTGTTCAGTTCACTCCTAACTTATGCCTTACCTCCACTTATGGGATGTTTTACAGTTCAGGTTGGCCTGTTTACTACTCGAATATGAGTGATATTGTGGTGTGTTCATCTAGACTCATACCCTACCTAATCTTGAAGTTAAATTTCCCACCAATGAGAAACCAAGGGAGATACCATTTTTGATAGTTATTGCATGTCTAATGCAAGAATAATCACCAGATTATGAGAGTCCAGCAAAAATTACTCATTTTCGCCCAACGTGGGGCTCAAACCCACGACCCTGAGATTAAGAGTCTCATGCTCTACCGACTGAGCTAGCCGGGCTCCCACTTCAAGATGGTATGCAGACTAATCATTTTTTATGAAGGAAATCCATTCCTGGACAATTTTTGGGAGTTATTGCAGGTCTAATGCAAGATTAATCTCCATATTATGAGAGTCAATGCAATATTCAGGCAAAAATTACTCGTTTTCGCCCAACGTGGGGCTCGAACTCACGACCCTGAGATTAAGAGTCTCATGCTCTAGCGACTGAGCTAGCCGGGCTCCCTCCTTAAGACAGTATGCAGACCAATCCCTTTTTGTGAAAAAAATCAAATCCTGGATATTCCTCTACTCTTGTTTTGCAAGGAAAGCCAGATTTATACATCCTTCAGAGGACAGAGTGTCAAAAAAAATAAGAGAAAATGAAAATGGAAGTTGTGAGAACTTCATTTTGAGATTGCAGAAGAATTCAAATTCCTCTCACATGCTAAAGAATACCTGAACCCTTTTGATTAAACCACTTTAGTTGTTATATTGAGACCATATTTGAAAGCCATCTGTGATTTTTCTGTTCTTACTCTGCAATGACCATGGGCAATGACAAGTTAAAAATAAAATGTATGCAAATTTTATAATGGAGAATGCGGGCATCGATCTCGCTACCTCTCGCATGCTAAGCGAGCACTCTACCATTTGAGCTAATTCCCCTGTGTGTTTAATCTGCATAACATGAAAAAAGTAACCTCACTGCCTTCCACACTTTATTTGCAGTCCAATTGCCCATAACAGTGTTCAGTTCACTCCTAACTTATGCCTTACCTCCACTTATGGGATGTTTTACAGTTCAGGTTGGCCTGTTTACTACTCGAATATGAGTGATATTGTGGTGTGTTCATCTAGACTCATACCCTACCTAATCTTGAAGTTAAATTTCCCACCAATGAGAAACCAAGGGAGATACCATTTTTGATAGTTATTGCATGTCTAATGCAAGAATAATCACCAGATTATGAGAGTCCAGCAAAAATTACTCATTTTCGCCCAACGTGGGGCTCGAACCCACGACCCTGAGATTAAGAGTCTCATGCTCTACCGACTGAGCTAGCCAGGCTCCCACTTCAAGATGGTATGCAGACTAATCATTTTTTATGACGGAAATCCATTCCTGGACAATTTTTGGGAGTTATTGCAGGTCTAATGCAAGATTAATCTCCATATTATGAGAGTCAATGCAATATTCAGGAAAAAATTACTCGTTTTCGCCCAACGTGGGGCTCTAACCCACGACCCTGAGATTAAGAGTCTCTTGCTCTACCGACTGAGCGAGCCGGGCTCCCTCCTTAAGACAGTATGCAGACCAATCCCTTTTTGTGAAAAAAATCAAATCCTGGATATTCCTCTACTCTTGTTTTGCAAGAAACGCCAGATTTATACATCCTTCAGAGGACAGAGTGTCAAAAAAATAAGAGAAAATGAAAACGGAAGTTGTGAGAACTTCATTTTGAGATTGCATAAGAATTCAAATTCCTCTCACATGCTAAATAATACCTGAACCCTTTTGATTAAACCACTTTAGTTGTTATAATGAGACCATATTTGAAAGCAATCTGTGATTTTTCTGTTCTTACTCTGCAATGACCTTGGCAATGACAAGTTAAAAATAACATGTATGCAAATTTTATAATGGAGAATGCGGGCATCGATCCCGCTACCTCTCGCATGCTAAGCGAGCGCTCTACCATTTGAGCTAATTCCCCTGTGTGTTTAATCTGCATAACATGAAAAAAGTAACCTCACTGCCTTCCACACTTTATTTGAAGTCCAATTGCCCATAACAGTGTTCAGTTCACTCCTAACTTATGCCTTACCTCCACTTATGGGATGTTTTACAGTTCAGGCTGGCCTGTTTACTACTCGAATATGAGTGATATTGTGGTGTGTTCATCTGGACTCATACCCTACCTAATCTTGAAGTTAAATTTCCCACCAATGAGAAACCAAGGGAGATACCATTTTTGATAGTTATTGCATGTCTAATGCAAGAATAATCACCAGATTATGAGAGTCCAGCAAAAATTACTCATTTTCGCCCAACGTGGGGCTCAAACCCACGACCCTGAGATTAAGAGTCTCATGCTCTACCGACTGAGCTAGCCGGGCTCCCACTTCAAGATGGTATGCAGACTAATCATTTTTTATGAAGGAAATCCATTCCTGGACAATTTTTGGGAGTTATTGCAGGTCTAATGCAAGATTAATCTCCATATTATGAGAGTCAATGCAATATTCAGGCAAAAATTACTCGTTTTCGCCCAACGTGGGGCTCGAACTCACGACCCTGAGATTAAGAGTCTCATGCTCTAGCGACTGAGCTAGCCGGGCTCCCTCCTTAAGACAGTATGCAGACCAATCCCTTTTTGTGAAAAAAATCAAATCCTGGATATTCCTCTACTCTTGTTTTGCAAGGAAAGCCAGATTTATACATCCTTCAGAGGACAGAGTGTCAAAAAAAATAAGAGAAAATGAAAATGGAAGTTGTGAGAACTTCATTTTGAGATTGCAGAAGAATTCAAATTCCTCTCACATGCTAAAGAATACCTGAACCCTTTTGATTAAACCACTTTAGTTGTTATATTGAGACCATATTTGAAAGCCATCTGTGATTTTTCTGTTCTTACTCTGCAATGACCATGGGCAATGACAAGTTAAAAATAAAATGTATGCAAATTTTATAATGGAGAATGCGGGCATCAATCCCGCTACCTCTCGCATGCTAAGCGAGCACTCTACCATTTGAGCTAATTCCCCTGTGTGTTTAATCTGCATAACATGAAAAAAGTAACCTCACTGCCTTCCACACTTTATTTGCAGTCCAATTGCCCATAACAGTGTTCAGTTCACTCCTAACTTATGCCTTACCTCCACTTATGGGATGTTTTACAGTTCAGGTTGGCCTGTTTACTACTCGAATATGAGTGATATTGTGGTGTGTTCATCTAGACTCATACCCTACCTAATCTTGAAGTTAAATTTCCCACCAATGAGAAACCAAGGGAGATACCATTTTTGATAGTTATTGCATGTCTAATGCAAGAATAATCACCAGATTATGAGAGTCCAGCAAAAATTACTCATTTTCGCCCAACGTGGGGCTCGAACCCACGACCCTGAGATTAAGCGTCTCATGCTCTACCGACTGAGCTAGCCGGGCTCCCACTTCAAGATGGTATGCAGACTAATCATTTTTTATGAGGGAAATCCATTCCTGGACAATTTTTGGGAGTTATTGCAGGTCTAATGCAAGATTAATCTCCATATTATGAGAGTCAATGCAATATTCAGGAAAAAATTACTCGTTTTCGCCCAACGTGGGGCTCTAACCCACGACCCTGAGATTAAGAGTCTCATGCTCTACCGACTGAGCGAGCCGGGCTCCCTCCTTAAGACAGTATGCAGACCAATCCCTTTTTGTGAAAAAAATCAAATCCTGGATATTCCTCTACTCTTGTTTTGCAAGAAACGCCAGATTTATACATCCTTCAGAGGACAGAGTGTCAAAAAAAATAAGAGAAAATGAAAACGGAAGTTGTGAGAACTTCATTTTGAGATTGCATAAGAATTCAAATTCCTCTCACATGCTAAAGAATACCTGAACCCTTTTGATTAAACCACTTTAGTTGTTATAATGAGACCATATTTGAAAGCAATCTGTGATTTTTCTGTTCTTACTCTGCAATGACCTTGGCAATGACAAGTTAAAAATAAAATGTATGCAAATTTTATAATGGAGAATGCGGGCATCAACCACGCTACCTCTCGCATGCTAAGCGAGCGCTCTACCATTTGAGCTAATTCCCCTGAGTGTTTAATCTGCATAACATGAAAAAAGTAACCTCACTGCCTTCCACACTTTATTTGCAGTCCAATTGCCCATAACAGTGTTCAGTTCACTCCTAACTTATGCCTTACCTCCACTTATGGGATGTTTTACAGTTCAGGTTGGCCTGTTTACTACTCGAATATGAGTGATATTGTGGTGTGTTCATCTAGACTCATACCCTACCTAATCTTGAAGTTAAATTTCCCACCAATGAGAAACCAAGGGAGATACCATTTTTGATAGTTATTGCATGTCTAATGCAAGAATAATCACCAGATTATGAGAGTCCAGCAAAAATTACTCATTTTCGCCCAACGTGGGGCTCAAACCCACGACCCTGAGATTAAGAGTCTCATGCTCTACCGACTGAGCTAGCCGGGCTCCCACTTCAAGATGGTATGCAGACTAATCATTTTTTATGAAGGAAATCCATTCCTGGACAATTTTTGGGAGTTATTGCAGGTCTAATGCAAGATTAATCTCCATATTATGAGAGTCAATGCAATATTCAGGCAAAAATTACTCGTTTTCGCCCAACGTGGGGCTCGAACCCACGACCCTGAGATTAAGAGTCTCATGCTCTACCGACTGAGCTAGCCGGGCTCCCTCCTTAAGACAGTATGCAGACCAATCCCTTTTTGTGAAGAAAATCAAATCCTGGATATTCCTCTACTCTTGTTTTGCAAGGAAAGCCTGATTTATACATCCTTCAGAGGACAGAGTGTCAAAAAAAAATAAGAGAAAATGAAAACGGAAGTTGTGAGAACTTCATTTTGAGATTGCATAAGAATTCAAATTCCTCTCACATGCTAAAGAATACCTGAACCCTTTTGATTAAACCACTTTAGTTGTTATAATGAGACCATATTTGAAAGCCATCTGTGATTTTTCTGTTCTTACTCTGCAATGACCATGGGCAATGACAAGTTAAAAATAAAATGTATGCAAATTTTATAATGGAGAATGCGGGCATCAACCCCGCTACCTCTTGCATGCTAAGCGAGCGCTCTACCATTTGAGCTAATTCCCCTGAGTGTTTAATCTGCATAACATGAAAAAAGTAACCTCACTGCCTTCCACACTTTATTTGCAGTCCAATTGCCCATAACAGTGTTCAGTTCACTCCTAACTTATGCCTTACCTCCACTTATGGGATGTTTTACAGTTCAGTTTGGCCTGTTTACTACTCGAATATGAGTGATATTGTGGTGTGTTCATCTAGACTCATACCCTACCTAATCTTGAAGTTAAATTTCCCACCAATGAGAAACCAAGGGAGATACCATTTTTGATAGTTATTGCTTGTCTAATGCAAGAATAATCACCAGATTATGAGAGTCCAGCAAAAATTACTCATTTTCGCCCGACGTGGGGCTCGAACCCACGACCCTGAGATTAAGAGTCTCATGCTCTACCGACTGAGCTAGCCGGGCTCCCACTTCAAGATGGTATGCAGACTAATCATTTTTTATGAAGGAAATCCATTCCTGGACAATTTTTGGGAGTTATTGCAGGTCTAATGCAAGATTAATCTCCATATTATGAGAGTCAATGCAATATTCAGGCAAAAATTACTCATTTTTGCCCAACGTGGGGCTCAAACCCACGACCCTGAGATTAAGAGTCTCATGCTCTACCGACTGAGCTAGCCGGGCTCCCTCCTTAAGACAGTATGCAGACCAATCCCTTTTTGTGAAGAAAATCAAATCCTGGATATTCCTCTACTCTTGTTTTGCAAGGAAAGCCTGATTTATACATCCTTCAGAGGACAGAGTGTCAAAAAAAATAAGAGAAAATGAAAATGGAAGTTGTGAAAACTTCATTTTGAGATTGCATAAGAATTCAAATTCCTCTCACATGCTAAAGAATACCTGAACCCTTTTGATTAAACCACTTTAGTTGTTATAATGAGACCATATTTGAAAGCCATCTGTGATTTTTCTGTTCTTACTCTGCAATGACCATGGGCAATGACAAGTTAAAAATAAAATGTATGCAAATTTTATAATGGAGAATGCGGGCATCAACCCCGCTACCTCTTGCATGCTAAGCGAGCGCTCTACCATTTGAGCTAATTCCCCTGAGTGTTTAATCTGCATAACATGAAAAAAGTAACCTCACTGCCTTCCACACTTTATTTGCAGTCCAATTGCCCATAACAGTGTTCAGTTCACTCCTAACTTATGCCTTACCTCCACTTATGGGATGTTTTACAGTTCAGGTTGGCCTGTTTACTACTCGAATATGAGTGATATTGTGGTGTGTTCATCTAGACTCATACCCTACCTAATCTTGAAGTTAAATTTCCCACCAATGAGAAACTAAGGGAGATACCATTTTTGATAGTTATTGCTTGTCTAATGCAAGAATAATCACCAGATTATGAGAGTCCAGCAAAAATTACTCATTTTCGCCCGACGTGGGGCTCGAACCCACGACCCTGAGATTAAGAGTCTCATGCTCTACCGACTGAGCTAGCCGGGCTCCCACTTCAAGATGGTATGCAGACTAATCATTTTTTATGAAGGAAATCCATTCCTGGACAATTTTTGGGAGTTATTGCAGGTCTAATGCAAGATTAATCTCCATATTATGAGAGTCAATGCAATATTCAGGCAAAAATTACTCATTTTTGCCCAACGTGGGGCTCAAACCCACGACCCTGAGATTAAGAGTCTCATGCTCTACCGACTGAGCTAGCCGGGCTCCCTCCTTAAGACAGTATGCAGACCAATCCCTTTTTGTGAAGAAAATCAAATCCTGGATATTCCTCTACTCTTGTTTTGCAAGGAAAGCCTGATTTATACATCCTTCAGAGGACAGAGTGTCAAAAAAAATAAGAGAAAATGAAAATGGAAGTTGTGAAAACTTCATTTTGAGATTGCATAAGAATTCAAATTCCTCTCACATGCTAAAGAATACCTGAACCCTTTTGATTAAACCACTTTAGTTGTTATAATGAGACCATATTTGAAAGCCATCTGTGATTTTTCTGTTCTTACTCTGCAATGACCTTGGCAATGACAAGTTAAAAATAAAATGTATGCAAATTTTATAATGGAGAATGCGGGCATCCAGCCCGCTACCTCTCGCATGATAAGCGAGCGCTTTACTATTTGAGCTAATTCCCCTGTGTGTTTAATCTGCATAACATGAAAAAAGTAACCTTACTGCGTTCCACACTTTATTTGAAGTCCAATTGCCCATAACAGTGTTCAGTTCACTCCTAACTTATGCCTTACCTCCACTTATGGGATGTTTTACAGTTCAGGTTGGCCTGTTTACTACTCGAATATGAGTGATATTGCGCTGTGTTCATCTAGACTCATACCCTAGCTAATCTTGAAGTTAAATTTCCCACCAATGAGAAACCAAGGGAGATACCATTTCTGATAGTTATTGCATGTCTAATGCAAGAATATTCACCAGATTATGAGAGTCAATGCAATAATCCAGCAAAAATTACTCATTTTCGCCCAACGTGGGGCTCGAACCCACGACCCTGAGATTAAGAGTCTCATGCTCTAGCGACTGAGCTAGCCGGGCTCCCTCCTTAAGACAGTATGCAGACCTATCCCTTTTTGTGAAAAAAATCAAATCCTGGATATTCCTCTACTCTTGTTTTGCAAGGAAAGCCAGATTTATACATCCTTCAGAGGACAGAGTGTCAAAAAAAATAAGAGAAAATGAAAATGGAAGTTGTGAGAACTTCATTTTGAGATTGCATAAGAATTCAAATTTCTCTCACATGCTAAAGAATACCTGAACCCTTTTGATTAAACCACTTTAGTTGTTATAATGAGACCATATTTGAAAGCCATCTGTGATTTTTCTGTTCTTACTCTGCAATGACCATGGGCAATGACAAGTTAAAAATAAAATGTATGCAAATTTTATAATGGAGAATGCGGGCATCGATCCCGCTACCTCTCGCATGCTAAGCGAGCGCTCTACCATTTGAGCTAATTCCCCTGTGTGTTTAATCTGCATAACATGAAAAAAGTAACCTCACTGCCTTCCACACTTTATTTGAAGTCCAATTGCCCATAAAAGTGTTCAGTTCACTCCTAACTTATGCCTTACCTCCACTTATGGGATGTTTTACAGTTCAGGTTGGCCTGTTTACTACTCGAATATGAGTGATATTGTGGTGTGTTCATCTAGACTCATACCCTACCTAATCTTGAAGTTAAATTTCCCACCAATGAGAAACCAAGGGAGATACCATTTTTGATAGTTATTGCATGTCTAATGCAAGAATATTCACCAGATTATGAGGATCCAGCAAAAATTACTCATTTTCGCCCAACGTGGAGCTCGAACCCACGACCCTGAGATTAAAAGTCTCATGCTCTACCGACTGAGCTAGCCGGGCTCCCACTTCAAGATGGTATGCGGACTAATCATTTTTTATGATGGAAATCCATTCCTGGACAATTTTTGGGAGTTATTGCACGTCTAATGCAAGATTAATCTCCATATTATGAGAGTCAATGCAATATTCAGGCAAAAATTACTCGTTTTCGCCCAACGTGGGGCTCGAACCCACGACCCTGAGATTAAGAGTCTCATGCTCTACCGACTGAGCTAGCCGGGCTCCCTCCTTAAGACAGTATGCAGACCAATCCCTTTTTGTGAAGAAAATCAAATCCTGGATATTCCTCTACTCTTGTTTTGCAAGGAAAGCCTGATTTATACATCCTTCAGAGGACAGAGTGTCAAAAAAAATAAGAGAAAATGAAAATGGAAGTTGTGAGAACTTCATTTTGAGATTGCATAAGAATTCAAATTCCTCTCACATGCTAAAGAATACCTGAACCCTTTTGATTAAACCACTTTAGTTGTTATAATGAGACCATATTTGAAAGCCATCTGTGATTTTTCTGTTCTTACTCTGCAATGACCATGGGCAATGACAAGTTAAAAATAAAATGTATGCAAATTTTATAATGGAGAATGCGGGCATCGATCCCACTACCTCTCGCATGCTAAGCGAGCGCTTTACTATTTGAGCTAATTCCCCTGTGTGTTTAATCTGCATAACATGAAAAAAGTAACCTTACTGCGTTCCACACTTTATTTGAAGTCCAATTGCCCATAACAGTGTTCAGTTCACTCCTAACTTATGCCTTACCTCCACTTATGGGATGTTTTACAGTTCAGGTTGGCCTGTTTACTACTCGAATATGAGTGATATTGCGCTGTGTTCATCTAGACTCATACCCTAGCTAATCTTGAAGTTAAATTTCCCACCAATGAGAAACCAAGGGAGATACCATTTCTGATAGTTATTGCATGTCTAATGCAAGATTAATCTCCATATTATGAGAGTCAATGCAATATTCAGGCAAAAATTACTCGTTTTCGCCCAACGTGGGGCTCGAACCCACGACCCTGAGATTAAGAGTCTCATGCTCTACCGACTGAGCTAGCCGGGCTCCCTCCTTAAGACAGTATGCAGACCAATCCCTTTTTGTGAAAAAAATCAAATCCTGGATATTCCTCTACTCTTGTTTTGCAAGGAAAGCCAGATTTATACATCCTTCAGAGGACAGAGTGTCAAAAAAAATAAGAGAAAATGAAAATGGAAGTTGTGAGAACTTCATTTTGAGATTGCATAAGAATTCAAATTCCTCTCACATGCTAAAGAATACCTGAACCCTTTTGATTAAACCACTTTAGTTGTTATATTGAGACCATATTTGAAAGCCATCTGTGATTTTTCTGTTCTTACTCTGCAATGACCATGGGCAATGACAAGTTAAAAATAAAATGTATGCAAATTTTATAATGGAGAATGCGGGCATCGATCCCGCTACCTCTCGCATGCTAAGCGAGCACTCTACCATTTGAGCTAATTCCCCTGTGTGTTTAATCTGCATAACATGAAAAAAGTAACCTCACTGCCTTCCACACTTTATTTGCAGTTCAATTGCCCATAACAGTGTTCAGTTCACTCCTAACTTATGCCTTACCTCCACTTATGGGATGTTTTACAGTTCAGGTTGGCCTGTTTACTACTCGAATATGAGTGATATTGTGGTGTGTTCATCTAGACTCATACCCTACCTAATCTTGAAGTTAAATTTCCCACCAATGAGAAACCAAGGGAGATACCATTTTTGATAGTTATTGCATGTCTAATGCAAGAATAATCACCAGATTATGAGAGTCCAGCAAAAATTACTCATTTTCGCCCAACGTGGGGCTCGAACCCACGACCCTGAGATTAAGAGTCTCATGCTCTACCGACTGAGCTAGCCGGGCTCCCACTTCAAGATGGTATGCAGACTAATAATTTTTTATGAAGGAAATCCATTCCTGGACAATTTTTGGGAGTTATTGCAGGTCTAATGCAAGATTAATCTCCATATTATGAGAGTCAATGCAATATTCAGGCAAAGATTACTCGTTTTCGCCCAACGTGGGGCTCGAACCCACGACCCTGAGATTAAGAGTCTCATGCTCTACCGACTGAGCTAGCCGGGCTCCCTCCTTAAGACAGTATGCAGACCAATCCTCTACTCTTGTTTTGCAAGGAAAGCCTGATTTATACATCCTTCAGAGGACAGAGTGTCAAAAGAAAATAAGAGAAAATGAAAACGGAAGTTGTGAGAACTTCATTTTGAGATTGCATAAGAATTCAAATTCCTCTCACATGCTAAAGAATACCTGAACCCTTTTGATTAAACCACTTTAGTTGTTATAATGAGACCATATTTGAAAGCCATCTGTGATTTTTCTGTTCTTACTCTGCAATGACCATGGGCAATGACAAGTTAAAAATAAAATGTATGCAAATTTTATAATGGGGAATGCGGGCATCAACCCCGCTACCTCTCGCATGCTAAGCGAGCGCTCTACCATTTGAGCTAATTCCCCTGAGTGTTTAATCTGCATACCATGAAAAAAGTAACCTCACTGCCTTCCACACTTTATTTGCAGTCCAATTGCCCATAACAGTGTTCAGTTCACTCCTAACTTATGCCTTACCTCCACTTATGGGATGTTTTACAGTTCAGGTTGGCCTGTTTACTACTCGAATATGAGTGATATTGTGGTGTGTTCATCTAGACTCATACCCTACCTAATCTTGAAGTTAAATTTCCCACCAATGAGAAACCAAGGGAGATACCATTTTTGATAGTTATTGCATGTCTAATGCAAGAATAATCACCAGATTATGAGAGTCCAGCAAAAATTACTCATTTTCGCCCAACGTGGGGCTCAAACCCACGACCCTGAGATTAAGAGTCTCATGCTCTACCGACTGAGCTAGCCGGGCTCCCACTTCAAGATGGTATGCAGACTAATCATTTTTTATGAAGGAAATCCATTCCTGGACAATTTTTGGGAGTTATTGCAGGTCTAATGCAAGATTAATCTCCATATTATGAGAGTCAATGCAATATTCAGGCAAAAATTACTAGTTTTCGCCCAACGTGGGGCTCGAACTCACGACCCTGAGATTAAGAGTCTCATGCTCTAGCGACTGAGCTAGCCGGGCTCCCTCCTTAAGACAGTATGCAGACCAATCCCTTTTTGTGAAAAAAATCAAATCCTGGATATTCCTCTACTCTTGTTTTGCAAGGAAAGCCAGATTTATACATCCTTCAGAGGACAGAGTGTCAAAAAAATAAGAGAAAATGAAAATGGAAGTTGTGAGAACTTCATTTTGAGATTGCAGAAGAATTCAAATTCCTCTCACATGCTAAAGAATACCTGAACCCTTTTGATTAAACCACTTTAGTTGTTATATTGAGACCATATTTGAAAGCCATCTGTGATTTTTCTGTTCTTACTCTGCAATGACCATGGGCAATGACAAGTTAAAAATAAAATGTATGCAAATTTTATAATGGAGAATGCGGGCATCGATCTCGCTACCTCTCGCATGCTAAGTGAGCACTCTACCATTTGAGCTAATTCCCCTGTGTGTTTAATCTGCATAACATGAAAAAAGTAACCTCACTGCCTTCCACACTTTATTTGCAGTCCAATTGCCCATAACAGTGTTCAGTTCACTCCTAACTTATGCCTTACCTCCACTTATGGGATGTTTTACAGTTCAGGTTGGCCTGTTTACTACTCGAATATGAGTGATATTGTGGTGTGTTCATCTAGACTCATACCCTACCTAATCTTGAAGTTAAATTTCCCACCAATGAGAAACCAAGGGAGATACCATTTTTGATAGTTATTGCATGTCTAATGCAAGAATAATCACCAGATTATGAGAGTCCAGCAAAAATTACTCATTTTCGCCCAACGTGGGGCTCGAACCCACGACCCTGAGATTAAGAGTCTCATGCTCTACCGACTGAGCTAGCCAGGCTCCCACTTCAAGATGGTATGCAGACTAATCATTTTTTATGACGGAAATGCATTCCTGGAAAATTTTTGGGAGTTATTGCAGGTCTAATGCAAGATTAATCTCCATATTATGAGAGTCAATGCAATATTCAGGAAAAAATTACTCGTTTTCGCCCAACGTGGGGCTCTAACCCACGACCCTGAGATTAAGAGTCTCTTGCTCTACCGACTGAGCGAGCCGGGCTCCCTCCTTAAGACAGTATGCAGACCAATCCCTTTTTGTGAAAAAAATCAAATCCTGGATATTCCTCTACTCTTGTTTTGCAAGAAACGCCAGATTTATACATCCTTCAGAGGACAGAGTGTCAAAAAAAATAAGAGAAAATGAAAACGGAAGTTGTGAGAACTTCATTTTGAGATTGCATAAGAATTCAAATTCCTCTCACATGCTAAATAATACCTGAACCCTTTTGATTAAACCACTTTAGTTGTTATAATGAGACCATATTTGAAAGCAATCTGTGATTTTTCTGTTCTTACTCTGCAATGACCTTGGCAATGACAAGTTAAAAATAAAATGTATGCAAATTTTATAATGGAGAATGCGGGCATCGATCCCGCTACCTCTCGCATGCTAAGCGAGCGCTCTACCATTTGAGCTAATTCCCCTGTGTGTTTAATCTGCATAACATGAAAAAAGTAACCTCACTGCCTTCCACACTTTATTTGAAGTCCAATTGCCCATAACAGTGTTCAGTTCACTCCTAACTTATGCCTTACCTCCACTTATGGGATGTTTTACAGTTCAGGCTGGCCTGTTTACTACTCGAATATGAGTGATATTGTGGTGTGTTCATCTGGACTCATACCCTACCTAATCTTGAAGTTAAATTTCCCACCAATGAGAAACCAAGGGAGATACCATTTTTGATAGTTATTGCATGTCTAATGCAAGAATAATCACCAGATTATGAGAGTCCAGCAAAAATTACTCATTTTCGCCCAACGTGGGGCTCAAACCCACAACCCTGAGATTAAGAGTCTCATGCTCTACCGACTGAGCTAGCCGGGCTCCCACTTCAAGATGGTATGCAGACTAATCATTTTTTATGAAGGAAATCCATTCCTGGACAATTTTTGGGAGTTATTGCAGGTCTAATGCAAGATTAATCTCCATATTATGAGAGTCAATGCAATATTCAGGCAAAAATTACTCGTTTTCGCCCAACGTGGGGCTCAAACTCACGACCCTGAGATTAAGAGTCTCATGCTCTAGCGACTGAGCTAGCCGGGCTCCCTCCTTAAGACAGTATGCAGACCAATCCCTTTTTGTGAAAAAAATCAAATCCTGGATATTCCTCTACTCTTGTTTTGCAAGGAAAGCCAGATTTATACATCCTTCAGAGGACAGAGTGTCAAAAAAAATAAGAGAAAATGAAAATGGAAGTTGTGAGAACTTCATTTTGAGATTGCAGAAGAATTCAAATTCCTCTCACATGCTAAAGAATACCTCAACCCTTTTGATTAAACCACTTTAGTTGTTATATTGAGACCATATTTGAAAGCCATCTGTGATTTTTCTGTTCTTACTCTGCAATGACCATGGGCAATGACAAGTTAAAAATAAAATGTATGCAAATTTTATAATGGAGAATGCGGGCATCGATCCCGCTACCTCTCGCATGCTAAGCGAGCACTCTACCATTTGAGCTAATTCCCCTGTGTGTTTAATCTGCATAACATGAAAAAAGTAACCTCACTGCCTTCCACACTTTATTTGCAGTCCAATTGCCCATAACAGTGTTCAGTTCACTCCTAACTTATGCCTTACCTCCACTTATGGGATGTTTTACAGTTCAGGTTGGCCTGTTTACTACTCGAATATGAGTGATATTGTGGTGTGTTCATCTAGACTCATACCCTACCTAATCTTGAAGTTAAATTTCCCACCAATGAGAAACCAAGGGAGATACCATTTTTGATAGTTATTGCATGTCTAATGCAAGAATAATCACCAGATTATGAGAGTCCAGCAAAAATTACTCATTTTCGCCCAACGTGGGGCTCGAACCCACGACCCTGAGATTAAGCGTCTCATGCTCTACCGACTGAGCTAGCCGGGCTCCCACTTCAAGATGGTATGCAGACTAATCATTTTTTATGAGGGAAATCCATTCCTGGACAATTTTTGGGAGTTATTGCAGGTCTAATGCAAGATTAATCTCCATATTATGAGAGTCAATGCAATATTCAGGAAAAAATTACTCGTTTTCGCCCAACGTGGGGCTCTAACCCACGACCCTGAGATTAAGAGTCTCATGCTCTACCGACTGAGCGAGCCGGGCTCCCTCCTTAAGACAGTATGCAGACCAATCCCTTTTTGTGAAAAAAATCAAATCCTGGATATTCCTCTACTCTTGTTTTGCAAGAAACGCCAGATTTATACATCCTTCAGAGGACAGAGTGTCAAAAAAAATAAGAGAAAATGAAAACGGAAGTTGTGAGAACTTCATTTTGAGATTGCATAAGAATTCAAATTCCTCTCACATGCTAAAGAATACCTGAACCCTTTTGATTAAACCACTTTAGTTGTTATAATGAGACCATATTTGAAAGCAATCTGTGATTTTTCTGTTCTTACTCTGCAATGACCTTGGCAATGACAAGTTAAAAATAAAATGTATGCAAATTTTATAATGGAGAATGCGGGCATCAACCACGCTACCTCTCGCATGCTAAGCGAGCGCTCTACCATTTGAGCTAATTCCCCTGAGTGTTTAATCTGCATAACATGAAAAAAGTAACCTCACTGCCTTCCACACTTTATTTGCAGTCCAATTGCCCATAACAGTGTTCAGTTCACTCCTAACTTATGCCTTACCTCCACTTATGGGATGTTTTACAGTTCAGGTTGGCCTGTTTACTACTCGAATATGAGTGATATTGTGGAGTGTTCATCTAGACTCATACCCTACCTAATCTTGAAGTTAAATTTCCCACCAATGAGAAACCAAGGGAGATACCATTTTTGATAGTTATTGCATGTCTAATGCAAGAATAATCACCAGATTATGAGAGTCCAGCAAAAATTACTCATTTTCGCCCAACGTGGGGCTCAAACCCACGACCCTGAGATTAAGAGTCTCATGCTCTACCGACTGAGCTAGCCGGGCTCCCACTTCAAGATGGTATGCAGACTAATCATTTTTTATGAAGGAAATCCATTCCTGGACAATTTTTGGGAGTTATTGCAGGTCTAATGCAAGATTAATCTCCATATTATGAGAGTCAATGCAATATTCAGGCAAAAATTACTCGTTTTCGCCCAACGTGGGGCTCGAACCCACGACCCTGAGATTAAGAGTCTCATTCTCTACCGACTGAGCTAGCCGGGCTCCCTCCTTAAGACAGTATGCAGACCAATCCCTTTTTGTGAAGAAAATCAAATCCTGGATATTCCTCTACTCTTGTTTTGCAAGGAAAGCCTGATTTATACATCCTTCAGAGGACAGAGTGTCAAAAAAAAATAAGAGAAAATGAAAACGGAAGTTGTGAGAACTTCATTTTGAGATTGCACAAGAATTCAAATTCCTCTCACATGCTAAAGAATACCTGAACCCTTTTGATTAAACCACTTTAGTTGTTATAATGAGACCATATTTGAAAGCCATCTGTGATTTTTCTGTTCTTACTCTGCAATGACCATGGGCAATGACAAGTTAAAAATAAAATGTATGCAAATTTTATAATGGAGAATGCGGGCATCAACCCCGCTACCTCTTGCATGCTAAGCGAGCGCTCTACCATTTGAGCTAATTCCCCTGAGTGTTTAATCTGCATAACATGAAAAAAGTAACCTCACTGCCTTCCACACTTTATTTGCAGTCCAATTGCCCATAACAGTGTTCAGTTCACTCCTAACTTATGCCTTACCTCCACTTATGGGATGTTTTACAGTTCAGGTTGGCCTGTTTACTACTCGAATATGAGTGATATTGTGGTGTGTTCATCTAGACTCATACCCTACCTAATCTTGAAGTTAAATTTCCCACCAATGAGAAACCAAGGGAGATACCATTTTTGATAGTTATTGCTTGTCTAATGCAAGAATAATCACCAGATTATGAGAGTCCAGCAAAAATTACTCATTTTCGCCCGACGTGGGGCTCGAACCCACGACCCTGAGATTAAGAGTCTCATGCTCTACCGACTGAGCTAGCCGGGCTCCCACTTCAAGATGGTATGCAGACTAATCATTTTTTATGAAGGAAATCCATTCCTGGACAATTTTTGGGAGTTATTGCAGGTCTAATGCAAGATTAATCTCCATATTATGAGAGTCAATGCAATATTCAGGCAAAAATTACTCATTTTTACCCAACGTGGGGCTCAAACCCACGACCCTGAGATTAAGAGTCTCATGCTCTACCGACTGAGCTAGCCGGGCTCCCTCCTTAAGACAGTATGCAGACCAATCCCTTTTTGTGAAGAAAATCAAATCCTGGATATTCCTCTACTCTTGTTTTGCAAGGAAAGCCTGATTTATACATCCTTCAGAGGACAGAGTGTCAAAAAAAATAAGAGAAAATGAAAATGGAAGTTGTGAAAACTTCATTTTGAGATTGCATAAGAATTCAAATTCCTCTCACATGCTAAAGAATACCTGAACCCTTTTGATTAAACCACTTTAGTTGTTATAATGAGACCATATTTGAAAGCCATCTGTGATTTTTCTGTTCTTACTCTGCAATGACCATGGGCAATGACAAGTTAAAAATAAAATGTATGCAAATTTTATAATGGAGAATGCGGGCATCAACCCCGCTACCTCTTGCATGCTAAGCGAGCGCTCTACCATTTGAGCTAATTCCCCTGAGTGTTTAATCTGCATAACATGAAAAAAGTAACCTCACTGCCTTCCACACTTTATTTGCAGTCCAATTGCCCATAACAGTGTTCAGTTCACTCCTAACTTATGCCTTACCTCCACTTATGGGATGTTTTACAGTTCAGGTTGGCCTGTTTACTACTCGAATATGAGTGATATTGTGGTGTGTTCATCTAGACTCATACCCTACCTAATCTTGAAGTTAAATTTCCCACCAATGAGAAACTAAGGGAGATACCATTTTTGATAGTTATTGCTTGTCTAATGCAAGAATAATCACCAGATTATGAGAGTCCAGCAAAAATTACTCATTTTCGCCCGACGTGGGGCTCGAACCCACGACCCTGAGATTAAGAGTCTCATGCTCTACCGACTGAGCTAGCCGGGCTCCCACTTCAAGATGGTATGCAGACTAATCATTTTTTATGAAGGAAATCCATTCCTGGACAATTTTTGGGAGTTATTGCAGGTCTAATGCAAGATTAATCTCCATATTATGAGAGTCAATGCAATATTCAGGCAAAAATTACTCATTTTTGCCCAACGTGGGGCTCAAACCCACGACCCTGAGATTAAGAGTCTCATGCTCTACCGACTGAGCTAGCCGGGCTCCCTCCTTAAGACAGTATGCAGACCAATCCCTTTTTGTGAAGAAAATCAAATCCTGGATATTCCTCTACTCTTGTTTTGCAAGGAAAGCCTGATTTATACATCCTTCAGAGGACAGAGTGTCAAAAAAAATAAGAGAAAATGAAAATGGAAGTTGTGAAAACTTCATTTTGAGATTGCATAAGAATTCAAATTCCTCTCACATGCTAAAGAATACCTGAACCCTTTTGATTAAACCACTTTAGTTGTTATAATGAGACCATATTTGAAAGCCATCTGTGATTTTTCTGTTCTTACTCTGCAATGACCTTGGCAATGACAAGTTAAAAATAAAATGTATGCAAATTTTATAATGGAGAATGCGGGCATCGAGCCCGCTACCTCTCGCATGATAAGCGAGCGCTTTACTATTTGAGCTAATTCCCCTGTGTGTTTAATCTGCATAACATGAAAAAAGTAACCTTACTGCGTTCCACACTTTATTTGAAGTCCAATTGCCCATAACAGTGTTCAGTTCACTCCTAACTTATGCCTTACCTCCACTTATGGGATGTTTTACAGTTCAGGTTGGCCTGTTTACTACTCGAATATGAGTGATATTGCGCTGTGTTCATCTAGACTCATACCCTAGCTAATCTTGAAGTTAAATTTCCCACCAATGAGAAACCAAGGGAGATACCATTTCTGATAGTTATTGCATGTCTAATGCAAGAATATTCACCAGATTATGAGAGTCAATGCAATAATCCAGCAAAAATTACTCATTTTCGCCCAACGTGGGGCTCGAACCCACGACCCTGAGATTAAGAGTCTCATGCTCTAGCGACTGAGCTAGCCGGGCTCCCTCCTTAAGACAGTATGCAGACCTATCCCTTTTTGTGAAAAAAATCAAATCCTGGATATTCCTCTACTCTTGTTTTGCAAGGAAAGCCAGATTTATACATCCTTCAGAGGACAGAGTGTCAAAAAAAATAAGAGAAAATGAAAATGGAAGTTGTGAGAACTTCATTTTGAGATTGCATAAGAATTCAAATTTCTCTCACATGCTAAAGAATACCTGAACCCTTTTGATTAAACCACTTTAGTTGTTATAATGAGACCATATTTGAAAGCCATCTGTGATTTTTCTGTTCTTACTCTGCAATGACCATGGGCAATGACAAGTTAAAAATAAAATGTATGCAAATTTTATAATGGAGAATGCGGGCATCGATCCCGCTACCTCTCGCATGCTAAGCGAGCGCTCTACCATTTGAGCTAATTCCCCTGTGTGTTTAATCTGCATAACATGAAAAAAGTAACCTCACTGCCTTCCACACTTTATTTGAAGTCCAATTGCCCATAAAAGTGTTCAGTTCACTCCTAACTTATGCCTTACCTCCACTTATGGGATGTTTTACAGTTCAGGTTGGCCTGTTTACTACTCGAATATGAGTGATATTGTGGTGTGTTCATCTAGACTCATACCCTACCTAATCTTGAAGTTAAATTTCCCACCAATGAGAAACCAAGGGAGATACCATTTTTGATAGTTATTGCATGTCTAATGCAAGAATATTCACCAGATTATGAGGATCCAGCAAAAATTACTCATTTTCGCCCAACGTGGAGCTCGAACCCACGACCCTGAGATTAAAAGTCTCATGCTCTACCGACTGAGCTAGCCGGGCTCCCACTTCAAGATGGTATGCGGACTAATCATTTTTTATGATGGAAATCCATTCCTGGACAATTTTTGGGAGTTATTGCACGTCTAATGCAAGATTAATCTCCATATTATGAGAGTCAATGCAATATTCAGGCAAAAATTACTCGTTTTCGCCCAACGTGGGGCTCGAACCCACGACCCTGAGATTAAGAGTCTCATGCTCTACCGACTGAGCTAGCCGGGCTCCCTCCTTAAGACAGTATGCAGACCAATCCCTTTTTGTGAAGAAAATCAAATCCTGGATATTCCTCTACTCTTGTTTTGCAAGGAAAGCCTGATTTATACATCCTTCAGAGGACAGAGTGTCAAAAAAAATAAGAGAAAATGAAAATGGAAGTTGTGAGAACTTCATTTTGAGATTGCATAAGAATTCAAATTCCTCTCACATGCTAAAGAATACCTGAACCCTTTTGATTAAACCACTTTAGTTGTTATAATGAGACCATATTTGAAAGCCATCTGTGATTTTTCTGTTCTTACTCTGCAATGACCATGGGCAATGACAAGTTAAAAATAAAATGTATGCAAATTTTATAATGGAGAATGCGGGCATCGATCCCACTACCTCTCGCATGCTAAGCGAGCGCTTTACTATTTGAGCTAATTCCCCTGTGTGTTTAATCTGCATAACATGAAAAAAGTAACCTTACTGCGTTCCACACTTTATTTGAAGTCCAATTGCCCATAACAGTGTTCAGTTCACTCCTAACTTACGCCTTACCTCCACTTATGGGATGTTTTACAGTTCAGGTTGGCCTGTTTACTACTCGAATATGAGTGATATTGCGCTGTGTTCATCTAGACTCATACCCTAGCTAATCTTGAAGTTAAATTTCCCACCAATGAGAAACCAAGGGAGATACCATTTCTGATAGTTATTGCATGTCTAATGCAAGAATATTCACCAGATTATGAGAGTCAATGCAATAATCCAGCAAAAATTACTCATTTTCGCCCAACGTGGGGCTCGAACCCACGACCCTGAGATTAAGAGTCTCATGCTCTACCGACTGAGCTAGCCGGGCTCCCACTTCAGGATGGTATGCAGACTAATCATTTTTTATGAAGGAAATCCATTCCTGGACAATTTTTGGGAGTTATTGCAGGTCTAATGCAAGATTAATCTCCATATTATGAGAGTCAATGCAATATTCAGGCAAAAATTACTCGTTTTCGCCCAACGTGGGGCTCGAACCCACGACCCTGAGATTAAGAGTCTCATGCTCTACCGACTGAGCTAGCCGGGCTCCCTCCTTAAGACAGTATGCAGACCAATCCCTTTTTGTGAAGAAAATCAAATCCTGGATATTCCTCTACTCTTGTTTTGCAAGGAAAGCCTGATTTATACATCCTTCAGAGGACAGAGTGTCAAAAAAAATAAGAGAAAATGAAAACGGAAGTTGTGAGAACTTCATTTTGAGATTGCATAAGAATTCAAATTCTTCTCACATGCTAAAGAATACCTGAACCCTTTTGATTAAACCACTTTAGTTGTTATAATGAGACCATATTTGAAAGCCATCTGTGATTTTTCTGTTCTTACTCTGCAATGACCATGGGCAATGACAAGTTAAAAATAAAATGTATGCAAATTTTATAATGGAGAATGCGGGCATCAACCCCGCTACCTCTTGCATGCTAAGCGAGCACTCTACCATTTGAGCTAATTCCCCTGAGTGTTTAATCTGCATAACATGAAAAAAGTAACCTCACTGCCTTCCACACTTTATTTGCAGTCCAATTGCCCATAACAGTGTTCAGTTCACTCCTAATTTATGCCTTACCTCCACTTATGGGATGTTTTACAGTTCAGGTTGGCCTGTTTACTACTCGAATATGAGTGATATTGTGGTGTGTTCATCTAGACTCATACCCTACCTAATCTTGAAGTTAAATTTCCCACCAATGAGAAACCAAGGGAGATAAAATTTTTGATAGTTATTGCATGTCTAATGCAAGAATAATCACCAGATTATGAGAGTCCAGCAAAAATTACTCATTTTCGCCCGACGTGGGGCTCGAACCCACGACCCTGAGATTAAGAGTCTCATGCTCTACCGACTGAGCTAGCCGGGCTCCCACTTCAAGATGGTATGCAGACTAATCATTTTTTATGAAGGAAATCCATTCCTGGACAATTTTTGGGAGTTATTGCAGGTCTAATGCAAGATTAATCTCCATATTATGAGAGTCAATGCAATATTCAGGCAAAAATTACTCATTTTTGCCCAACGTGGGGCTCAAACCCACGACCCTGAGATTAAGAGTCTCATGCTCTACCGACTGAGCTAGCCGGGCTCCCTCCTTAAGACAGTATGCAGACCAATCCCTTTTTGTGAAGAAAATCAAATCCTGGATATTCCTCTACTCTTGTTTTGCAAGGAAAGCCTGATTTATACATCCTTCAGAGGACAGAGTGTCAAAAAAAATAAGAGAAAATGAAAATGGAAGTTGTGAAAACTTCATTTTGAGATTGCATAAGAATTCAAATTCCTCTCACATGCTAAAGAATACCTGAACCCTTTTGATTAAACCACTTTAGTTGTTATAATGAGACCATATTTGAAAGCCATCTGTGATTTTTCTGTTCTTACTCTGCAATGACCTTGGCAATGACAAGTTAAAAATAAAATGTATGCAAATTTTATAATGGAGAATGCGGGCATCGAGCCCGCTACCTCTCGCATGATAAGCGAGCGCTTTACTATTTGAGCTAATTCCCCTGTGTGTTTAATCTGCATAACATGAAAAAAGTAACCTTACTGCGTTCCACACTTTATTTGAAGTCCAATTGCCCATAACAGTGTTCAGTTCACTCCTAACTTATGCCTTACCTCCACTTATGGGATGTTTTACAGTTCAGGTTGGCCTGTTTACTACTCCAATATGAGTGATATTGCGCTGTGTTCATCTAGACTCATACCCTAGCTAATCTTGAAGTTAAATTTCCCACCAATGAGAAACCAAGGGAGATACCATTTCTGATAGTTATTGCATGTCTAATGCAAGAATATTCACCAGATTATGAGAGTCAATGCAATAATCCAGCAAAAATTACTCATTTTCGCCCAACGTGGGGCTCTAACCCACGACCCTGAGATTAAGAGTCTCATGCTCTACCGACTGAGCTAGACGGGCTCCCACTTCAAGATGGTATGCAGACTAATCATTTTTTATGAAGGAAATCCATTCCTGGACAATTTTTGGGAGTTATTGCAGGTCTAATGCAAGATTAATCTCCATATTATGAGAGTCAATGCAATATTCAGGCAAAAATTACTCGTTTTCGCCCAACGTGGGGCTCGAACCCACGACCCTGAGATTAAGAGTCTCATGCTCTACCGACTGAGCTAGCCGGGCTCCCTCCTTAAGACAGTATGCAGACCAATCCCTTTTTGTGAAGAAAATCAAATCCTGGATATTCCTCTACTCTTGTTTTGCAAGGAAAGCCTGATTTATACATCCTTCAGAGGACAGAGTGTCAAAAAAAAATAAGAGAAAATGAAAATGGAAGTTGTGAGAACTTCATTTTGAGATTGCATAAGAATTCAAATTCCTCTCACATGCTAAAGAATACCTGAACCCTTTTGATTAAACCACTTTAGTTGTTATAATGAGACCATATTTGAAAGCCATCTGTGATTTTTCTGTTCTTACTCTGCAATGACCATGGGCAATGACAAGTTAAAAATAAAATGTATGCAAATTTTATAATGGAGAATGCGGGCATCGATCCCGCTACCTCTCGCATGCTAAGCGAGCGCTTTACTATTTGAGCTAATTCCCCTGTGTGTTTAATCTGCATAACATGAAAAAAGTAACCTTACTGCGTTCCACACTTTATTTGAAGTCCAATTGCCCATAACAGTGTTCAGTTCACTCCTAATTTATGCCTTACCTCCACTTATGGGATGTTTTACAGTTCAGGTTGGCCTGTTTACTACTCGAATATGAATGATATTGCGCTGTGTTCATCTAGACTCATACCCTAGCTAATCTTGAAGTTAAATTTCCCACCAATGAGAAACCAAGGGAGATACCATTTCTGATAGTTATTGCATGTCTAATGCAAGAATATTCACCAGATTATGAGAGTCAATGCAATAATCCAGCAAAAATTACTCATTTTCGCCCAACGTGGGGCTCGAACCCACAACCCTGAGATTAAGAGTCTCATGCTCTACCGACTGAGGTAGCCGGGCTCCCACTTCAAGATGGTATGCAGACTAATCATTTTTTATGAAGGAAATCCATTCCTGGACAACTTTTGGGAGTTATTGCAGGTCTAATGCAAGATTAATCTCCATATTATGAGAGTCAATGCAATATTCAGGCAAAAATTACTCGTTTTCGCCCAACGTGGAGCTCGAACCCACGACCCTGAGATTAAGAGTCTCATGCTCTACCGACTGAGCTAGCCGGGCTCCCTCCTTAAGACAGTATGCAGACCAATCCCTTTTTGTGAAAAAAATCAAATCCTGGATATTCCTCTACTCTTGTTTTGCAAGGAACGCCAGATTTATACATCCTTCAGAGGAAAGAGTGTCAAAAAAAATAAGAGAAAATGAAAATGGAAGTTGTGAGAACTTCATTTTGAGATTGCATAAGAATTCAAATTCCTCTCACATGCTAAAGAATACCTGAACCCTTTTGATTAAACCACTTTAGTTGTTATAATGAGACCATATTTGAAAGCCATCTGTGATTTTTCTGTTCTTACTCTGCAATGACCATGGGCAATGACAAGTTAAAAATAAAATGTATGCAAATTTTATAATGGAGAATGCGGGCATCGATCCCGCTACCTCTCGCATGCTAAGCGAGCGCTCTACCATTTGAGCTAATTCCCCTGTGTGTTTAATCTGCATAACATGAAAAAAGTAACCTCACTGCCTTCCACACTTTATTTGCAGTCCAATTGCCCATAACAGTGTTCAGTTCACTCCTAACTTATGCCTTACCTCCACTTATGGGATGTTTTACAGTTCAGGTTGGCCTGTTTACTACTCGAATATGAGTGATATTGTGGTGTGTTCATCTAGACTCATACCCTACCTAATCTTGAAGTTAAATTTCCCACCAATGAGAAACCAAGGGAGATACCATTTTTGATAGTTATTGCATGTCTAATGCAAGAATAATCACCAGATTATGAGAGTCCAGCAAAAATTACTCATTTTCGCCCAACGTGGGGCTCGAACCCACGACCCTGAGATTAAGAGTCTCATGCTCTACCGACTGAGCTAGCCGGGCTCCCACTTCAAGATGGTATGCAGACTAATCATTTTTTATGAAGGAAATCCATTCCTGGACAATTTTTGGGAGTTATTGCAGGTCTAATGCAAGATTAATCTCCATATTATGAGAGTCAATGCAATATTCAGGCAAAAATTACTCGTTTTCGCCCAACGTGGGGCTCGAACCCACGACCCTGAGATTAAGAGTCTCATGCTCTACCGACTGAGCTAGCCGGGCTCCCTCCTTAAGACAGTATGCAGACCAATCCCTTTTTGTGAAAAAAATCAAATCCTGGATATTCCTCTACTCTTGTTTTGCAAGGTAAGCCAGATTTATACATCCTTCAGAGGACAGAGTGTAAAAAAAAATAAGAGAAAATGAAAACGGAAGTTGTGAGAACTTCATTTTGAGATTGCATAAGAATTCAAATTCCTCTCACATGCTAAAGAATACCTGAACCCTTTTGATTAAACCACTTTAGTTGTTATAATGAGACCATATTTGAAAGCCATCTGTGATTTTTCTGTTCTTACTCTGCAATGACCATGGGCAATGACAAGTTAAAAATAAAATGTATGCAAATTTTATAATGGAGAATGCGGGCATCGATCCCGCTACCTCTCGCATGCTAAGCGAGCGCTCTACCATTTGAGCTAATTCCCCTTTGTGTTTAATCTGCATAACATGAAAAAAGTAACCTCACTGCCTTCCACACTTTATTTGAAGTCCAATAGCCCATAACAGTGTTCAGTTCACTCCTAACTTATGCCTTACCTCCACTTATGGGATGTTTTACAGTTCAGGTTGGCCTGTTTACTACTCGAATATGAGTGATATTGTGGTGTGTTCATCTAGACTCATACCCTACCTAATTTTGAAGTTAAATTTCCCACCAATGAGAAACCAAGGGAGATACCATTTTTGATAGTTATTGCATGTCTAATGCAAGAATAATCACCAGATTATGAGAGTCCAGCAAAAATTACTCATTTTCGCCCAACGTGGGGCTCAAACCCACGACCCTGAAATTAAGAGTCTCATGCTCTACCGACTGAGCTAGCCGGGCTCCCACTTCAAGATGGTATGCAGACTAATCATTTTTTATGAAGGAAATCCATTCCTGGACAATTTTTGGGAGTTATTGCAGGTCTAATGCAAGATTAATCTCCATATTATGAGAGTCAATGCAATATTCAGGCAAAAATTACTCGTTTTCGCCCAACGTGGGGCTCGAACCCAGGACCCTGAGATTAAGAGTCTCATGCTCTACCGACTGAGCTAGCCGGGCTCCCTCATTAAGACAGTATGCAGACCAATCCCTTTTTGTGAAGAAAATCAAATCCTGGATATTCCTCTACTCTTGTTTTGCAAGGAAAGCCTGATTTATACATCCTTCAGAGGACAGAGTGTCAAAAAAAAATAAGAGAAAATGAAAATGGAAGTTGTGAGAACTTCATTTTGAGATTGCATAAGAATTCAAATTCCTCTCACATGCTAAAGAATACCTGAACCCTTTTGATTAAACCACTTTAGTTGTTATAATGAGACCATATTTGAAAGCCATCTGTGATTTTTCTGTTCTTACTCTGCAATGACCATGGGCAATGACAAGTTAAAAATAAAATGTATGCAAATTTTATAATGGAGAATGCGGGCATCGATCCCGCTACCTCTCGCATGCTAAGCGAGCGCTCTACCATTTGAGCTAATTCCCCTGTGTGTTTAATCTGCATAACATGAAAAAAGTAACCTCACTGCCTTCCACACTTTATTTGAAGTCCAATTGCCCATAACAGTGTTCAGTTCACTCCTAACTTATGCCTTACCTCCACTTATGGGATGTTTTACAGTTCAGGTTGGCCTGTTTACTACTCGATTATGAGTGATATTGTGGTGTGTTCATCTAGACCAGAGGTCTTCAAACTTTTTGATGCCGAGACCCCCCTGTCAAACATTTTTAGATGTAAGGACCCATTCCTGGTCAAAATGTCTAGAACTTGGTACTCACCATCATCGGCAACCAAAAACGCCCCCAATTCCCATGACAAATCATTTTACGGTTTGGAAATAGAATTAAACAGTGTTTAGCAAAACCAATGGTTTGTGGGTGACTGTGATACGTAGTCTTTTGGGTTTTGTTATTTGTTTCGGTTTTTGGTAACCATCTTGCCCAAGTGAACAATAAATTCTGAAGGCCACGAGAAAATGCCAAGAGGTTAGCTGCCTCGGTGTCCAGTCACCTAGGCTATAATTATGTTCACGTGGTATAAGTACGGCCATGTGGTATGCCCTTGTGATTTGTGTGTTTGGGCTATACTCAAAGGTCACCTTGAAGCAGACTACCTATGCTCACGGTGCATCTCTTGGCCCTAGCAGGTGACCTATGACCTCTCTCACGTCAGTGCCCCTAGAAGTGCCCTTCTTTGCGGGCCATACGTTCAGTACAGTGGGAGGCTTAGTGTCTGGAAGGAGAATGACATCCATTGTGAACATGACATGTGTGCCCATGCACTTGAAGCAGGACAATATGTTGCATGGTCAGACTGGCTCAACTGAGCCTTCGTCTTGGGAAGGCCTTCACAGGGTGAGGGTCAGAAGAGAGGCTGTGAAATGTAGCAAAATACACTCGTCTAGAAATGTAAATCAAAAGACACCTGTTTGCATTTTTTGGGTGATGTTCCTTGTACCCAGAGCCACCTACCAACCACAGGTAATTTAACAGAGAGGTAAACTAAATTATTCAAGATCACACAGGCTGTCGGCGAGGAGCTGGGTCTCCTCCAAATCAGCACAGACAGTGATTCTGTGAGAGCCTGACCTTGACATGAGACAGACAGCTGTTTACCGCACCCCATTGTTTCCTCCTTCTCCCCTCCCGGTACCTGGTTGATTAATGGTAGCATGTGTTCAATATGAGCTGAAGACTCATAAAGCATTCACTTCTGCAGTGTCAACGATATTTTGTTGAAAACTGTATTACAGCCACAAAGAATGGAAGGTGTACACAGTCTTCACCCTTTATGCTTTCCAGCACGACTGCTCATCCCTGTCTGGTAAAGCTGATATGAACTGGTTCACAATTCCATGCATTAATTCCCCATGTTAAAAATAAATGCAAACAATGTTAAAATAGCTCAATTTGAAATACCATGCCCAAGTGTTTGCAGAGTTCTACACATGAACAAATGGCCAGCACTTTTCTTTGAAAATTGTGGCAACCGTAGTTGAACAAAGGCATCATATTAAACTGCTGCTACAAGAATGAAAATGGAAAGCAAACTGAAAATAAACATTTGAAAGTCATAAAAATGAACTGGATCCTTTCCCCCAACCCTGGAGTTTATATTGAAGTACATTTCAGATTCCAGGCCCCATGTGAGACCTAGATGTTTGATCTACACAAATCAATTAAAAAAAAGTTATAAATTTGAGTGCTTGTTAAAATTTCCTGTGAGGAGGCTGGTAGGGAGATTCAGTAAGTAAATGTGGTTTATCCTAATCTGCTCCAAATTAAGACGATTTAGTGGGCATCATAATAGTACCATCATAACCCACACCGCTCATATGTGGTGCTGCTTATTTGAGCAAAGACTGCACAACCAAATGTGTTTAATAATATTGGAATTATGTAGGCTTTACCATGTAATATTTTGATGCTGTAAAAATATTTGGCTTTGTCAATTATTGAAAAAAATCTATTTTCCGTTCAGACAAATAACATGAGCATTGACACTTTCATTTAAACATGCTGCCTGAATTTTTCTTTGCAGTGATATTTAAACAAACGTAAAAGCAATGATGTTTCAGACATCAACTTTGTCATCTTCAGTAGTCCATTCAATGCACTTATCTAATAAACAAGTTAGTCTCAAAAAGATTAGTTGAAAAGTAAAAACATATATATGTATATCTTCATTTTGCTTAGTTCACATCTTTCCAAGCATTTCACTGTGAATGCCCATTGTCAGCAGCATCAAGCCCCACACGGACGTGCAGTGTTTAAAGACTAACATTCTCTCTTCCATTCTGTTTCTCTGGAGCAATAAATTAAACCGAGCACAGAGTTCAGGCGCATAAATAAATAGACACAAATGAAGGAAATGATAAAAACGGACAGAACACAGAAAATAAAAATTAACCGGAGCCTATGCTCAAATCCCCTCATGGCTCAATCAGGGAAACAAATGCAAATCTGTGTGCGCAAGATAGTTTCACTGAAAGTCTGCAGTGGGGAAGAGGCTACCTAATTAAACTGGGAAGCTTTGGGTTGCCTTGGAAAACAGTCGGAAGTAACAAGGAGAGCCAAATGAAGAGGCAGCAGCCAGCCACAAAGCAGGACACGAGGGGAAAGCAGGGATGGCCAAGGAAGGCAGCAGTGATGGCGTGGAATATTGCAGAACTCCCTCGCGTACTGGCTGCATTGCAAATATTCTGGTCCATCTTTATCGACAAAGTTTGCGGGCATTTCCTGGTATGCGTGCTGCAGTCTCTCTGATTGGAGGACAGGTTTTGATGCCACATTATGATTGGCTTATTTTACCTAGTCCTCCAATCAGAGAGCCTCCTGAGATGCAAGTATTTCTAATCCAAAACGAAGAGGAAACGTTTTGGATGCGAGGCAGAGATGAGGCTTTTGAATGCGCGACCCCCTTCTGATAACTCCACGGCCCCCCTGGGGGTCGCGACCCATAGTTTGAAGACCTCTGATCTAGACTCATACTCTACCTAATCTTGAAGTTAAATTTCCCACCAATGAGAAACCAAGGGAGATACCATTTTTGATAGTTATTGCATGTCTAATGCAAGAATAATCACCAGATTATGAGAGTCCAGCAAAAATTACTCATTTTCGCCCAACGTGGGGCTCGAACCCACGACCCTGAGATTAAGAGTCTCATGCTCTACCGACTGAGCTAGCCGGGCTCCCACTTCAAGATGGTATGCAGACTAATCATTTTTTATGAAGGAAATCCATTCCTGGACAATTTTTGGGAGTTATTGCAGGTCTAATGCAAGATTAATCTCCATATTATGAGAGTCAATGCAATATTCAGGCAAAAATTACTCGTTTTCGCCCAACGTGGGGCTCGAACCCACGACCCTGAGATTAAGAGTCTCATGCTCTACCGACTGAGCTAGCCGGGCTCCCTCCTTAAGACAGTATGCAGACCAATCCCTTTTTGTGAAAAAAATCAAATCCTGGATATTCCTCTACTCTTGTTTTGCAAGGAAAGCCAGATTTATAAATCCTTCAGAGGACAGAGTGTAAAAAAAAATAAGAGAAAATGAAAATGGAAGTTGTGAGAACTTCATTTTGAGATTGCATAAGAATTCAAATTCCTCTCACATGCTAAAGAATACCTGAACCCTTTTGATTAAACCACTTTAGTTGTTATATTGAGACCATATTTGAAAGCCATCTGTGATTTTTCTGTTCTTACTCTGCAATGACCATGGGCAATGACAAGTTAAAAATAAAATGTATGCAAATTTTATAATGGAGAATGCGGGCATCGATCCCGCTACCTCTCGCATGCTAAGCGAGCACTCTACCATTTGAGCTAATTCCCTTGTGTGTTTAATCTGCATAACATGAAAAAAGTAACCTCACTGCCTTCCACACTTTATTTGCAGTCCAATTGCCCATAACAGTGTTCAGTTCACTCCTAACTTATGCCTTACCTCCACTTATGGGATGTTTTACAGTTCAGGTTGGCCTGTTTACTACTCGATTATGAGTGATATTGTGGTGTGTTCATCTAGACTCATACTCTACCTAATCTTGAAGTTAAATTTCCCACCAATGAGAAACCAAGGGAGATACCATTTTTGATAGTTATTGCATGTCTAATGCAAGAATAATCACCAGATTATGAGAGTCCAGCAAAAATTACTCATTTTAGCCCAACGTGGGGCTCGAACCCACGACCCTGAGATTAAGAGTCTCATGCTCTACCGACTGAGCTAGCCGGGCTCCCACTTCAAGATGGTATGAAGACTAATCATGTTTTATGAAGGAAATCCATTCCTGGACAATTTTTGGGAGTTATTGCAGGTCTAATGCAAGATTAATCTCCATATTATGAGAGTCAATGCAATATTCAGGCAAAAATTACTCGTTTTCGCCCAACGTGGGGCTCGAACCCACGACCCTGAGATTAAGAGTCTCATGCTCTACCGACTGAGCTAGCCGGGCTCCCTCCTTAAGACAGTTGCAGACCAATCCCTTTTTGTGAAGAAAATCAAATCCTGGATATTCCTCTACTCTTGTTTTGCAAGGAAAGCCTGATTTATACATCCTTCAGAGGACAGAGTGTGAAAAAAAATAAGAGAAAATGAAAATGGAAGTTGTGAAAACTTCATTTTGAGATTGCATAAGAATTCAAATTCCTCTCACATGCTAAAGAATACCTGAACCCTTTTGATTAAACAACTTTAGTTGTAATAATGAGACCATATTTGAAAGCCATTTGTGATTTTTCTGTTCTTACTCTGCAATGACCTTGGCAATGACAAGTTAAAAATAAAATGTATGCAAATTTTATAATGGAGAATGCGGGCATCAAGCCCGCTACCTCTCGCATGCTAAGCGAGCACTCTACCATTTGAGCTAATTCCCCTGTGTGTTTAATCTGCATAACATGAAAAAAGTAACCTCACTGCCTTCCACACTTTATTTGCAGTCCAATTGCCCATAACAGTGTTCAGTTCACTCCTAACTTAAGCCTTACCTCCACTTATGGGATGTTTTACAGTTCAGGTTGGCCTGTTTACTACTCGAATATGAGTGATATTGTGGTGTGTTCATCTAGACTCATACCCTACCTAATCTTGAAGTTAAATTTCCCACCAATGAGAAACCAAGGGAGATACCATTTTTGATAGTTATTGCATGTCTAATGCAAGAATAATCACCAGATTATGAGAGTCCAGCAAAAATTACTCATTTTCGCCCAACGTGGGGCTCAAACCCACGACCCTGAGATTAAGAGTCTCATGCTCTACCGACTGAGCTAGCCGGGCTCCCACTTCAAGATGGTATGCAGACTAATCATTTTTTATGAAGGAAATCCATTCCTGGACAATTTTTGGGAGTTATTGCAGGTCTAATGCAAGATTAATCTCCATATTATGAGAGTCAATGCAATATTCAGGCAAAAATTACTCGTTTTCGCCCAACGTGGAGCTCGAACCCACGACCCTGAGATTAAGAGTCTCATGCTCTACCGACTGAGCTAGCCGGGCTCCCTCCTTAAGACAGTATGCAGACCAATCCCTTTTTGTGAAAAAAAATCAAATCCTGGATATTCCTCTACTCTTGTTTTGCAAGGTAAGCCAGATTTATACATCCTTCAGAGGACAGAGTGTAAAAAAAAATAAGAGAAAATGAAAATGGAAGTTGTGAGAACTTCATTTTGAGATTGCATAAGAATTCAAATTCCTCTCACATGCTAAAGAATACCTGAACCCTTTTGATTAAACCACTTTAGTTGTTATAATGAGACCATATTTGAAAGCCATCTGTGATTTTTCTGTTCTTACTCTGCAATGACCATGGGCAATGACAAGTTAAAAATAAAATGTATGCAAATTTTATAATGGAGAATGCGGGCATCGATCCCGCTACCTCTCGCATGCTAAGCGAGCGCTCTACCATTTGAGCTAATTCCCCTTTGTGTTTAATCTGCATAACATGAAAAAAGTAACCTCACTGCCTTCCACACTTTATTTGAAGTCCAATTGCCCATAACAGTGTTCAGTTCACTCCTAACTTATGCCTTACCTCCACTTATGGGATGTTTTACAGTTCAGGTTGGCCTGTTTACTACTCGAATATGAGTGATATTGTGGTGTGTTCATCTAGACTCATACCCTACCTAATCTTGAAGTTAAATTTCCCACCAATGAGAAACCAAGGGAGATACCATTTTTGATAGTTATTGCATGTCTAATGCAAGAATAATCACCAGATTATGAGAGTCCAGCAAAAATTACTCATTTTCGCCCAACGTGGGGCTCAAACCCACGACCCTGAGATTAAGAGTCTCATGCTCTACCGACTGAGCTAGCCGGGCTCCCACTTCAAGATGGTATGCAGACTAATCATTTTTTATGAAGGAAATCCATTCCTGGACAATTTTTGGGAGTTATTGCAGGTCTAATGCAAGATTAATCTCCATATTATGAGAGTCAATGCAATATTCAGGCAAAAATTACTCGTTTTCGCCCAACGTGGGGCTCGAACCCACGACCCTGAGATTAAGAGTCTCATGCTCTACCGACTGAGCTAGCCGGGCTCCCTCCTTAAGACAGTATGCAGACCAATCCCTTTTTGTGAAGAAAATCAAATCCTGGATATTCCTCTACTCTTGTTTTGCAAGGAAAGCCTGATTTATACATCCTTCAGAGGACAGAGTGTCAAAAAAAAATAAGAGAAAATGAAAACGGAAGTTGTGAGAACTTCATTTTGAGATTGCATAAGAATTCAAATTCCTCTCACATGCTAAAGAATACCTGAACCCTTTTGATTAAACCACTTTAGTTGTTATAATGAGACCATATTTGAAAGCCATCTGTGATTTTTCTGTTCTTACTCTGCAATGACCATGGGCAATGACAAGTTAAAAATAAAATGTATGCAAATTTTATAATGGAGAATGCGGGCATCGATCCCGCTACCTCTCGCATGCTAAGCGAGCGCTCTACCATTTGAGCTAATTCCCCTGTGTGTTTAATCTGCATAACATGAAAAAAGTAACCTCACTGCCTTCCACACTTTATTTGAAGTCCAATTGCCCATAACAGTGTTCAGTTCACTCCTAACTTATGCCTTACCTCCACTTATGGGATGTTTTACAGTTCAGGTTGGCCTGTTTACTACACGTATATGAGTGATATTGCGCTGTGTTCATCTAGACTCATACCCTAGCTAATCTTGAAGTTAAATTTCCCACCAATGAGAAACCAAGGGAGATACCATTTCTGATAGTTATTGCATGTCTAATGCAAGAATATTCACCAGATTATGAGAGTCAATGCAATAATCCAGCAAAAATTACTCATTTTCGCCCAACGTGGGGCTCAAACCCACGACCCTGAGATTAAGAGTCTCATGCTCTACCGACTGAGCTAGCCGGGCTCCCACTTCAAGATGGTATGCAGACTAATCATTTTTTATGAAGGAAATCCATTCCTGGACAATTTTTGGGAGTTATTGCAGGTCTAATGCAAGATTAATCTCCATATTATGAGAGTCAATGCAATATTCAGGCAAAAATTACTCGTTTTCGCCCAACGTGGAGCTCGAACCCACGACCCTGAGATTAAGAGTCTCATGCTCTACCGACTGAGCTAGCCGGGCTCCCTCCTTAAGACAGTATGCAGACCAATCCCTTTTTGTGAAAAAAAATCAAATCCTGGATATTCCTCTACTCTTGTTTTGCAAGGAAAGCCAGATTTATACATCCTTCAGAGGACAGAGTGTCAAAAAAAATAAGAGAAAATGAAAATGGAAGTTGTGAGAACTTCATTTTGAGATTGCATAAGAATTCAAATTCCTCTCACATGCTAAAGAATACCTGAACCCTTTTGATTAAACCACTTTAGTTGTTATAATGAGACCATATTTGAAAGCCATCTGTGATTTTTCTGTTCTTACTCTGCAATGACCATGGGCAATGACAAGTTAAAAATAAAATGTATGCAAATTTTATAACGGAGAATGCGGGCATCGATCCCGCTACCTCTCGCATGCTAAGCGAGCGCTCTACCATTTGAGCTAATTCCCCTGTGTGTTTAATCTGCATAACATGAAAAAAGTAACCTCACTGCCTTCCACACTTTATTTGAAGTCCAATTGCCCATAACAGTGTTCAGTTCACTCCTAACTTATGCCTTACCTCCACTTATGGGATGTTTTACAGTTCAGGTTGGCCTGTTTACTACTCGATTATGAGTGATATTGTGGTGTGTTCATCTAGACTCATACTCTACTCCTAATCTTGAAGTTAAATTTCCCACCAATGAGAAACCAAGGGAGATACCATTTTTGATAGTTATTGCATGTCTAATGCAAGAATAATCACCAGATTATGAGAGTCCAGCAAAAATTACTCATTTTCGCCCAACGTGGGGCTCGAACCCACGACCCTGAGATTAAGAGTCTCATGCTCTACCGACTGAGCTAGCCGGGCTCCCACTTCAAGATGGTATGCAGACTAATCATTTTTTATGAAGGAAATCCATTCCTGGACAATTTTTGGGAGTTATTGCAGGTCTAATGCAAGATTAATCTCCATATTATGAGAGTCAATGCAATATTCAGGCAAAAATTACTCGTTTTCGCCCAACGTGGGGCTCGAACCCACGACCCTGAGATTAAGAGTCTCATGCTCTACCGACTGAGCTAGCCGGGCTCCCTCCTTAAGACAGTATGCAGACCAATCCCTTTTTGTGAAAAAAATCAAATCCTGGATATTCCTCTACTCTTGTTTTGCAAGGAAAGCCAGATTTATAAATCCTTCAGAGGACAGAGTGTCAAAAAAAATAAGAGAAAATGAAAATGGAAGTTGTGAGAACTTCATTTTGAGATTGCATAAGAATTCAAATTCCTCTCACATGCTAAAGAATACCTGAACCCTTTTGATTAAACCACTTTAGTTGTTATATTGAGACCATATTTGAAAGCCATCTGTGATTTTTCTGTTCTTACTCTGCAATGACCATGGGCAATGACAAGTTAAAAATAAAATGTATGCAAATTTTATAATGGAGAATGCGGGCATCGATCCCGCTACCTCTCGCATGCTAAGCGAGCACTCTACCATTTGAGCTAATTCCCCTGTGTGTTTAATGTGCATAACATGAAAAAAGTAACCTCACTGCCTTCCACACTTTATTTGCAGTCCAATTGCCCATAACAGTGTTCAGTTCACTCCTAACTTATGCCTTACCTCCACTTATGGGATGTTTTACAGTTCAGGTTGGCCTGTTTACTACTCGAATATGAGTGATATTGTGGTGTGTTCATCTAGACTCATACCCTACCTAATCTTGAAGTTAAATTTCCCACCAATGAGAAACCAAGGGAGATACCATTTTTGATAGTTATTGCATGTCTAATGCAAGAATAATCACCAGATTATGAGAGTCCAGCAAAAATTACTCATTTTCGCCCAACGTGGGGCTCAAACCCACGACCCTGAGATTAAGAGTCTCATGCTCTACCGACTGAGCTAGCCGGGCTCCCATTTCAAGATGGTATGCAGACTAATCATTTTTTATGAAGGAAATCCATTCCTGGACAATTTTTGGGAGTTATTGCAGGTCTAATGCAAGATTAATCTCCATATTATGAGAGTCAATGCAATATTCAGGCAAAAATTACTCGTTTTCGCCCAACGTGGAGCTCGAACCCACGGCCCTGAGATTAAGAGTCTCATGCTCTACCGACTGAGCTAGCCGGGCTCCCTCCTTAAGACAGTATGCAGACCAATCCCTTTTTGTGAAAAAAATCAAATCCTGGATATTCCTCTACTCTTGTTTTGCAAGGAAAGCCAGATTTATACATCCTTCAGAGGACAGAGTGTAAAAAAAAATAAGAGAAAATGAAAATGGAAGTTGTGAGAACTTCATTTTGAGATTGCATAAGAATTCAAATTCCTCTCACATGCTAAAGAATACCTTAACCCTTTTGATTAAACCACTTTAGTTGTTATAATGAGACCATATTTGAAAGCCATCTGTGATTTTTCTGTTCTTACTCTGCAATGACCATGGGCAATGACAAGTTAAAAATAAAATGTATGCAAATTTTATAATGGAGAATGCAGGCATCGATCCCGCTACCTCTCGCATGCTAAGCGAGCGCTCTACCATTTGAGCTAATTCCCCTTTGTGTTTAATCTGCATAACATGAAAAAAGTAACCTCACTGCCTTCCACACTTTATTTGAAGTCCAATTGCCCATAACAGTGTTCAGTTCACTCCTAACTTATGCCTTACCTCCACTTATGGGATGTTTTACAGTTCAGGTTGGCCTGTTTACTACTCGATTATGAGTGATATTGTGGTGTGTTCATCTAGACTCATACTCTACCTAATCTTGAAGTTAAATTTCCCACCAATGAGAAACCAAGGGAGATACCATTTTTGATAGTTATTGCATGTCTAATGCAAGAATAATCACCAGATTATGAGAGTCCAGCAAAAATTACTCATTTTCGCCCAACGTGGGGCTCGAACCCACGACCCTGAGATTAAGAGTCTCATGCTCTACCGACTGAGCTAGCCGGGCTCCCGCTTCAAGATGGTATGCAGACTAATCATTTTTTATGAAGGAAATCCATTCCTGGACAATTTTTGGGAGTTATTGCAGGTCTAATGCAAGATTAATCTCCATATTATGAGAGTCAATGCAATATTCAGGCAAAAATTACTCGTTTTCGCCCAACGTGGGGCTCGAACCCACGACCCTGAGATTAAGAGTCTCATGCTCTACCGACTGAGCTAGCCGGGCTCCCTCCTTAAGACAGTATGCAGACCAATCCCTTTTTGTGAAAAAAATCACATCCTGGATATTCCTCTACTCTTGTTTTGCAAGGAAAGCCAGATTTATACATCCTTCAGAGGACAGAGTGTCAAAAAAAATAAGAGAAAATGAAAATGGAAGTTGTGAGAACTTCATTTTGAGATTGCATAAGAATTCAAATTCCTCTCACATGCTAAAGAATACCTGAACCCTTTTGATTAAACCACTTTAGTTGTTATATTGAGACCATATTTGAAAGCCATCTGTGATTTTTCTGTTCTTACTCTGCAATGACCATGGGCAATGACAAGTTAAAAATAAAATGTATGCAAATTTTATAATGGAGAATGCGGGCATCGATCCCGCTACCTCTCGCATGCTAAGCGAGCACTCTACCATTTGAGCTAATTCCCCTGTGTGTTTATTCTGCATAACATGAAAAAAGTAACCTCACTGCCTTCCACACTTTATTTGCAGTCCAATTGCCCATAACAGTGTTCAGTTCACTCCTAACTTATGCCTTACCTCCACTTATGGGATGTTTTACAGTTCAGGTTGGCCTGTTTACTACTCGAATATGAGTGATATTGTGGTGTGTTCATCTAGACTCATACCCTACCTAATCTTGAAGTTAAATTTCCCACCAATGAGAAACCAAGGGAGATACCATTTTTGATAGTTATTGCATGTCTAATGCAAGAATAATCACCAGATTATGAGAGTCCAGCAAAAATTACTCATTTTTGCCCAACGTGGGGCTCGAACCCACGACCCTGAGATTAAGAGTCTCATGCTCTACCGACTGAGCTAGCCGGGCTCCCACTTCAAGATGGTATGCAGACTAATCATTTTTTATGAAGGAAATCCATTCCTGGACACTTTTTGGGAGTTATTGCAGGTCTAATGCAAGATTAATCTCCATATTATGAGAGTCAATGCAATATTCAGGCAAAAATTACTCGTTTTCGCCCAACGTGGGGCTCGAACCCACGACCCTGAGATTAAGAGTCTCATGCTCTACCGACTGAGCTAGCCGGGCTCACTCCTTAAGACAGTATGCAGACCAATCCCTTTTTGTGAAAAAAATCAAATCCTGGATATTCCTCTACTCTTGTTTTGCAAGGAAAGCCAGATTTATACATCCTTCAGAGGACAGAGTGTAAAAAAAAATAAGAGAAAATGAAAATGGAAGTTGTGAGATCTTCATTTTGAGATTGCATAAGAATTCAAATTCCTCTCACATGCTAAAGAATACCTGAACCCTTTTCATTAAACCACTTTAGTTGTTATAATGAGACCATATTTGAAAGCCATCTGTGATTTTTCTGTTCTTACTCTGCAATGACCATGGGCAATGACAAGTTAAAAATAAAATGTATGCAAATTTTATAATGGAGAATGCGGGCATCGATCCCGCTACCTCTCGCATGCTAAGCGAGCGCTCTACCATTTGAGCTAATTCCCCTGTGTGTTTAATCTGCATAACATGAAAAAAGTAACCTCACTGCCTTCCACACTTTATTTGAAGTCCAATTGCCCATAACAGTGTTCAGTTCACTCCTAACTTATGCCTTACCTCCACTTATGGGATGTTTTACAGTTCAGGTTGGCCTGTTTACTACACGTATATGAGTGATATTGCGCTGTGTTCATCTAGACTCATACCCTAGCTAATCTTGAAGTTAAATTTCCCACCAATGAGAAACCAAGGGAGATACCATTTCTGATAGTTATTGCATGTCTAATGCAAGAATATTCACCAGATTATGAGAGTCAATGCAATAATCCAGCAAAAATTACTCATTTTCGCCCAACGTGGGGCTCAAACCCACGACCCTGAGATTAAGAGTCTCATGCTCTACCGACTGAGCTAGCCGGGCTCCCACTTCAAGATGGTATGCAGACTAATCATTTTTTATGAAGGAAATCCATTCCTGGACAATTTTTGGGAGTTATTGCAGGTCTAATGCAAGATTAATCTCCATATTATGAGAGTCAATGCAATATTCAGGCAAAAATTACTCGTTTTCGCCCAACGTGGAGCTCGAACCCACGACCCTGAGATTAAGAGTCTCATGCTCTACCGACTGAGCTAGCCGGGCTCCCTCCTTAAGACAGTATGCAGACCAATCCCTTTTTGTGAAAAAAAATCAAATCCTGGATATTCCTCTACTCTTGTTTTGCAAGGAAAGCCAGATTTATACATCCTTCAGAGGACAGAGTGTCAAAAAAAATAAGAGAAAATGAAAATGGAAGTTGTGAGAACTTCATTTTGAGATTGCATAAGAATTCAAATTCCTCTCACATGCTAAAGAATACCTGAACCCTTTTGATTAAACCACTTTAGTTGTTATAATGAGACCATATTTGAAAGCCATCTGTGATTTTTCTGTTCTTACTCTGCAATGACCATGGGCAATGACAAGTTAAAAATAAAATGTATGCAAATTTTATAACGGAGAATGCGGGCATCGATCCCGCTACCTCTCGCATGCTAAGCGAGCGCTCTACCATTTGAGCTAATTCCCCTGTGTGTTTAATCTGCATAACATGAAAAAAGTAACCTCACTGCCTTCCACACTTTATTTGAAGTCCAATTGCCCATAACAGTGTTCAGTTCACTCCTAACTTATGCCTTACCTCCACTTATGGGATGTTTTACAGTTCAGGTTGGCCTGTTTACTACTCGATTATGAGTGATATTGTGGTGTGTTCATCTAGACTCATACTCTACCTAATCTTGAAGTTAAATTTCCCACCAATGAGAAACCAAGGGAGATACCATTTTTGATAGTTATTGCATGTCTAATGCAAGAATAATCACCAGATTATGAGAGTCCAGCAAAAATTACTCATTTTCGCCCAACGTGGGGCTCGAACCCACGACCCTGAGATTAAGAGTCTCATGCTCTACCGACTGAGCTAGCCGGGCTCCCACTTCAAGATGGTATGCAGACTAATCATTTTTTATGAAGGAAATCCATTCCTGGACAATTTTTGGGAGTTATTGCAGGTCTAATGCAAGATTAATCTCCATATTATGAGAGTCAATGCAATATTCAGGCAAAAATTACTCGTTTTCGCCCAACGTGGGGCTCGAACCCACGACCCTGAGATTAAGAGTCTCATGCTCTACCGACTGAGCTAGCCGGGCTCCCTCCTTAAGACAGTATGCAGACCAATCCCTTTTTGTGAAAAAAATCAAATCCTGGATATTCCTCTACTCTTGTTTTGCAAGGAAAGCCAGATTTATAAATCCTTCAGAGGACAGAGTGTCAAAAAAAATAAGAGAAAATGAAAATGGAAGTTGTGAGAACTTCATTTTGAGATTGCATAAGAATTCAAATTCCTCTCACATGCTAAAGAATACCTGAACCCTTTTGATTAAACCACTTTAGTTGTTATATTGAGACCATATTTGAAAGCCATCTGTGATTTTTCTGTTCTTACTCTGCAATGACCATGGGCAATGACAAGTTAAAAATAAAATGTATGCAAATTTTATAATGGAGAATGCGGGCATCGATCCCGCTACCTCTCGCATGCTAAGCGAGCACTCTACCATTTGAGCTAATTCCCCTGTGTGTTTAATGTGCATAACATGAAAAAAGTAACCTCACTGCCTTCCACACTTTATTTGCAGTCCAATTGCCCATAACAGTGTTCAGTTCACTCCTAACTTATGCCTTACCTCCACTTATGGGATGTTTTACAGTTCAGGTTGGCCTGTTTACTACTCGAATATGAGTGATATTGTGGTGTGTTCATCTAGACTCATACCCTACCTAATCTTGAAGTTAAATTTCCCACCAATGAGAAACCAAGGGAGATACCATTTTTGATAGTTATTGCATGTCTAATGCAAGAATAATCACCAGATTATGAGAGTCCAGCAAAAATTACTCATTTTCGCCCAACGTGGGGCTCAAACCCACGACCCTGAGATTAAGAGTCTCATGCTCTACCGACTGAGCTAGCCGGGCTCCCATTTCAAGATGGTATGCAGACTAATCATTTTTTATGAAGGAAATCCATTCCTGGACAATTTTTGGGAGTTATTGCAGGTCTAATGCAAGATTAATCTCCATATTATGAGAGTCAATGCAATATTCAGGCAAAAATTACTCGTTTTCGCCCAACGTGGAGCTCGAACCCACAACCCTGAGATTAAGAGTCTCATGCTCTACCGACTGAGCTAGCCGGGCTCCCTCCTTAAGACAGTATGCAGACCAATCCCTTTTTGTGAAAAAAATCAAATCCTGGATATTCCTCTACTCTTGTTTTGCAAGGAAAGCCAGATTTATACATCCTTCAGAGGACAGAGTGTAAAAAAAAATAAGAGAAAATGAAAATGGAAGTTGTGAGAACTTCATTTTGAGATTGCATAAGAATTCAAATTCCTCTCACATGCTAAAGAATACCTTAACCCTTTTGATTAAACCACTTTAGTTGTTATAATGAGACCATATTTGAAAGCCATCTGTGATTTTTCTGTTCTTACTCTGCAATGACCATGGGCAATGACAAGTTAAAAATAAAATGTATGCAAATTTTATAATGGAGAATGCGGGCATCGATCCCGCTACCTCTCGCATGCTAAGCGAGCGCTCTACCATTTGAGCTAATTCCCCTTTGTGTTTAATCTGCATAACATGAAAAAAGTAACCTCACTGCCTTCCACACTTTATTTGAAGTCCAATTGCCCATAACAGTGTTCAGTTCACTCCTAACTTATGCCTTACCTCCACTTATGGGATGTTTTACAGTTCAGGTTGGCCTGTTTACTACTCGATTATGAGTGATATTGTGGTGTGTTCATCTAGACTCATACTCTACCTAATCTTGAAGTTAAATTTCCCACCAATGAGAAACCAAGGGAGATACCATTTTTGATAGTTATTGCATGTCTAATGCAAGAATAATCACCAGATTATGAGAGTCCAGCAAAAATTACTCATTTTCGCCCAACGTGGGGCTCGAACCCACGACCCTGAGATTAAGAGTCTCATGCTCTACCGACTGAGCTAGCCGGGCTCCCGCTTCAAGATGGTATGCAGACTAATCATTTTTTATGAAGGAAATCCATTCCTGGACAATTTTTGGGAGTTATTGCAGGTCTAATGCAAGATTAATCTCCATATTATGAGAGTCAATGCAATATTCAGGCAAAAATTACTCGTTTTCGCCCAACGTGGGGCTCGAACCCACGACCCTGAGATTAAGAGTCTCATGCTCTACCGACTGAGCTAGCCGGGCTCCCTCCTTAAGACAGTATGCAGACCAATCCCTTTTTGTGAAAAAAATCACATCCTGGATATTCCTCTACTCTTGTTTTGCAAGGAAAGCCAGATTTATACATCCTTCAGAGGACAGAGTGTCAAAAAAAATAAGAGAAAATGAAAATGGAAGTTGTGAGAACTTCATTTTGAGATTGCATAAGAATTCAAATTCCTCTCACATGCTAAAGAATACCTGAACCCTTTTGATTAAACCACTTTAGTTGTTATATTGAGACCATATTTGAAAGCCATCTGTGATTTTTCTGTTCTTACTCTGCAATGACCATGGGCAATGACAAGTTAAAAATAAAATGTATGCAAATTTTATAATGGAGAATGCGGGCATCGATCCCGCTACCTCTCGCATGCTAAGCGAGCACTCTACCATTTGAGCTAATTCCCCTGTGTGTTTATTCTGCATAACATGAAAAAAGTAACCTCACTGCCTTCCACACTTTATTTGCAGTCCAATTGCCCATAACAGTGTTCAGTTCACTCCTAACTTATGCCTTACCTCCACTTATGGGATGTTTTACAGTTCAGGTTGGCCTGTTTACTACTCGAATATGAGTGATATTGTGGTGTGTTCATCTAGACTCATACCCTACCTAATCTTGAAGTTAAATTTCCCACCAATGAGAAACCAAGGGAGATACCATTTTTGATAGTTATTGCATGTCTAATGCAAGAATAATCACCAGATTATGAGAGTCCAGCAAAAATTACTCATTTTTGCCCAACGTGGGGCTCGAACCCACGACCCTGAGATTAAGAGTCTCATGCTCTACCGACTGAGCTAGCCGGGCTCCCACTTCAAGATGGTATGCAGACTAATCATTTTTTATGAAGGAAATCCATTCCTGGACACTTTTTGGGAGTTATTGCAGGTCTAATGCAAGATTAATCTCCATATTATGAGAGTCAATGCAATATTCAGGCAAAAATTACTCGTTTTCGCCCAACGTGGGGCTCGAACCCACGACCCTGAGATTAAGAGTCTCATGCTCTACCGACTGAGCTAGCCGGGCTCACTCCTTAAGACAGTATGCAGACCAATCCCTTTTTGTGAAAAAAATCAAATCCTGGATATTCCTCTACTCTTGTTTTGCAAGGAAAGCCAGATTTATACATCCTTCAGAGGACAGAGTGTAAAAAAAAATAAGAGAAAATGAAAATGGAAGTTGTGAGATCTTCATTTTGAGATTGCATAAGAATTCAAATTCCTCTCACATGCTAAAGAATACCTGAACCCTTTTGATTAAACCACTTTAGTTGTTATAATGAGACCATATTTGAAAGCCATCTGTGATTTTTCTGTTCTTACTCTGCAATGACCATGGGCAATGACAAGTTAAAAAAAAAATGTATGCAAATTTTATAATGGAGAATGCGGGCATCGATCCCGCTACCTCTCGCATGCTAAGCAAGCGCTCTACCATTTGAGCTAATTCCCCTTTGTGTTTAATCTGCATAACATGAAAAAAGTAACCTCACTGCCTTCCACACTTTATTTGAAGTCCAATTGCCCATAACAGTGTTCAGTTCACTCCTAACTTATGCCTTACCTCCACTTATGGGATGTTTTACAGTTCAGGTTGGCCTGTTTACTACTCGATTATGAGTGATATTGTGGTGTGTTCATCTAGACTCATACTCTACCTAATCTTGAAGTTAAATTTCCCACCAATGAGAAACCAAGGGAGATACCATTTTTGATAGTTATTGCATGTCTAATGCAAGAATAATCACCAGATTATGAGAGTCCAGCAAAAATTACTCATTTTCGCCCAACGTGGGGCTCGAACCCACGACCCTGAGATTAAGAGTCTCATGCTCTACCGACTGAGCTAGCCGGGCTCCCGCTTCAAGATGGTATGCAGACTAATCATTTTTTATGAAGGAAATCCATTCCTGGACAATTTTTGGGAGTTATTGCAGGTCTAATGCAAGATTAATCTCCATATTATGAGAGTCAATGCAATATTCAGGCAAAAATTACTCGTTTTCGCCCAACGTGGGGCTCGAACCCACGACCCTGAGATTAAGAGTCTCATGCTCTACCGACTGAGCTAGCCGGGCTCCCTCCTTAAGACATTATGCAGACCAATCCCTTTTTGTGAAAAAAATCAAATCCTGGATATTCCTCTACTCTTGTTTTGCAAGGAAAGCCAGATTTATACATCCTTCAGAGGACAGAGTGTCAAAAAAAATAAGAGAAAATGAAAATGGAAGTTGTGAGAACTTCATTTTGAGATTGCATAAGAATTCAAATTCCTCTCACATGCTAAAGAATACCTGAACCCTTTTGATTAAACCACTTTAGTTGTTATATTGAGACCATATTTGAAAGCCATCTGTGATTTTTCTGTTCTTACTCTGCAATGACCATGGGCAATGACAAGTTAAAAATAAAATGTATGCAAATTTTATAATGGAGAATGCGGGCATCGATCCCGCTACCTCTCGCATGCTAAGTAAGCACTCTACCATTTGAGCTAATTCCCCTGTGTGTTTAATCTGCATAACATGAAAAAAGTAACCTCACTGCCTTCCACACTTTATTTGCAGTCCAATTGCCCATAACAGTGTTCAGTTCACTCCTAACTTATGCCTTACCTCCACTTATGGGATGTTTTACAGTTCAGGTTGGCCTGTTTACTACTCGAATATGAGTGATATTGTGGTGTGTTCATCTAGACTCATACCCTACCTAATCTTGAAGTTAAATTTCCCACCAATGAGAAACCAAGGGAGATACCATTTTTGATAGTTATTGCATGTCTAATGCAAGAATAATCACCAGATTATGAGAGTCCAGCAAAAATTACTCATTTTCGCCCAACGTGGGGCTCGAACCCACGACCCTGAGATTAAGAGTCTCATGCTCTACCGACTGAGCTAGCCGGGCTCCCACTTCAAGATGGTATGCAGACTAATCATTTTTTATGAAGGAAATCCATTCCTGGACAATTTTTGGGAGTTATTGCAGGTCTAATGCAAGATTAATCTCCATATTATGAGAGTCAATGCAATATTCAGGCAAAAATTACTCGTTTTCGCCCAACGTGGGGCTCGAACCCACGACCCTGAGATTAAGAGTCTCATGCTCTACCGACTGAGCTAGCCGGGCTCCCTCCTTAAGACAGTATGCAGACCAATCCCTTTTTGTGAAGAAAATCAAATCCTGGATATTCCTCTACTCTTGTTTTGCAAGGAAAGCCTGATTTATACATCCTTCAGAGGACAGAGTGTCAAAAAAAAATAAGAGAAAATGAAAACGGAAGTTGTGAGAACTTCATTTTGAGATTGCATAAGAATTCAAATTCCTCTCACATGCTAAAGAATACCTGAACCCTTTTGATTAAACCACTTTAGTTGTTATAATGAGACCATATTTGAAAGCCATCTGTGATTTTTCTGTTCTTACTCTGCAATGACCATGGGCAATGACAAGTTAAAAATAAAATCTATGCAAATTTTATAATGGAGAATGCGGGCATCAACCCCGCTACCTCTCGCATGCTAAGCGAGCGCTCTACCATTTGAGCTAATTCCCCTGAGTGTTTAATCTGCATAACATGAAAAAAGTAACCTCGCTGCCTTCCACACTTTATTTGCAGTCCAATTGCCCATAACAGTGTTCAGTTCACTCCTAACTTATGCCTTACCTCCACTTATGGGATGTTTTACAGTTCAGGTTGGCCTGTTTACTACTCGAATATGAGTGATATTGTGGTGTGTTCATCTAGACTCATACCCTACCTAATCTTGAAGTTAAATTTCCCACCAATGAGAAACCAAGGGAGATACCATTTTTGATAGTTATTGCATGTCTAATGCAAGAATAATCACCAGATTATGAGAGTCCAGCAAAAATTACTCATTTTCGCCTAACGTGGGGCTCAAACCCACGACCCTGAGATTAAGAGTCTCATGCTCTACCGACTGAGCTAGCCGGGCTCCCACTTCAAGATGGTATGCAGACTAATCATTTTTTATGAAGGAAATCCATTCCTGGACAATTTTTGGGAGTTATTGCAGGTCTAATGCAAGATTAATCTCCATATTATGAGAGTCAATGCAATATTCAGGCAAAAATTACTCGTTTTCGCCCATCGTGGGGCTCGAACCCACGACCCTGAGATTAAGAGTCTCATGCTCTACCGACTGAGCTAGCCGGGCTCCCTCCTTAAGACAGTATGCAGACCAATCCCTTTTTGTGAAGAAAATCAAATCCTGGATATTCCTCTACTCTTGTTTTGCAAGGAAAGCCTGATTTATACATCCTTCAGAGGACAGAGTGTCAAAAAAAAATAAGAGAAAATGAAAACGGAAGTTGTGAGAACTTCATTTTGAGATTGCAAAAGAATTCAAATTCCTCTCACATGCTAAAGAATACCTGAACCCTTTTGAGTAAACCACTTTAGTTGTTATAATGAGACCATATTTGAAAGCCATCTGTGATTTTTCTGTTCTTACTCTGCAATGACCATGGGCAATGACAAGTTAAAAATAAAATGTATGCAAATTTTATAATGGAGAATGCGAGCATCAACCCCACTACCTCTCGCATGCTAAGCGAGCGCTCTACCATTTGAGCTAATTCCCCTGAGTGTTTAATCTGCATAACATGAAAAAAGTAACCTCACTGCCTTCCACACTTTATTTGCAGTCCAATTGCCCATAACAGTGTTCAGTTCACTCCTAACTTATGCCTTACCTCCACTTATGGGATGTTTTACAGTTCAGGTTGGCCTGTTTACTACTCGAATATGAGTGATATTGTGGTGTGTTCATCTAGACTCATACCCTACCTAATCTTGAAGTTAAATTTCCCACCAATGAGAAACCAAGGGAGATACCATTTTTGATAGTTATTGCATGTCTAATGCAAGAATAATCACCAGATTATGAGAGTCCAGCAAAAATTACTCATTTTCGCCCAACGTGGGGCTCAAACCCACGACCCTGAGATTAAGAGTCTCATGCTCTACCGACTGAGCTAGCCGGGCTCCCACTTCAAGATGGTATGCAGACTAATCATTTTTTATGAAGGAAATCCATTCCTGGACAATTTTCGGGAGTTATTGCAGGTCTAATGCAAGATTAATCTCCATATTATGAGAGTCAATGCAATATTCAGGCAAAAATTACTCGTTTTCGCCCAACGTGGGGCTCGAACCCACGACCCTGAGATTAAGAGTCTCATGCTCTACCGACTGAGCTAGCCGGGCTCCCTCCTTAAGACAGTATGCAGACCAATCCCTTTTTGTGAAGAAAATCAAATCCTGGATATTCCTCTACTCTTGTTTTGCAAGGAAAGCCTGATTTATACATACTTCAGAGGACAGAGTGTCAAAAGAAAATAAGAGAAAATGAAAACGGAAGTTGTGAGAACTTCATTTTGAGATTGCATAAGAATTCAAATTCCTCTCACATGCTAAAGAATACCTGAACCCTTTTGATTAAACCACTTTAGTTGTTATAATGAGACCATATTTGAAAGCCATCTGTGATTTTTCTGTTCTTACTCTGCAATGACCATGGGCAATGACAAGTTAAAAATAAAATGTATGCAAATTTTATAATGGAGAATGCGGGCATCAACCCCGCTACCTCTCGCATGCTAAGCGAGCGCTCTACCATTTGAGCTAATTATCCTGAGTGTTTAATCTGCATAACATGAAAAAAGTAACCTCACTGCCTTCCACACTTTATTTGCAGTCCAATTGCCCATAACAGTGTTCAGTTCACTCCTAACTTATGCCTTACCTCCACTTATGGGATGTTTTACAGTTCAGGTTGGCCTGTTTACTACTCGAATATGAGTGATATTGTGGTGTGTTCATCTAGACTCATACCCTACCTAATCTTGAAGTTAAATTTCCCACCAATGAGAAACCAAGGGAGATACCATTTTTGATAGTTATTGCATGTCTAATGCAAGAATAATCACCAGATTATGAGAGTCCAGCAAAAATTACTCATTTTCGCCCAACGTGGGGCTCAAACCCACGACCCTGAGATTAAGAGTCTCATGCTCTACCGACTGAGCTAGCCGGGCTCCCACTTCAAGATGGTATGCAGACTAATCATTTTTTATGAAGGAAATCCATTCCTGGACAATTTTTGGGAGTTATTGCAGGTCTAATGCAAGATTAATCTCCATATTATGAGAGTCAATGCAATATTCAGGCAAAAATTACTCGTTTTCGCCCAACGTGGGGCTCGAACTCACGACCCTGAGATTAAGAGTCTCATGCTCTAGCGACTGAGCTAGCCGGGCTCCCTCCTTAAGACAGTATGCAGACCAATCCCTTTTTGTGAAAAAAATCAAATCCTGGATATTCCTCTACTCTTGTTTTGCAAGGAAAGCCAGATTTATACATCCTTCAGAGGACAGAGTGTCAAAAAAAATAAGAGAAAATGAAAATGGAAGTTGTGAGAACTTCATTTTGAGATTGCAGAAGAATTCAAATTCCTCTCACATGCTAAAGAATACCTTAACCCTTTTGATTAAACCACTTTAGTTGTTATAATGAGACCATATTTGAAAGCCATCTGTGATTTTTCTGTTCTTACTCTGCAATGACCATGGGCAATGACAAGTTAAAAATAAAATGTATGCAAATTTTATAATGGAGAATGCGGGCATCAATCCCGCTACCTCTCGCATGCTAAGCGAGCGCTCTACCATTTGAGCTAATTCCCCTTTGTGTTTAATCTGCATAACATGAAAAAAGTAACCTCACTGCCTTCCACACTTTATTTGAAGTCCAATTGCCCATAACAGTGTTCAGTTCACTCCTAACTTATGCCTTACCTCCACTTATGGGATGTTTTACAGTTCAGGTTGGCCTGTTTACTACTCGATTATGAGTGATATTGTGGTGTGTTCATCTAGACTCATACTCTACCTAATCTTGAAGTTAAATTTCCCACCAATGAGAAACCAAGGGAGATACCATTTTTGATAGTTATTGCATGTCTAATGCAAGAATAATCACCAGATTATGAGAGTCCAGCAAAAATTACTCATTTTCGCCCAACGTGGGGCTCAAACCCACGACCCTGAGATTAAGAGTCTCATGCTCTACCGACTGAGCTAGCCGGGCTCCCACTTCAAGATGGTATGCAGACTAATCATTTTTTATGAAGGAAATCCATTCCTGGACAATTTTTGGGAGTTATTGCAGGTCTAATGCAAGATTAATCTCCATATTATGAGAGTCAATGCAATATTCAGGCAAAAATTACTCGTTTTCGCCCATCGTGGGGCTCGAACCCACGACCCTGAGATTAAGAGTCTCATGCTCTACCGACTGAGCTAGCCGGGCTCCCTCCTTAAGACAGTATGCAGACCAATCCCTTTTTGTGAAGAAAATCAAATCCTGGATATTCCTCTACTCTTGTTTTGCAAGGAAAGCCTGATTTATACATCCTTCAGAGGACAGAGTGTCAAAAAAAAATAAGAGAAAATGAAAACGGAAGTTGTGAGAACTTCATTTTGAGATTGCAAAAGAATTCAAATTCCTCTCACATGCTAAAGAATACCTGAACCCTTTTGATTAAACCACTTTAGTTGTTATAATGAGACCATATTTGAAAGCCATCTGTGATTTTTCTGTTCTTACTCTGCAATGACCATGGGCAATGACAAGTTAAAAATAAAATGTATGCAAATTTTATAATGGAGAATGCGGGCATCAACCCCACTACCTCTCGCATGCTAAGCGAGCGCTCTACCATTTGAGCTAATTCCCCTGAGTGTTTAATCTGCATAACATGAAAAAAGTAACCTCACTGCCTTCCACACTTTATTTGCAGTCCAATTGCCCATAACAGTGTTCAGTTCACTCCTAACTTATGCCTTACCTCCACTTATGGGATGTTTTACAGTTCAGGTTGGCCTGTTTACTACTCGAATATGAGTGATATTGTGGTGTGTTCATCTAGACTCATACCCTACCTAATCTTGAAGTTAAATTTCCCACCAATGAGAAACCAAGGGAGATACCATTTTTGATAGTTATTGCATGTCTAATGCAAGAATAATCACCAGATTATGAGAGTCCAGCAAAAATTACTCATTTTCGCCTAACGTGGGGCTCAAACCCACGACCCTGAGATTAAGAGTCTCATGCTCTACCGACTGAGCTAGCCGGGCTCCCACTTCAAGATGGTATGCAGACTAATCATTTTTTATGAAGGAAATCCATTCCTGGACAATTTTTGGGAGTTATTGCAGGTCTAATGCAAGATTAATCTCCATATTATGAGAGTCAATGCAATATTCAGGCAAAAATTACTCGTTTTCGCCCAACGTGGGGCTCGAACTCACGACCCTGAGATTAAGAGTCTCATGCTCTAGCGACTGAGCTAGCCGGGCTCCCTCCTTAAGACAGTATGCAGACCAATCCCTTTTTGTGAAAAAAATCAAATCCTGGATATTCCTCTACTCTTGTTTTGCAAGGAAAGCCAGATTTATACATCCTTCAGAGGACAGAGTGTCAAAAAAAATAAGAGAAAATGAAAATGGAAGTTGTGAGAACTTCATTTTGAGATTGCAGAAGAATTCAAATTCCTCTCACATGCTAAAGAATACCTGAACCCTTTTGATTAAACCACTTTAGTTGTTATATTGAGACCATATTTGAAAGCCATCTGTGATTTTTCTGTTCTTACTCTGCAATGACCATGGGCAATGACAAGTTAAAAATAAAATGTATGCACATTTTATAATGGAGAATGCGGGCATCGATCCCGCTAACTCTCGCATGCTAAGCGAGCACTCTACCATTTGAGCTAATTCCCCTGTGTGTTTAATCTGCATAACATGAAAAAAGTAACCTCACTGCCTTCCACACTTTATTTGCAGTCCAATTGCCCATAACAGTGTTCAGTTCACTCCTAACTTATGCCTTACCTCCACTTATGGGATGTTTTACAGTTCAGGTTGGCCTGTTTACTACTCGAATATGAGTGATATTTTGGTGTGTTCATCTAGACTCATACCCTACCTAATCTTGAAGTTAAATTTCCCACCAATGAGAAACCAAGGGAGATACCATTTTTGATAGTTATTGCATGTCTAATGCAAGAATAATCACCAGATTATGAGAGTCCAGCAAAAATTACTCATTTTCGCCCAACGTGGGGCTCGAACCCACGACCCTGAGATTAAGAGTCTCATGCTCTACCGACTGAGCTAGCCGGGCTCCCACTTCAAGATGGTATGTAGACTAATCATTTTTTATGACGGAAATCCATTCCTGGACAATTTTTGGGAGTTATTGCAGGTCTAATGCAAGATTAATCTCCATATTATGAGAGTCAATGCAATATTCAGGAAAAAATTACTCGTTTTCGCCCAACGTGGGGCTCTAACCCACGACCCTGAGATTAAGAGTCTCATGCTCTACCGACTGAGCTAGCCGGGCTCCCTCCTTAAGACAGTATGCAGACCAATCCCTTTTTGTGAAAAAAATCCAATCCTGGATATTCCTCTACTCTTGTTTTGCAAGGAAAGCCAGATTTATACATCCTTCAGAGGACAGAGTGTCAAAAAAAATAAGAGAAAATGAAAACGGAAGTTGTGAGAACTTCATTTTGAGATTGCATAAGAATTCAAATTCCTCTCACATGCTAAAGAATACCTTAACCCTTTTGATTAAACCACTTTAGTTGTTATAATGAGACCATATTTGAAAGCCATCTGTGATTTTTCTGTTCTTACTCTGCAATGACCATGGGCAATGACAAGTTAAAAATAAAATGTATGCAAATTTTATAATGGAGAATGCGGGCATCAATCCCGCTACCTCTCGCATGCTAAGCGAGCGCTCTACCATTTGAGCTAATTCCCCTTTGTGTTTAATCTGCATAACATGAAAAAAGTAACCTCACTGCCTTCCACACTTTATTTGAAGTCCAATTGCCCATAACAGTGTTCAGTTCACTCCTAACTTATGCCTTACCTCCACTTATGGGATGTTTTACAGTTCAGGTTGGCCTGTTTACTACTCGATTATGAGTGATATTGTGGTGTGTTCATCTAGACTCATACTCTACCTAATCTTGAAGTTAAATTTCCCACCAATGAGAAACCAAGGGAGATACCATTTTTGATAGTTATTGCATGTCTAATGCAAGAATAATCACCAGATTATGAGAGTCCAGCAAAAATTACTCATTTTCGCCCAACGTGGGGCTCGAACCCACGACCCTGAGATTAAGAGTCTCATGCTCTACCGACTGAGCTAGCCGGGCTCCCGCTTCAAGATGGTATGCAGACTAATCATTTTTTATGAAGGAAATCCATTCCTGGACAATTTTTGGGAGTTATTGCAGGTCTAATGCAAGATTAATCTCCATATTATGAGAGTCAATGCAATATTCAGGCAAAAATTACTCGTTTTCGCCCAACGTGGGGCTCGAACCCACGACCCTGAGATTAAGAGTCTCATGCTCTACCGACTGAGCTAGCCGGGCTCCCTCCTTAAGACAGTATGCAGACCAATCCCTTTTTGTGAAAAAAATCACATCCTGGATATTCCTCTAATCTTGTTTTGCAAGGAAAGCCAGATTTATACATCCTTCAGAGGACAGAGTGTCAAAAAAAATAAGAGAAAATGAAAATGGAAGTTGTGAGAACTTCATTTTGAGATTGCATAAGAATTCAAATTCCTCTCACATGCTAAAGAATACCTGAACCCTTTTGATTAAACCACTTTAGTTGTTATATTGAGACCATATTTGAAAGCCATCTGTGATTTTTCTGTTCTTACTCTGCAATGACCATGGGCAATGACAAGTTAAAAATAAAATGTATGCAAATTTTATAATGGAGAATGCGGGCATCGATCCCGCTACCTCTCGCATGCTAAGCGAGCACTCTACCATTTGAGCTAATTCCCCTGTGTGTTTAATCTGCATAACATGAAAAAAGTAACCTCACTGCCTTCCACACTTTATTTGCAGTCCAATTGCCCATAACAGTGTTCAGTTCACTCCTAACTTATGCCTTACCTCCACTTATGGGATGTTTTACAGTTCAGGTTGGCCTGTTTACTACTCGAATATGAGTGATATTGTGGTGTGTTCATCTAGACTCATACCCTACCTAATCTTGAAGTTAAATTTCCCACCAATGAGAAACCAAGGGAGATACCATTTTTGATAGTTATTGCATGTCTAATGCAAGAATAATCACCAGATTATGAGAGTCCAGCAAAAATTACTCATTTTCGCCCAACGTGGGGCTCGAACCCACGACCCTGAGATTAAGAGTCTCATGCTCTACCGACTGAGCTAGCCGGGCTCCCACTTCAAGATGGTATGCAGACTAATCATTTTTTATGAAGGAAATCCATTCCTGGACACTTTTTGGGAGTTATTGCAGGTCTAATGCAAGATTAATCTCCATATTATGAGAGTCAATGCAATATTCAGGCAAAAATTACTCGTTTTCGCCCAACGTGGGGCTCGAACCCACGACCCTGAGATTAAGAGTCTCATGCTCTACCGACTGAGCTAGCCGGGCTCCCTCCTTAAGACAGTATGCAGACCAATCCCTTTTTGTGAAAAAAATCAAATCCTGGATATTCCTCTACTCTTGTTTTGCAAGGAAAGCCAGATTTATACATCCTTCAGAGGACAGAGTGTAAAAAAAAATAAGAGAAAATGAAAATGGAAGTTGTGAGAACTTCATTTTGAGATTGCATAAGAATTCAAATTCCTCTCACATGCTAAAGAATACCTGAACCCTTTTGATTAAACCACTTTAGTTGTTATAATGAGACCATATTTGAAAGCCATCTGTGATTTTTCTGTTCTTACTCTGCAATGACCATGGGCAATGACAAGTTAAAAATAAAATGTATGCAAATTTTATAATGGAGAATGCGGGCATCGATCCCGCTACCTCTCGCATACTAAGCGAGCGCTCTACCATTTGAGCTAATTCCCCTTTGTGTTTAATCTGCATAACATGAAAAAAGTAACCTCACTGCCTTCCACACTTTATTTGAAGTCCAATTGCCCATAACAGTGTTCAGTTCACTCCTAACTTATGCCTTACCTCCACTTATGGGATGTTTTACAGTTCAGGTTGGCCTGTTTACTACTCGATTATGAGTGATATTGTGGTGTGTTCATCTAGACTCATACTCTACCTAATCTTGAAGTTAAATTTCCCACCAATGAGAAACCAAGGGAGATACCATTTTTGATAGTTATTGCATGTCTAATGCAAGAATAATCACCAGATTATGAGAGTCCAGCAAAAATTACTCATTTTCGCCCAACGTGGGGCTCGAACCCACGACCCTGAGATTAAGAGTCTCATGCTCTACCGACTGAGCTAGCCGGGATCCCGCTTCAAGATGGTATGCAGACTAATCATTTTTTATGAAGGAAATCCATTCCTGGACAATTTTTGGGAGTTATTGCAGGTCTAATGCAAGATTAATCTCCATATTATGAGAGTCAATGCAATATTCAGGCAAAAATTACTCGTTTTCGCCCAACGTGGGGCTCGAACCCACGACCCTGAGATTAAGAGTCTCATGCTCTACCGACTGAGCTAGCCGGGCTCCCTCCTTAAGACAGTATGCAGACCAATCCCTTTTTGTGAAAAAAATCAAATCCTGGATATTCCTCTACTCTTGTTTTGCAAGGAAAGCCAGATTTATACATCCTTCAGAGGACAGAGTGTCAAAAAAAATAAGAGAAAATGAAAATGGAAGTTGTGAGAACTTCATTTTGAGATTGCATAAGAATTCAAATTCCTCTCACATGCTAAAGAATACCTGAACCCTTTTGATTAAACCACTTTAGTTGTTATATTGAGACCATATTTGAAAGCCATCTGTGATTTTTCTGTTCTTACTCTGCAATGACCATGGGCAATGACAAGTTAAAAATAAAATGTATGCAAATTTTATAATGGAGAATGCGGGCATCGATCCCGCTACCTCTCGCATGCTAAGCGAGCACTCTACCATTTGAGCTAATTCCCCTGTGTGTTTAATCTGCATAACATGAAAAAAGTAACCTCACTGCCTTCCACACTTTATTTGCAGTCCAATTGCCCATAACAGTGTTCAGTTCACTCCTAACTTATGCCTTACCTCCACTTATGGGATGTTTTACAGTTCAGGTTGGCCTGTTTACTACTCGAATATGAGTGATATTGTGGTGTGTTCATCTAGACTCATACCCTACCTAATCTTGAAGTTAAATTTCCCACCAATGAGAAACCAAGGGAGATACCATTTTTGATAGTTATTGCATGTCTAATGCAAGAATAATCACCAGATTATGAGAGTCCAGCAAAAATTACTCATTTTTGCCCAACGTGGGGCTCGAACCCACGACCCTGAGATTAAGAGTCTCATGCTCTACCGACTGAGCTAGCCGGGCTCCCACTTCAAGATGGTATGCAGACTAATCATTTTTTATGAAGGAAATCCATTCCTGGACAATTTTTGGGAGTTATTGCAGGTCTAATGCAAGATTAATCTCCATATTATGAGAGTCAATGCAATATTCAGGCAAAAATTACTCGTTTTCGCCCAACGTGGGGCTCGAACCCACGACCCTGAGATTAAGAGTCTCATGCTCTACCGACTGAGCTAGCCGGGCTCCCTCCTTAAGACAGTATGCAGACCAATCCCTTTTTGTGAAGAAAATCAAATCCTGGATATTCCTCTACTCTTGTTTTGCAAGGAAAGCCTGATTTATACATCCTTCAGAGGACAGAGTGTCAAAAAAAAATAAGAGAAAATGAAAACGGAAGTTGTGAGAACTTCATTTTGAGATTGCATAAGAATTCAAATTCCTCTCACATGCTAAAGAATACCTGAACCCTTTTGATTAAACCACTTTAGTTGTTATAATGAGACCATATTTGAAAGCCATCTGTGATTTTTCTGTTCTTACTCTGCAATGACCATGGGCAATGACAAGTTAAAAATAAAATGTATGCAAATTTTATAATGGAGAATGCGGGCATCGATCCCGCTACCTCTCGCATGCTAAGCGAGCACTCTACCATTTGAGCTAATTCCCCTGTGTGTTTAATCTGCATAACATGAAAAAAGTAACCTCACTGCCTTCCACACTTTATTTGCTGTCCAATTGCCCATAACAGTGTTCAGTTCACTCCTAACTTATGCCTTACCTCCACTTATGGGATGTTTTACAGTTCAGGTTGGCCTGTTTACTACTCGAATATGAGTGATATTGTGGTGTGTTCATCTAGACTCATACCCTACCTAATCTTGAAGTTAAATTTCCCACCAATGAGAAACCAAGGGAGATACCATTTTTGATAGTTATTGCATGTCTAATGCAAGAATAATCACCAGATTATGAGAGTCCAGCAAAAATTACTCATTTTCGCCCAACGTGGGGCTCAAACCCACGACCCTGAGATTAAGAGTCTCATGCTCTACCGACTGAGCTAGCCGGGCTCCCACTTCAAGATGGTATGCAGACTAATCATTTTTTATGAAGGAAATCCATTCCTGGACAATTTTTGGGAGTTATTGCAGGTCTAATGCAAGATTAATCTCCATATTATGAGAGTCAATGCAATATTCAGGCAAAAATTACTCGTTTTCGCCCAACGTGGGGCTCAAACCCACGACCCTGAGATTAAGAGTCTCATGCTCTACCGACTGAGCTAGCCGGGCTCCCTCCTTAAGACAGTATGCAGACCAATCCCTTTTTGTGAAGAAAATCAAATCCTGGATATTCCTCTACTCTTGTTTTGCAAGGAAAGCCTGATTTATACATCCTTCAGAGGACAGAGTGTCAAAAGAAAATAAGAGAAAATGAAAACGGAAGTTGTGAGAACTTCATTTTGAGATTGCATAAGAATTCAAATTCCTCTCACATGCTAAAGAATACCTGAACCCTTTTGATTAAACCACTTTAGTTGTTATAATGAGACCATATTTGAAAGCCATCTGTGATTTTTCTGTTCTTACTCTGCAATGACCATGGGCAATGACAAGTTAAAAATAAAATCTATGCAAATTTTATAATGGAAAATGCGGGCATCAACCCCGCTACCTCTCGCATGCTAAGCGAGCGCTCTACCATTTGAGCTAATTCCCCTGAGTGTTTAATCTGCATAACATGAAAAAAGTAACCTCACTGCCTTCCACACTTTATTTGCAGTCCAATTGCCCATAACAGTGTTCAGTTCACTCCTAACTTATGCCTTACCTCCACTTATGGGATGTTTTACAGTTCAGGTTGGCCTGTTTACTACTCGAATATGAGTGATATTGTGGTGTGTTCATCTAGACTCATACCCTACCTAATCTTGAAGTTAAATTTCCCACCAATGAGAAACCAAGGGAGATACCATTTTTGATAGTTATTGCATGTCTAATGCAAGAATAATCACCAGATTATGAGAGTCCAGCAAAAATGACTCATTTTCGCCCAACGTGGGGCTCAAACCCACGACCCTGAGATTAAGAGTCTCATGCTCTACCGACTGAGCTAGCCGGGCTCCCACTTCAAGATGGTATGCAGACTAATCATTTTTTATGAAGGAAATCCATTCCTGGATAATTTTTGGGAGTTATTGCAGGTCTAATGCAAGATTAATCTCCATATTATGAGAGTCAATGCAATATTCAGGCAAAAATTACTCGTTTTCGCCCAACATGGGGCTCGAACTCACGACCCTGAGATTAAGAGTCTCATGCTCTAGCGACTGAGCTAGCCGGGCTCCCTCCTTAAGACAGTATGCAGACCAATCCCTTTTTGTGAAAAAAATCAAATCCTGGATATTCCTCTACTCTTGTTTTGCAAGGAAAGCCAGATTTATACATCCTTCAGAGGACAGAGTGTCAAAAAAAATAAGAGAAAATGAAAATGGAAGTTGTGAGAACTTCATTTTGAGATTGCAGAAGAATTCAAATTCCTCTCACATGCTAAAGAATACCTGAACCCTTTTGATTAAACCACTTTAGTTGTTATATTGAGACCATATTTGAAAGCCATCTGTGATTTTTCTGTTCTTACTCTGCAATGACCATGGGCAATGACAAGTTAAAAATAAAATGTATGCACATTTTATAATGGAGAATGCGGGCATCGATCCCGCTACCTCTCGCATGCTAAGCGAGCACTCTACCATTTGAGCTAATTCCCCTGTGTGTTTAATCTGCATAACATGAAAAAAGTAACCTCACTGCCTTCCACACTTTATTTGCAGTCCAATTGCCCATAACAGTGTTCAGTTCACTCCTAACTTATGCCTTACCTCCACTTATGGGATGTTTTACAGTTCAGGTTGGCCTGTTTACTACTCGAATATGAGTGATATTTTGGTGTGTTCATCTAGACTCATACCCTACCTAATCTTGAAGTTAAATTTCCCACCAATGAGAAACCAAGGGAGATACCATTTTTGATAGTTATTGCATGTCTAATGCAAGAATAATCACCAGATTATGAGAGTCCAGCAAAAATTACTCATTTTCGCCCAACGTGGGGCTCGAACCCACGACCCTGAGATTAAGAGTCTCATGCTCTACCGACTGAGCTAGCCGGGCTCCCACTTCAAGATGGTATGTAGACTAATCATTTTTTATGACGGAAATCCATTCCTGGACAATTTTTGGGAGTTATTGCAGGTCTAATGCAAGATTAATCTCCATATTATGAGAGTCAATGCAATATTCAGGAAAAAATTACTCGTTTTCGCCCAACGTGGGGCTCTAACCCACGACCCTGAGATTAAGAGTCTCATGCTCTACCGACTGAGCGAGCCGGGCTCCCTCCTTAAGACAGTATGCAGACCAATCCCTTTTTGTGAAAAAAATCCAATCCTGGATATTCCTCTACTCTTGTTTTGCAAGAAAAGCCAGATTTATACATCCTTCAGAGGACAGAGTGTCAAAAAAAATAAGAGAAAATGAAAACGGAAGTTGTGAGAACTTCATTTTGAGATTGCATAAGAATTCAAATTCCTCTCACATGCTAAAGAATACCTGAACCCTTTTGATTAAACCACTTTAGTTGTTATAATGAGACCATATTTGAAAGCAATCTGTGATTTTTCTGTTCTTACTCTGCAATGACCTTGGCAATGACAAGTTAAAAATAAAATGTATGCAAATTTTATAATGGAGAATGCGGGCATCGATCCCGCTACCTCTCGCATGCTAAGCGAGCGCTCTACCATTTGAGCTAATTCCCCTGTGTGTTTAATCTGTATAACATGAAAAAAGTAACCTCACTGCCTTCCACACTTTATTTGAAGTCCAATTGCCCATAACAGTGTTCAGTTCACTCCTAACTTATGCCTTACCTCCACTTATGGGATGTTTTACAGTTCAGGTTGGCCTGTGTACTACTCGAATATGAGTGATATTGTGGTGTGTTCATCTGGACTCATACCCTACCTAATCTTGAAGTTAAATTTCCCACCAATGAGAAACCAAGGGAGATACCATTTTTGATAGTTATTGCATGTCTAATGCAAGAATAATCACCAGATTATGAGAGTCCAGCAAAAATTACTCATTTTCGCCCAACGTGGGGCTCAAACCCACGACCCTGAGATTAAGAGTCTCATGCTCTACCGACTGAGCTAGCCGGGCTCCCACTTCAAGATGGTATGCAGACTAATCATTTTTTATGAAGGAAATCCATTCCTGGACAATTTTTGGGAGTTATTGCAGGTCTAATGCAAGAATAATCTCCATATTATGAGAGTCAATGCAATATTCAGGCAAAAATTACTCGTTTTCGCCCAACGTGGAGCTCGAACCCACAACCCTGAGATTAAGAGTCTCATGCTCTACCGACTGAGCTAGCCGGGCTCCCTCCTTAAGACAGTATGCAGACCAATCCCTTTTTGTGAAAAAAATCAAATCCTGGATATTCCTCTACTCTTGTTTTGCAAGGAAAGCCAGATTTATACATCCTTCAGAGGACAGAGTGTCAAAAAAAAATAAGAGAAAATGAAAATGGAAGTTGTGAGAACTTCATTTTGAGATTGCATAAGAATTCAAATTCCTCTCACATGCTAAAGAATACCTGAACCCTTTTGATTAAACCACTTTAGTTGTTATAATGAGACCATATTTGAAAGCCATCTGTGATTTTTCTGTTCTTACTCTGCAATGACCATGGGCAATGACAAGTTAAAAATAAAATGTATGCAAATTTTATAATGGAGAATGCGGGCATCGATCCCGCTACCTCTCGCATGCTAAGCGAGCGCTCTACCATTTGAGCTAATTCCCCTGTGTGTTTAATCTGCCTAACATGAAAAAAGTAACCTCACTGCCTTCCACACTTTATTTGAAGTCCAATTGCCCATAACAGTGTTCAGTTCACTCCTAACTTATGCCTTACCTCCACTTATGGGATGTTTTACAGTTCAGGTTGGCCTGTTTACTACTCGATTATGAGTGATATTGTGGTGTGTTCATCTAGACTCATACCCTACCTAATCTTGAAGTTAAATTTCCCACCAATGAGAAACCAAGGGAGATACCATTTTTGATAGTTATTGCATGTCTAATGCAAGAATAATCACCAGATTATGAGAGTCCAGCAAAAATTACTCATTTTCGCCCAACGTGGGGCTCGAACCCACGACCCTGAGATTAAGAGTCTCATGCTCTACCGACTGAGCTAGCCGGGCTCCCACTTCAAGATGGTATGTAGACTAATCATTTTTTATGACGGAAATCCATTCCTGGACAATTTTTGGGAGTTATTGCAGGTCTAATGCAAGATTAATCTCCATATTATGAGAGTCAATGCAATATTCAGGAAAAAATTACTCGTTTTCGCCCAACGTGGGGCTCTAACCCACGACCCTGAGATTAAGAGTCTCATGCTCTACCGACTGAGCGAGCCGGGCTCCCTCCTTAAGACAGTATGCAGACCAATCCCTTTTTGTGAAAAAAATCCAATCCTGGATATTCCTCTACTCTTGTTTTGCAAGAAAAGCCAGATTTATACATCCTTCAGAGGACAGAGTGTCAAAAAAAAATAAGAGAAAATGAAAACGGAAGTTGTGAGAACTTCATTTTGAGATTGCATAAGAATTCAAATTCCTCTCACATGCTAAAGAATACCTGAACCCTTTTGATTAAACCACTTTAGTTGTTATAATGAGACCATATTTGAAAGCAATCTGTGATTTTTCTGTTCTTACTCTGCAATGACCTTGGCAATGACAAGTTAAAAATAAAATGTATGCAAATTTTATAATGGAGAATGCGGGCATCGATCCCGCTACCTCTCGCATGCTAAGCGAGCGCTCTACCATTTGAGCTAATTCCCCTGTGTGTTTAATCTGCATAACATGAAAAAAGTAACCTCACTGCCTTCCACACTTTATTTGAAGTCCAATTGCCCATAACAGTGTTCAGTTCACTCCTAACTTATGCCTTACCTCCACTTATGGGATGTTTTACAGTTCAGGTTGGCCTGTGTACTACTCGAATATGAGTGATATTGTGGTGTGTTCATCTGGACTCATACCCTACCTAATCTTGAAGTTAAATTTCCCACCAATGAGAAACCAAGGGAGATACCATTTTTGATAGTTATTGCATGTCTAATGCAAGAATAATCACCAGATTATGAGAGTCCAGCAAAAATTACTCATTTTCGCCCAACGTGGGGCTCAAACCCACGACCATGAGATTAAGAGTCTCATGCTCTACCGACTGAGCTAGCCGGGCTCCCACTTCAAGATGGTATGCAGACTAATCATTTTTTATGAAGGAAATCCATTCCTGGACAATTTTTGGGAGTTATTGCAGGTCTAATGCAAGAATAATCTCCATATTATGAGAGTCAATGCAATATTCAGGCAAAAATTACTCGTTTTCGCCCAACGTGGAGCTCGAACCCACAACCCTGAGATTAAGAGTCTCATGCTCTACCGACTGAGCTAGCCGGGCTCCCTCCTTAAGACAGTATGCAGACCAATCCCTTTTTGTGAAAAAAATCAAATCCTGGATATTCCTCTACTCTTGTTTTGCAAGGAAAGCCAGATTTATACATCCTTCAGAGGACAGAGTGTCAAAAAAAATAAGAGAAAATGAAAATGGAAGTTGTGAGAACTTCATTTTGAGATTGCATAAGAATTCAAATTCCTCTCACATGCTAAAGAATACCTGAACCCTTTTGTTTAAACCACTTTAGTTGTTATAATGAGACCATATTTGAAAGCCATCTGTGATTTTTCTGTTCTTACTCTGCAATGACCATGGGCAATGACAAGTTAAAAATAAAATGTATGCAAATTTTATAATGGAGAATGCGGGCATCGATCCCGCTACCTCTCGCATGCTAAGCGAGCGCTCTACCATTTGAGCTAATTCCCCTGTGTGTTTAATCTGCCTAACATGAAAAAAGTAACCTCACTGCCTTCCACACTTTATTTGAAGTCCAATTGCCCATAACAGTGTTCAGTTCACTCCTAACTTATGCCTTACCTCCACTTATGGGATGTTTTACAGTTCAGGTTGGCCTGTTTACTACTCGATTATGAGTGATATTGTGGTGTGTTCATCTAGACTCATACCCTACCTAATCTTGAAGTTAAATTTCCCACCAATGAGAAACCAAGGGAGATACCATTTTTGATAGTTATTGCATGTCTAATGCAAGAATAATCACCAGATTATGAGAGTCCAGCAAAAATTACTCATTTTCGCCCAACGTGGGGCTCAAACCCACGACCCTGAGATTAAGAGTCTCATGCTCTACCGACTGAGCTAGCCGGGCTCCCACTTCAAGATGGTATGCAGACTAATCATTTTTTATGAAGGAAATCCATTCCTGGACAATTTTTGGGAGTTATTGCAGGTCTAATGCAAGATTAATCTCCATATTATGAGAGTCAATGCAATATTCAGGCAAAAATTACTCGTTTTCGCCCAACGTGGGGCTCGAACTCACGACCCTGAGATAAAGAGTCTCATGCTCTAGCGACTGAGCTAGCCGGGCTCCCTCCTTAAGACAGTATGCAGACCAATCCCTTTTTGTGAAAAAAATCAAATCCTGGATATTCCTCTACTCTTGTTTTGCAAGGAAAGCCAGATTTATACATCCTTCAGAGGACAGAGTGTCAAAAAAATAAGAGAAAATGAAAATGGAAGTTGTGAGAACTTCATTTTGAGATTGCAGAAGAATTCAAATTCCTCTCACATGCTAAAGAATACCTGAACCCTTTTGATTAAACCACTTTAGTTGTTATATTGAGACCATATTTGAAAGCCATCTGTGATTTTTCTGTTCTTACTCTGCAATGACCATGGGCAATGACAAGTTAAAAATAAAATGTATGCAAATTTTATAATGGAGAATGCGGGCATCGACCCCGCTACCGCTCGCATGCTAAGCGAGCACTCTACCATTTGAGCTAATTCCCCTGTGTGTTTAAACTACATAACATGAAAAAAGTAACCTCACTGCCTTCCACACTTTATTTGCAGTCCAATTGCCCATAACAGTGTTCAGTTCACTCCTAACTTATGCCTTACCTCCACTTATGGGATGTTTTACAGTTCAGGTTGGCCTGTTTACTACTCGAATATGAGTGATATTGTGGTGTGTTCATCTAGACTCATACCCTACCTAATCTTGAAGTTAAATTTCCCACCAATGAGAAACCAAGGGAGATACCATTTTTGATAGTTATTGCATGTCTAATGCAAGAATAATCACCAGATTATGAGAGTCCAGCAAAAATTACTCATTTTCGCCCAATGTGGGGCTCGAACCCACGACCCTGAGATTAAGAGTCTCATGCTCTACCGACTGAGCTAGCCGGGCTCCCACTTCAAGATGGTATGCAGACTAATCATTTTTTATGACAGAAATCCATTCCTGGACAATTTTTGGGAGTTATTGCAGGTCTAATGCAAGATTAATCTCCATATTATGAGAGTCAATGCAATATTCAGGAAAAAATTACTCGTTTTCGCCCAACATGGGGCTCTAACCCACGACCCTGAGATTAAGAGTCTCATGCTCTACCGACTGAGCGAGCCGGGCTCCCTCCTTAAGACAGTATGCAGACCAATCCCTTTTTGTGAAAAAAATCAAATCCTGGATATTCCTCTACTCTTGTTTTGCAAGAAAAGCCAGATTTATACATCCTTCAGAGGACAGAGTGTCAAAAAAAATAAGAGAAAATGAAAACGGAAGTTGTGAGAACTTCATTTTGAGATTGCATAAGAATTCAAATTCCTCTCACATGCTAAAGAATACCTGAACCCTTTTGATTAAACCACTTTAGTTGTTATAATGAGACCATATTTGAAAGCAATCTGTGATTTTTCTGTTCTTACTCTGCAATGACCTTGGCAATGACAAGTTAAAAATAAAATGTATGCAAATTTTATAATGGAGAATGCGGGCATCGATCCCGCTACCTCTCGCATGCTAAGCGAGCGCTCTACCATTTGAGCTAATTCCCCTGTGTGTTTAATCTGCATAACATGAAAAAAGTAACCTCACTGCCTTCCACACTTTATTTGAAGTCCAATTGCCCATAACAGTGTTCAGTTCACTCCTAACTTATGCCTTACCTCCACTTATGGGATGTTTTACAGTTCAGGTTGGCCTGTTTACTACTCGATTATGAGTGATATTGTGGTGTGTTCATCTAGACTCATACCCTACCTAATCTTGAAGTTAAATTTCCCACCAATGAGAAACCAAGGGAGATACCATTTTTGATAGTTATTGCATGTCTAATGCAAGAATAATCACCAGATTATGAGAGTCCAGCAAAAATTACTCATTTTCGCCCAACGTGGGACTCAAACCCACGACCCTGAGATTAAGAGTCTCATGCTCTACCGACTGAGCTAGCCGGGCTCCCACTTCAAGATGGTATGCAGACTAATCATTTTTTATGAAGGAAATCCATTCCTGGACAATTTTTGGGAGTTATTGCAGGTCTAATGCAAGATTAATCTCCATATTATGAGAGTCAATGCAATATTCAGGCAAAAATTACTCGTTTTCGCCCAACGTGGGGCTCGAACTCACGACCCTGAGATTAAGAGTCTCATGCTCTAGCGACTGAGCTAGCCGGGCTCCCTCCTTAAGACAGTATGCAGACCAATCCCTTTTTGTGAAAAAAATCAAATCCTGGATATTCCTCTACTCTTGTTTTGCAAGGAAAGCCAGATTTATACATCCTTCAGAGGACAGAGTGTCAAAAAAATAAGAGAAAATGAAAATGGAAGTTGTGAGAACTTCATTTTGAGATTGCAGAAGAATTCAAATTCCTCTCACATGCTAAAGAATACCTGAACCCTTTTGATTAAACCACTTTAGTTGTTATATTGAGACCATATTTGAAAGCCATCTGTGATTTTTCTGTTCTTACTCTGCAATGACCATGGGCAATGACAAGTTAAAAATAAAATGTATGCAAATTTTATAATGGAGAATGCGGGCATCGATCCCGCTACCTCTCGCATGCTAAGCGAGCACTCTACCATTTGAGCTAATTCCCCTGTGTGTTTAAACTACATAACATGAAAAAAGTAACCTCACTGCCTTCCACACTTTATTTGCAGTCCAATTGCCCATAACAGTGTTCAGTTCACTCCTAACTTATGCCTTACCTCCACTTATGGGATGTTTTACAGTTCAGGTTGGCCTGTTTACTACTCGAATATGAGTGATATTGTGGTGTGTTCATCTAGACTCATACCCTACCTAATCTTGAAGTTAAATTTCCCACCAATGAGAAACCAAGGGAGATACCATTTTTGATAGTTATTGCATGTCTAATGCAAGAATAATCACCAGATTATGAGAGTCCAGCAAAAATTACTCATTTTCGCCCAACGTGGGGCTCGAACCCACGACCCTGAGATTAAGAGTCTCATGCTCTACCGACTGAGCTAGCCGGGCTCCCACTTCAAGATGGTATGCAGACTAATCATTTTTTATGACGGAAATCCATTCCTGGACAATTTTTGGGAGTTATTGCAGGTCTAATGCAAGATTAATCTCCATATTATGAGAGTCAATGCAATATTCAGGAAAAAATTACTCGTTTTCGCCCAACATGGGGCTCTAACCCACGACCCTGAGATTAAGAGTCTCATGCTCTACCGACTGAGCGAGCCGGGCTCCCTCCTTAAGACAGTATGCAGACCAATCCCTTTTTGTGAAAAAAATCAAATCCTGGATATTCCTCTACTCTTGTTTTGCAAGAAAAGCCAGATTTATACATCCTTCAGAGGACAGAGTGTCAAAAAAAATAAGAGAAAATGAAAACGGAAGTTGTGAGAACTTCATTTTGAGATTGCATAAGAAATCAAATTCCTCTCACATGCTAAAGAATACCTGAACCCTTTTGATTAAACCACTTTAGTTGTTATAATGAGACCATATTTGAAAGCAATCTGTGATTTTTCTGTTCTTACTCTGCAATGACCTTGGCAATGACAAGTTAAAAATAAAATGTATGCAAATTTTATAATGGAGAATGCGGGCATCGATCCCGCTACCTCTCGCATGCTAAGCGAGCGCTCTACCATTTGAGCTAATTCCCCTGTGTGTTTAATCTGCATAACATGAAAAAAGTAACCTCACTGCCTTCCACACTTTATTTGAAGTCCAATTGCCCATAACAGTGTTCAGTTCACTCCTAACTTATGCCTTACCTCCACTTATGGGATGTTTTACAGTTCAGGTTGGCCTGTTTACTACTCGAATATGAGTGATATTGTGGTGTGTTCATCTGGACTCATACCCTACCTAATCTTGAAGTTAAATTTCCCACCAATGAGAAACCAAGGGAGATACCATTTTTGATAGTTATTGCATGTCTAATGCAAGAATAATCACCAGATTATGAGAGTCCAGCAAAAATTACTCATTTTCTCCCAACGTGGGGCTCAAACCCACGACCCTGAGATTAAGAGTCTCATGCTCTACCGACTGAGCTAGCCGGGCTCCCACTTCAAGATGGTATGCAGACTAATCATTTTTTATGAAGGAAATCCATTCCTGGACAATTTTTGGGAGTTATTGCAGGTCTAATGCAAGATTAATCTCCATATTATGAGAGTCAATGCAATATTCAGGCAAAAATTACTCGTTTTCGCCCAACGTGGGGCTCGAACTCACGACCCTGAGATTAAGAGTCTCATGCTCTAGCGACTGAGCTAGCCGGGCTCCCTCCTTAAGACAGTATGCAGACCAATCCCTTTTTGTGAAAAAAATCAAATCCTGGATATTCCTCTACTCTTGTTTTGCAAGGAAAGCCAGATTTATATATCCTTCAGAGGACAGAGTGTCAAAAAAAATAAGAGAAAATGAAAATGGAAGTTGTGAGAACTTCATTTTGAGATTGCAGAAGAATTCAAATTCCTCTCACATGCTAAAGAATACCTGAACCCTTTTGATTAAACCACTTTAGTTGTTATATTGAGACCATATTTGAAAGCCATCTGTGATTTTTCTGTTCTTACTCTGCAATGACCATGGGGAATGACAAGTTAAAAATAAAATGTATGCAAATTTTATAATGGAGAATGCGGGCATCGATCCCGCTACCTCTCGCATGCTAAGCGAGCACTCTACCATTTGAGCTAATTCCCCTGTGTGTTTAATCTGCATAACATGAAAAAAGTAACCTCACTGCCTTCCACACTTTATTTGCAGTCCAATTGCCCATAACAGTGTTCAGTTCACTCCTAACTTATGCCTTACCTCCACTTATGGGATGTTTTACAGTTCAGGTTGGCCTGTTTACTACTATTCGAATATGAGTGATATTGTGGTGTGTTCATCTAGACTCATACCCTACCTAATCTTGAAGTTAAATTTCCCACCAATGAGAAACCAAGGGAGATACCATTTTTGATAGTTATTGCATGTCTAATGCAAGAATAATCACCAGATTATGAGAGTCCAGCAAAAATTACTCATTTTCGCCCAACGTGGGGCTCGAACCCACGACCCTGAGATTAAGAGTCTCATGCTCTACCGACTGAGCTAGCCGGGCTCCCACTTCAAGATGGTATGCAGACTAATCATTTTTTATGACGGAAATCCATTCCTGGACAAGTTTTTGGGAGTTATTGCAGGTCTAATGCAAGATTAATCTCCATATTATGAGAGTCAATGCAATATTCAGGAAAAAATTACTCGTTTTCGCCCAACATGGGGCTCTAACCCACGACCCTGAGATTAAGAGTCTCATGCTCTACCGACTGAGCGAGCCGGGCTCCCTCCTTAAGACAGTATGCAGACCAATCCCTTTTTGTGAAAAAAATCAAATCCTGGATATTCCTCTACTCTTGTTTTGCAAGAAAAGCCAGATTTATACATCCTTCAGAGGACAGAGTGTCAAAAAAAATAAGAGAAAATGAAAACGGAAGTTGTGAGAACTTCATTTTGAGATTGCATAAGAATTCAAATTCCTCTCACATGCTAAAGAATACCTGAACCCTTTTGATTAAACCACTTTAGTTGTTATAATGAGACCATATTTGAAAGCAATCTGTGATTTTTCTGTTCTTACCCTGCAATGACCTTGGCAATGACAAGTTAAAAATAAAATGTATGCAAATTTTATAATGGAGAATGCGGGCATCGATCCCGCTACCTCTCGCATGCTAAACGAGCGCTCTACCATTTGAGCTAATTCCCCTGTGTGTTTAATCTGCATAACATGAAAAAAGTAACCTCACTGCCTTCCACACTTTATTTGAAGTCCAATTGCCCATAACAGTGTTCAGTTCACTCCTAACTTATGCCTTACCTCCACTTATGGGATGTTTTACAGTTCAGGTTGGCCTGTTTACTACTCGAATATGAGTGATATTGTGGTGTGTTCATCTGGACTCATACCCTACCTAATCTTGAAGTTAAATTTCCCACCAATGAGAAACCAAGGGAGATACCATTTTTGATAGTTATTGCATGTCTAATGCAAGAATAATCACCAGATTATGAGAGTCCAGCAAAAATTACTCATTTTCGCCCAACGTGGGGCTCAAACCCACGACCCTGAGATTAAGAGTCTCATGCTCTACCGACTGAGCTAGCCGGGCTCCCACTTCAAGATGGTATGCAGACTAATCATTTTTTATGAAGGAAATCCATTCCTGGACAATTTTTGGGAGTTATTGCAGGTCTAATGCAAGAATAATCTCCATATTATGAGAGTCAATGCAATATTCAGGCAAAAATTACTCGTTTTCGCCCAATGTGGAGCTCGAACCCACAACCCTGAGATTAAGAGTCTCATGCTCTACCGACTGAGCTAGCCGGGCTCCCTCCTTAAGACAGTATGCAGACCAATCCCTTTTTGTGAAAAAAATCAAATCCTGGATATTCCTCTACTCTTGTTTTGCAAGGAAAGCCAGATTTATACATCCTTCAGAGGACAGAGTGTCAAAAAAAATAAGAGAAAATGAAAATGGAAGTTGTGAGAACTTCATTTTGAGATTGCATAAGAATTCAAATTCCTCTCACATGCTAAAGAATACCTGAACCCTTTTGATTAAACCACTTTAGTTGTTATAATGAGACCATATTTGAAAGCCATCTGTGATTTTTCTGTTCTTACTCTGCAATGACCATGGGCAATGACAAGTTAAAAATAAAATGTATGCAAATTTTATAATGGAGAATGCGGGCATCGATCCCGCTACCTCTCGCATGCTAAGCGAGCGCTCTACCATTTGAGCTAATTCCCCTGTGTGTTTAATCTGCCTAACATGAAAAAAGTAACCTCACTGCCTTCCACACTTTATTTGCAGTCCAATTGCCCATAACAGTGTTCAGTTCACTCCTAACTTATGCCTTACCTCCACTTATGGGATGTTTTACAGTTCAGGTTGGCCTGTTTACTACTCGAATATGAGTGATATTGTGGTGTGTTCATCTAGACTCATACCCTACCTAATCTTGAAGTTAAATTTCCCACCAATGAGAAACCAAGGGAGATACCATTTTTGATAGTTATTGCATGTCTAATGCAAGAATAATCACCAGATTATGAGAGTCCAGCAAAAATTACTCATTTTCACCCAACGTGGGGCTCAAACCCACGACCCTGAGATTAAGAGTCTCATGCTCTACCGACTGAGCTAGCCGGGCTCCCACTGCAAGATGGGATGCAGACTAATCCTTTTTTATGAAGGAAATCCATTCCTGGACAATTTTTGGGAGTTATTGCAGGTCTAATGCAAGATTAATCTCCATATTATGAGAGTCAATGCAATATTCAGGCAAAAATTACTCGTTTTCGCCCAACGTGGGGCTCGAACTCACGACCCTGAGATTAAGAGTCTCATGCTCTACCGACTGAGCTAGCCGTGCTCCCTCCTTAAGACAGTATGCAGACCAATCCCTTTTTGTGAAAAAAATCAAATCCTGGATATTCCTCTACTCTTGTTTTGCAAGGAAAGCCAGATTTATACATCCTTCAGAGGACAGAGTGTCAAGAAAAATAAGAGAAAATGAAAATGGAAGTTGTGAGAACTTCATTTTGAGATTGCAGAAGAATTCAAATTCCTCTCACATGCTAAAGAATACCTGAACCCTTTTGATTAAACCACTTTAGTTGTTATATTGAGACCATATTTGAAAGCCATCTGTGATTTTTCTGTTCTTACTCTGCAATGACCATGGGCAATGACAAGTTAAAAATAAAATGTATGCAAATTTTATAATGGAGAATGCGGGCATCGATCCCGCTACCTCTCGCATGCTAAGCGAGCACTCTACCATTTGAGCTAATTCCCCTGTGTGTTTAATCTGCATAACATGAAAAAAGTAACCTCACTGCCTTCCACACTTTATTTGCAGTCCAATTGCCCAAAACAGTGTTCAGTTCACTCCTAACTTATGCCTTACCTCCACTTATGGGATGTTTTACAGTTCAGGTTGGCCTGTTTACTACTCGAATATGAGTGATATTGTGGTGTGTTCATCTAGACTCATACCCTACCTAATCTTGAAGTTAAATTTCCCACCAATGAGAAACCAAGGGAGATACCATTTTTGATAGTTATTGCATGTCTAATGCAAGAATAATCACCAGATTATGAGAGTCCAGCAAAAATTACTCATTTTCGCCCAACGTGGGGCTCAAACCCACGACCCTGAGATTAAGAGTCTCATGCTCTACCGACTGAGCTAGCCGGGCTCCCACTTCAAGATGGTATGCAGACTAATCATTTTTTATGAAGGAAATCCATTCCTGGACAATTTTTGGGAGTTATTGCAGGTCTAATGCAAGATTAATCTCCATATTATGAGAGTCAATGCAATATTCAGGCAAAAATTACTCGTTTTCGCCCAACGTGGGGCTCGAACCCATGACCCTGAGATTAAGAGTCTCATGCTCTACCGACTGAGCTAGCCGGGCTCCCTCCTTAAGACAGCATGCAGACCAATCCCTTTTTGTGAAGAAAATCAAATCCTGGATATTCCTCTACTCTTGTTTTGCAAGGAAAGCCTGATTTATACATCCTTCAGAGGACAGAGTGTCAAAAAAAAATAAGAGAAAATGAAAACGGAAGTTGTGAGAACTTCATTTTGAGATTGCATAAGAATTCAAATTCCTCTCACATGCTAAAGAATACCTGAACCCTTTTGATTAAACCACTTTAGTTGTTATAATGAGACCATATTTGAAAGCCATCTGTGATTTTTCTGTTCTTACTCTGCAATGACCATGGGCAATGACAAGTTAAAAATAAAATGTATGCAAATTTTATAATGGAGAATGCGGGCATCAACCCCGCTACCTCTCGCATGCTAAGCGAGCGCTCTACCATTTGAGCTAATTCCCCTGAGTGTTTAATCTGCATAACATGAAAAAAGTAACCTCACTGCCTTCCACACTTTATTTGCAGTCCAATTGCCCATAACAGTGTTCAGTTCACTCCTAACTTATGCCTTACCTCCACTTATGGGATGTTTTACAGTTCAGGTTGGCCTGTTTACTACTCGAATATGAGTGATATTGTGGTGTGTTCATCTAGACTCATACCCTACCTAATCTTGAAGTTAAATTTCCCACCAATGAGAAACCAAGGGAGATACCATTTTTGATAGTTATTGCATGTCTAATGCAAGAATAATCACCAGATTATGAGAGTCCAGCAAAAGTTACTCATTTTCGCCCAACGTGGGGCTCAAACCCACGACCCTGAGATTAAGAGTCTCATGCTCTACCGACTGAGCTAGCCGGGCTCCCACTTCAAGATGGTATGCAGACTAATCATTTTTTATGACGGAAATCCATTCCTGGACAATTTTTGGGAGTTATTGCAGGTCTAATGCAAGATTAATCTCCATATTATGAGAGTCAATGCAATATTCAGGAAAAAATTACTCGTTTTCGCCCAACATGGGGCTCTAACCCACGACCCTGAGATTAAGAGTCTCATGCTCTACCGACTGAGCGAGCCGGGCTCCCTCCTTAAGACAGTATGCAGACCAATCCCTTTTTGTGAAAAAAATCAAATCCTGGATATTCCTCTACTCTTGTTTTGCAAGAAAAGCCAGATTTATACATCCTTCAGAGGACAGAGTGTCAAAAAAAATAAGAGAAAATGAAAACGGAAGTTGTGAGAACTTCATTTTGAGATTGCATAAGAATTCAAATTCCTCTCACATGCTAAAGAATACCTGAACCCTTTTGATTAAACCACTTTAGTTGTTATAATGAGACCATATTTGAAAGCAATCTGTGATTTTTCTGTTCTTACTCTGCAATGACCTTGGCAATGACAAGTTAAAAATAAAATGTATGCAAATTTTATAATGGAGAATGCGGGCATCGATCCCGCTACCTCTCGCATGCTAAGCGAGCGCTCTACCATTTGAGCTAATTCCCCTGTGTGTTTAATCTGCATAACATGAAAAAAGTAACCTCACTGCCTTCCACACTTTATTTGAAGTCCAATTGCCCATAACAGTGTTCAGTTCACTCCTAACTTATGCCTTACCTCCACTTATGGGATGTTTTACAGTTCAGGTTGGCCTGTTTACTACTCGAATATGAGTGATATTGTGGTGTGTTCATCTGGACTCATACCCTACCTAATCTTGAAGTTAAATTTCCTACCAATGAGAAACCAAGGGAGATACCATTTTTGATAGTTATTGCATGTCTAATGCAAGAATAATCACCAGATTATGAGAGTCCAGCAAAAATTACTCATTTTCGCCCAACGTGGGGCTCAAACCCACGACCCTGAGATTAAGAGTCTCATGCTCTACCGACTGAGCTAGCCGGGCTCCCACTTCAAGATGGTATGCAGACTAATCATTTTTTATGAAGGAAATCCATTCCTGGACAATTTTTGGGAGTTATTGCAGGTCTAATGCAAGAATAATCTCCATATCATGAGAGTCAATGCAATATTCAGGCAAAAATTACTCGTTTTCGCCCAACGTGGAGCTCGAACCCACAACCCTGAGATTAAGAGTCTCATGCTCTACCGACTGAGCTAGCCGGGCTCCCTCCTTAAGACAGTATGCAGACCAATCCCTTTTTGTGAAAAAAATCAAATCCTGGATATTCCTCTACTCTTGTTTTGAAAGGAAAGCCAGATTTATACATCCTTCAGAGGACAGAGTGTCAAAAAAAATAAGAGAAAATGAAAATGGAAGTTGTGAGAACTTCATTTTGAGATTGCATAAGAATTCAAATTCCTCTCACATGCTAAAGAATACCTGAACCCTTTTGATTAAACCACTTTAGTTGTTATAATGAGACCATATTTGAAAGCCATCTGTGATTTTTCTGTTCTTACTCTGCAATGACCATGGGCAATGACAAGTTAAAAATAAAATGTATGCAAATTTTATAATGGAGAATGCGGGCATCGATCCCGCTACCTCTCGCATGCTAAGCGAGCGCTCTACCATTTGAGCTAATTCCCCTGTGTGTTTAATCTGCCTAACATGAAAAAAGTAACCTCACTGCCTTCCACACTTTATTTGAAGTCCAATTGCCCATAACAGTGTTCAGTTCACTCCTAACTTATGCCTTACCTCCACTTATGGGATGTTTTACAGTTCAGGTTGGCCTGTTTACTACTCGATTATGAGTGATATTGTGGTGTGTTCATCTAGACTCATACTCTACCTAATCTTGAAGTAAAATTTCCCACCAATGAGAAACCAAGGGAGATACCATTTTTGATAGTTATTGCATGTCTAATGCAAGAATAATCACCAGATTATGAGAGTCCAGCAAAAATTACTCATTTTCGCCCAACGTGGGGCTCGAACCCACGACCCTGAGATTAAGAGTCTCATGCTTTACCGACTGAGCTAGCCGGGCTCCCACTTCAAGATGGTATGCAGACTAATCATTTTTTATGAAGGAAATCCATTCCTGGACAATTTTTGGGAGTTATTGCAGGTCTAATGCAAGATTAATCTCCATATTATGAGAGTCAATGCAATATTCAGGCAAAAATTACTCGTTTTCGCCCAACGTGGGGCTCGAACCCACGACCCTGAGATTAAGAGTCTCATGCTCTACCGACTGAGCTAGCCGGGCTCCCTCCTTAAGACAGTATGCAGACCAATCCCTTTTTGTGAAAAAAATCAAATCCTGGATATTCCTCTACTCTTGTTTTGCAAGGAAAGCCAGATTTATACATCCTTCAGAGGACAGAGTGTCAAAAGAAATAAGAGAAAATGAAAATGGAAGTTGTGAGAACTTCATTTTGAGATTGCATAAGAATTCAAATTCCTCTCACATGCTAAAGAATACCTGAACCCTTTTGATTAAACCACTTTAGTTGTTATATTGAGACCATATTTGAAAGCCATCTGTGATTTTTCTGTTCTTACTCTGCAATGACCATGGGCAATGACAAGTTAAAAATAAAATGTATGCAAATTTTATAATGGAGAATGCGGGCATCGATCCCGCTACCTCTCGCATGCTAAGCGAGCACTCTACCATTTGAGCTAATTCCCCTGTGTGTTTAATCTGCATAACATGAAAAAAGTAACCTCACTGCCTTCCACACTTTATTTGCAGTCCAATTGCCCAAAACAGTGTTCAGTTCACTCCTAACTTATGCCTTACCTCCACTTATGGGATGTTTTACAGTTCAGGTTGGCCTGTTTACTACTCGAATATGAGTGATATTGTGGTGTGTTCATCTAGACTCATACCCTACCTAATCTTGAAGTTAAATTTCCCACCAATGAGAAACCAAGGGAGATACCATTTTTGATAGTTATTGCATGTCTAATGCAAGAATAATCACCAGATTATGAGAGTCCAGCAAAAATTACTCATTTTCGCCCAACGTGGGGCTCGAACCCACGACCCTGAGATTAAGAGTCTCATGCTCTACCGACTGAGCTAGCCGGGCTCCCACTTCAAGATGGTATGCAGACTAATCATTTTTTATGACGGAAATCCATTCCTGGACAAGTTTTTGGGAGTTATTGCGGGTCTAATGCAAGATTAATCTCCATATTATGAGAGTCAATGCAATATTCAGGAAAAAATTACTTGTTTTCGCCCAACATGGGGCTCTAACCCACGACCCTGAGATTAAGAGTCTCATGCTCTACCGACTGAGCGAGCCGGGCTCCCTCCTTAAGACAGTATGCAGACCAATCCCTTTTTGTGAAAAAAATCAAATCCTGGATATTCCTCTACTCTTGTTTTGCAAGAAAAGCCAGATTTATACATCCTTCAGAGGACAGAGTGTCAAAAAAAATAAGAGAAAATGAAAACGGAAGTTGTGAGAACTTCATTTTGAGATTGCATAAGAATTCAAATTCCTCTCACATGCTAAAGAATACCTGAACCCTTTTGATTAAACCACTTTAGTTGTTATAATGAGACCATATTTGAAAGCAATCTGTGATTTTTCTGTTCTTACCCTGCAATGACCTTGGCAATGACAAGTTAAAAATAAAATGTATGCAAATTTTATAATGGAGAATGCGGGCATCGATCCCGCTACCTCTCGCATGCTAAGCGAGCACTCTACCATTTGAGCTAATTCCCCTGTGTGTTTAATCTGCATAACATGAAAAAAGTAACCTCACTGCCTTCCACACTTTATTTGAAGTCCAATTGCCCATAACAGTGTTCAGTTCACTCCTAACTTATGCCTTACCTCCACTTATGGGATGTTTTACAGTTCAGGTTGGCCTGTTTACTACTCGAATATGAGTGATATTGTGGTGTGTTCATCTGGACTCATACCCTACCTAATCTTGAAGTTAAATTTCCCACCAATGAGAAACCAAGGGAGATACCATTTTTGATAGTTATTGCATGTCTAATGCAAGAATAATCACCAGATTATGAGAGTCCAGCAAAAATTACTCATTTTCGCCCAACGTGGGGCTCAAACCCACGACCCTGAGATTAAGAGTCTCATGCTCTACCGACTGAGCTAGCCGGGCTCCCACTTCAAGATGGTATGCAGACTAATCATTTTTTATGAAGGAAATCCATTCCTGGACAATTTTTGGGAGTTATTGCAGGTCTAATGCAAGAATAATCTCCATATTATGAGAGTCAATGCAATATTCAGGCAAAAATTACTCGTTTTCGCCCAATGTGGAGCTCGAACCCACAACCCTGAGATTAAGAGTCTCATGCTCTACCGACTGAGCTAGCCGGGCTCCCTTCTTAAGACAGTATGCAGACCAATCCCTTTTTGTGAAAAAAATCAAATCCTGGATATTCCTCTACTCTTGTTTTGCAAGGAAAGCCAGATTTATACATCCTTCAGAGGACAGAGTGTCAAAAAAAATAAGAGAAAATGAAAATGGAAGTTGTGAGAACTTCATTTTGAGATTGCATAAGAATTCAAATTCCTCTCACATGCTAAAGAATACCTGAACCCTTTTGATTAAACCACTTTAGTTGTTATAATGAGACCATATTTGAAAGCCATCTGTGATTTTTCTGTTCTTACTCTGCAATGACCATGGGCAATGACAAGTTAAAAATAAAATGTATGCAAATTTTATAATGGAGAATGCGGGCATCGATCCCGCTACCTCTCGCATGCTAAGCGAGCGCTCTACCATTTGAGCTAATTCCCCTGTGTGTTTAATCTGCCTAACATGAAAAAAGTAACCTCACTGCCTTCCACACTTTATTTGCAGTCCAATTGCCCATAACAGTGTTCAGTTCACTCCTAACTTATGCCTTACCTCCACTTATGGGATGTTTTACAGTTCAGGTTGGCCTGTTTACTACTCGAATATGAGTGATATTGTGGTGTGTTCATCTAGACTCATACCCTACCTAATCTTGAAGTTAAATTTCCCACCAATGAGAAACCAAGGGAGATACCATTTTTGATAGTTATTGCAAGTCTAATGCAAGAATAATCACCAGATTATGAGAGTCCAGCAAAAATTACTCATTTTCACCCAACGTGGGGCTCAAACCCACGACCCTGAGATTAAGAGTCTCATGCTCTACCGACTGAGCTAGCCGGGCTCCCACTGCAAGATGGGATGCAGACTAATCCTTTTTTATGAAGGAAATCCATTCCTGGACAATTTTTGGGAGTTATTGCAGGTCTAATGCAAGATTAATCTCCATATTATGAGAGTCAATGCAATATTCAGGCAAAAATTACTCGTTTTCGCCCAACGTGGGGCTCGTACTCACGACCCTGAGATTAAGAGTCTCATGCTCTACCGACTGAGCTAGCCGGGCTCCCTCCTTAAGACAGTATGCAGACCAATCCCTTTTTGTGAAAAAAATCAAATCCTGGATATTCCTCTACTCTTGTTTTGCAAGGAAAGCCAGATTTATACATCCTTCAGAGGACAGAGTGTCAAGAAAAATAAGAGAAAATGAAAATGGAAGTTGTGAGAACTTCATTTTGAGATTGCAGAAGAATTCAAATTCCTCTCACATGCTAAAGAATACCTGAACCCTTTTGATTAAACCACTTTAGTTGTTATATTGAGACCATATTTGAAAGCCATCTGTGATTTTTCTGTTCTTACTCTGCAATGACCATGGGCAATGACAAGTTAAAAATAAAATGTATGCAAATTTTATAATGGAGAATGCGGGCATCGATCCCGCTACCTCTCGCATGCTAAGCGAGCGCTCTACCATTTGAGCTAATTCCCCTGTGTGTTTAATCTGCATAACATGAAAAAAGTAACCTAACTGCCTTCCACACTTTATTTGAAGTCCAATTGCCCATAACAGTGTTCAGTTCACTCCTAACTTATGCCTTACCTCCACTTATGGGATGTTTTACAGTTCAGGTTGGCCTGTTTACTACTCGAATATGAGTGATATTGTGGTGTGTTCATCTGGACTCATACCCTACCTAATCTTGAAGTTAAATTTCCCACCAATGAGAAACCAAGGGAGATACCATTTTTGATAGTTATTGCATGTCTAATGCAAGAATAATCACCAGATTATGAGAGTCCAACAAAAATTACTCATTTTCGCCCAACGTGGGGCTCAAACCCACGACCCTGAGATTAAGAGTCTCATGCTCTACCGACTGAGCTAGCCGGGCTCCCACTTCAAGATGGTATGCAGACTAATCATTTTTTATGAAGGAAATCCATTCCTGGACAATTTTTGGGAGTTATTGCAGGTCTAATGCAAGAATAATCTCCATATGATGAGAGTCAATGCAATATTCAGGCAAAAATTACTCGTTTTCGCCCAACGTGGAGCTCGAACCCACAACCCTGAGATTAAGAGTCTCATGCTCTACCGACTGAGCTAGCCGGGCTCCCTCCATAAGACAGTATGCAGACCAATCCCTTTTTGTGAAAAAAATCAAATCCTGGATATTCCTCTACTCTTGTTTTGAAAGGAAAGCCAGATTTATACATCCTTCAGAGGACAGAGTGTCAAAAAAAATAAGAGAAAATGAAAATGGAAGTTGTGAGAACTTCATTTTGAGATTGCATAAGAATTCAAATTCCTCTCACATGCTAAAGAATACCTGAACCCTTTTGATTAAACCACTTTAGTTGTTATAATGAGACCATATTTGAAAGCCATCTGTGATTTTTCTGTTCTTACTCTGCAATGACCATGGGCAATGACAAGTTAAAAATAAAATGTATGCAAATTTTATAATGGAGAATGCGGGCATCGATCCCGCTATCTCTCGCATGCTAAGCGAGCGCTCTACCATTTGAGCTAATTCCCCTGTGTGTGTAATCTGCCTAACATGAAAAAAGTAACCTCACTGCCTTCCACACTTTATTTGAAGTCCAATTGCCCATAACAGTGTTCAGTTCACTCCTAACTTATGCCTTACCTCCACTTATGGGATGTTTTACAGTTCAGGTTGGCCTGTTTACTACTCGATTATGAGTGATATTGTGGTGTGTTCATCTAGACTCATACTCTACCTAATCTTGAAGTAAAATTTCCCACCAATGAGAAACCAAGGGAGATACCATTTTTGATAGTTATTGCATGTCTAATGCAAGAATAATCACCAGATTATGAGAGTCCAGCAAAAATTACTCATTTTCGCCCAACGTGGGGCTCGAACCCACGACCCTGAGATTAAGAGTCTCATGCTTTACCGACTGAGCTAGCCAGGCTCCCACTTCAAGATGGTATGCAGACTAATCATTTTTTATGAAGGAAATCCATTCCTGGACAATTTTTGGGAGTTATTGCAGGTCTAATGCAAGATTAATCTCCATATTATGAGAGTCAATGCAATATTCAGGCAAAAATTACTCGTTTTCGCCCAACGTGGGGCTCGAACCCACGACCCTGAGATTAAGAGTCTCATGCTCTACCGACTGAGCTAGCCGGGCTCCCTCCTTAAGACAGTATGCAGACCAATCCCTTTTTGTGAAAAAAATCAAATCCTGGATATTCCTCTACTCTTGTTTTGCAAGGAAAGCCAGATTTATACATCCTTCAGAGGACAGAGTGTCAAAAGAAATAAGAGAAAATGAAAATGGAAGTTGTGAGAACTTCATTTTGAGATTGCATAAGAATTCAAATTCCTCTCACATGCTAAAGAATACCTGAACCCTTTTGATTAAACCACTTTAGTTGTTATATTGAGACCATATTTGAAAGCGATCTGTGATTTTTCTGTTCTTACTCTGCAATGACCATGGGCAATGACAAGTTAAAAATAAAATGTATGCAAATTTTATAATGGAGAATGCGGGCATCGATCCCGCTACCTCTCGCATGCTAAGCGAGCACTCTACCATTTGAGCTAATTCCCCTGTGTGTTTAATCTGCATAACATGAAAAAAGTAACCTCACTGCCTTCCACACTTTATTTGCAGTCCAATTGCCCAAAACAGTGTTCAGTTCACTCCTAACTTATGCCTTACCTCCACTTATGGGATGTTTTACAGTTCAGGTTGGCCTGTTTACTACTCGAATATGAGTGATATTGTGGTGTGTTCATCTAGACTCATACCCTACCTAATCTTGAAGTTAAATTTCCCACCAATGAGAAACCAAGGGAGATACCATTTTTGATAGTTATTGCATGTCTAATGCAAGAATAATCACCAGATTATGAGAGTCCAGCAAAAATTACTCATTTTCGCCCAACGTGGGGCTCGAACCCACGACCCTGAGATTAAGAGTCTCATGCTCTACCGACTGAGCTAGCCGGGCTCCCACTTCAAGATGGTATGCAGACTAATCATTTTTTATGACGGAAATCCATTCCTGGACAAGTTTTTGGGAGTTATTGCGGGTCTAATGCAAGATTAATCTCCATATTATGAGAGTCAATGCAATATTCAGGAAAAAATTACTCGTTTTCGCCCAACATGGGGCTCTAACCCACAACCCTGAGATTAAGAGTCTCATGCTCTACCGACTGAGCTAGCCGGGCTCCCTCCTTAAGACAGTATGCAGACCAATCCCTTTTTGTGAAAAAAATCAAATCCTGGATATTCCTCTACTCTTGTTTTGCAAGGAAAGCCAGATTTATACATCCTTCAGAGGACAGAGTGTCAAAAAAAATAAGAGAAAATGAAAATGGAAGTTGTGAGAACTTCATTTTGAGATTGCATAAGAATTCAAATTCCTCTCACATGCTAAAGAATACCTGAACCCTTTTGATTAAACCACTTTAGTTGTTATAATGAGACCATATTTGAAAGCCATCTGTGATTTTTCTGTTCTTACTCTGCAATGACCATGGGCAATGACAAGTTAAAAATAAAATGTATGCAAATTTTATAATGGAGAATGCGGGCATCGATCCCGCTACCTCTCGCATGCTAAGCGAGCGCTCTACCATTTGAGCTAATTCCCCTGTGTGTTTAATCTGCCTAACATGAAAAAAGTAACCTCACTGCCTTCCACACTTTATTTGCAGTCCAATTGCCCATAACAGTGTTCAGTTCACTCCTAACTTATGCCTTACCTCCACTTATGGGATGTTTTACAGTTCAGGTTGGCCTGTTTACTACTCGAATATGAGTGATATTGTGGTGTGTTCATCTAGACTCATACCCTACCTAATCTTGAAGTTAAATTTCCCACCAATGAGAAACCAAGGGAGATACCATTTTTGATAGTTATTGCAAGTCTAATGCAAGAATAATCACCAGATTATGAGAGTCCAGCAAAAATTACTCATTTTCACCCAACGTGGGGCTCAAACCCACGACCCTGAGATTAAGAGTCTCATGCTCTACCGACTGAGCTAGCCGGGCTCCCACTGCAAGATGGGATGCAGACTAATCCTTTTTTATGAAGGAAATCCATTCCTGGACAATTTTTGGGAGTTATTGCAGGTCTAATGCAAGATTAATCTCCATATTATGAGAGTCAATGCAATATTCAGGCAAAAATTATTCTTTTTCGCCCAACGTGGGGCTCGTACTCACGACCCTGAGATTAAGAGTCTCATGCTCTACCGACTGAGCTAGCCGGGCTCCCTCCTTAAGACAGTATGCAGACCAATCCCTTTTTGTGAAAAAAATCAAATCCTGGATATTCCTCTACTCTTGTTTTGCAAGGAAAGCCAGATTTATACATCCTTCAGAGGACAGAGTGTCAAGAAAAATAAGAGAAAATGAAAATGGAAGTTGTGAGAACTTCATTTTGAGATTGCAGAAGAATTCAAATTCCTCTCACATGCTAAAGAATACCTGAACCCTTTTGATTAAACCACTTTAGTTGTTATATTGAGACCATATTTGAAAGCCATCTGTGATTTTTCTGTTCTTACTCTGCAATGACCATGGGCAATGACAAGTTAAAAATAAAATGTATGCAAATTTTATAATGGAGAATGCGGGCATCGATCCCGCTACCTCTCGCATGCTAAGCGAGCACTCTACCATTTGAGCTAATTCCCCTGTGTGTTTAATCTGCATAACATGAAAAAAGTAACCTCACTGCCTTCCACACTTTATTTGCAGTCCAATTGCCCAAAACAGTGTTCAGTTCACTCCTAACTTATGCCTTACCTCCACTTATGGGATGTTTTACAGTTCAGGTTGGCCTGTTTACTACTCGAATATGAGTGATATTGTGGTGTGTTCATCTAGACTCATACCCTACCTAATCTTGAAGTTAAATTTCCCACCAATGAGAAACCAAGGGAGATACCATTTTTGATAGTTATTGCATGTCTAATGCAAGAATAATCACCAGATTATGAGAGTCCAGCAAAAATTACTCATTTTCGCCCAACGTGGGGCTCAAACCCACGACCCTGAGATTAAGAGTCTCATGCTCTACCGACTGAGCTAGCCGGGCTCCCACTTCAAGATGGTATGCAGACTAATCATTTTTTATGAAGGAAATCCATTCCTGGACAATTTTTGGGAGTTATTGCAGGTCTAATGCAAGATTAATCTCCATATTATGAGAGTCAATGCAATATTCAGGCAAAAATTACTCGTTTTCGCCCAAAGTGGGGCTCGAACCCATGACCCTGAGATTAAGAGTCTCATGCTCTACCGACTGAGATAGCCGGGCTCCCTCCTTAAGACAGTATGCAGACCAATCCCTTTTTGTGAAGAAAATCAAATCCTGGATATTCCTCTACTCTTGTTTTGCAAGGAAAGCCTGATTTATACATCCTTCAGAGGACAGAGTGTCAAAAAAAAATAAGAGAAAATGAAAACGGAAGTTGTGAGAACTTCATTTTGAGATTGCATAAGAATTCAAATTCCTCTCACATGCTAAAGAATACCTGAACCCTTTTGATTAAACCACTTTAGTTGTTATAATGAGACCATATTTGAAAGCCATCTGTGATTTTTCTGTTCTTACTCTGCAATGACCATGGGCAATGACAAGTTAAAAATAAAATGTATGCAAATTTTATAATGGAGAATGCGGGCATCAACCCCGCTACCTCTCGCATGCTAAGCGAGCGCTCTACCATTTGAGCTAATTCCCCTGAGTGTTTAATCTGCATAACATGAAAAAAGTAACCTCACTGCCTTCCACACTTTATTTGCAGTCCAATTGCCCATAACAGTGTTCAGTTCACTCCTAACTTATGCCTTACCTCCACTTATGGGATGTTTTACAGTTCAGGTTGGCCTGTTTACTACTCGAATATGAGTGATATTGTGGTGTGTTCATCTAGACTCATACCCTACCTAATCTTGAAGTTAAATTTCCCACCAATGAGAAACCAAGGGAGATACCATTTTTGATAGTTATTGCATGTCTAATGCAAGAATAATCACCAGATTATGAGAGTCCAGCAAAAATTACTCATTTTCGCCCAACGTGGGGCTCAAACCCACGACCCTGAGATTAAGAGTCTCATGCTCTACCGACTGAGCTAGCCGGGCTCCCACTTCAAGATGGTATGCAGACTAATCATTTTTTATGACGGAAATCCATTCTGGACAATTTTTGGGAGTTATTGCAGGTCTAATGCAAGATTAATCTCCATATTATGAGAGTCAATGCAATATTCAGGAAAAAATTACTCGTTTTCGCCCAACATGGGGCTCTAACCCACGACCCTGAGATTAAGAGTCTCATGCTCTACCGACTGAGCGAGCCGGGCTCCCTCCTTAAGACATTATGCAGACCAATCCCTTTTTGTGAAAAAAATCAAATCCTGGATATTCCTCTACTCTTGTTTTGCAAGAAAAGCCAGATTTATACATCCTTCAGAGGACAGAGTGTCAAAAAAAATAAGAGAAAATGAAAACGGAAGTTGTGAGAACTTCATTTTGAGATTGCATAAGAATTCAAATTCCTCTCACATGCTAAAGAATACCTGAACCCTTTTGATTAAACCACTTTAGTTGTTATAATGAGACCATATTTGAAAGCAATCTGTGATTTTTCTGTTCTTACTCTGCAATGACCTTGGCAATGACAAGTTAAAAATAAAATGTATGCAAATTTTATAATGGAGAATGCGGGCATCGATCCCGCTACCTCTCGCATGCTAAGCGAGCGCTCTACCATTTGAGCTAATTCCCCTGTGTGTTTAATCTGCATAACATGAAAAAAGTAACCTCACTGCCTTCCACACTTTATTTGAAGTCCAATTGCCCATAACAGTGTTCAGTTCACTCCTAACTTATGCCTTACCTCCACTTATGGGATGTTTTACAGTTCAGGTTGGCCTGTTTACTACTCGAATATGAGTGATATTGTGGTGTGTTCATCTGGACTCATACCCTACCTAATCTTGAAGTTAAATTTCCCACCAATGAGAAACCAAGGGAGATACCATTTTTGATAGTTATTGCATGTCTAATGCAAGAATAATCACCAGATTATGAGAGTCCAGCAAAAATTACTCATTTTCGCCCAACGTGGGGCTCAAACCCACGACCCTGAGATTAAGAGTCTCATGCTTTACCGACTGAGCTAGCCGGGCTCCCACTTCAAGATGGTATGCAGACTAATCATTTTTTATGAAGGAAATCCATTCCTGGACAATTTTTGGGAGTTATTGCAGGTCTAATGCAAGATTAATCTCCATATTATGAGAGTCAATGCAATATTCAGGCAAAAATTACTCGTTTTCGCCCAACGTGGGGCTCAAACCCACGACCCTGAGATTAAGAGTCTCATGCTCTACCGACTGAGCTAGCCGGGCTCCCTCCTTAAGACAGTATGCAGACCAATCCCTTTTTGTGAAAAAAATCAAATCCTGGATATTCCTCTACTCTTGTTTTGCAAGGAAAGCCAGATTTATACATCCTTCAGAGGACAGAGTGTCAAAAGAAATAAGAGAAAATGAAAATGGAAGTTGTGAGAACTTCATTTTGAGATTGCATAAGAATTCAAATTCCTCTCACATGCTAAAGAATACCTGAACCCTTTTGATTAAACCACTTTAGTTGTTATATTGAGACCATATTTGAAAGCCATCTGTGATTTTTCTGTTCTTACTCTGCAATGACCATGGGCAATGACAAGTTAAAAATAAAATGTATGCAAATTTTATAATGGAGAATGCGGGCATCGATCCCGCTACCTCTCGCATGCTAAGCGAGCACTCTACCATTTGAGCTAATTCCCCTGTGTGTTTAATCTGCATAACATGAAAAAAGTAACCTCACTGCCTTCCACACTTTATTTGCAGTCCAATTGCCCAAAACAGTGTTCAGTTCACTCCTAACTTATGCCTTACCTCCACTTATGGGATGTTTTACAGTTCAGGTTGGCCTGTTTACTACTCGAATATGAGTGATATTGTGGTGTGTTCATCTAGACTCATACCCTACCTAATCTTGAAGTTAAATTTCCCACCAATGAGAAACCAAGGGAGATACCATTTTTGATAGTTATTGCATGTCTAATGCAAGAATAATCACCAGATTATGAGAGTCCAGCAAAAATTACTCATTTTCGCCCAACGTGGGGCTCAAACCCACGACCCTGAGATTAAGAGTCTCATGCTCTACCGACTGAGCTAGCCGGGCTCCCACTGCAAGATGGTATGCAGACTAATCATTTTTTATGAAGGAAATCCATTCCTGGACAATTTTTGGGAGTTATTGCAGGTCTAATGCAAGATTAATCTCCATATTATGAGAGTCAATGCAATATTCAGGCAAAAATTACTCGTTTTCGCCCAACGTGGGGCTCGAACTCACGACCCTGAGATTAAGAGTCTCATGCTCTACCGACTGAGCTAGCCGGGCTCCCTCCTTAAGACAGTATGCAGACCAATCCCTTTTTGTGAAAAAAATCAAATCCTGGATATTCCTCTACTCTTGTTTTGCAAGGAAAGCCAGATTTATACATCCTTCAGAGGACAGAGTGTCAAAAAAAATAAGAGAAAATGAAAATGGAAGTTGTGAGAACTTCATTTTGAGATTGCAGAAGAATTCAAATTCCTCTCACATGCTAAAGAATACCTGAACCCTTTTGATTAAACCACTTTAGTTGTTATATTGAGACCATATTTGAAAGCCATCTGTGATTTTTCTGTTCTTACTCTGCAATGACCATGGGCAATGACAAGTTAAAAATAAAATGTATGCAAATTTTATAATGGAGAATGCGGGCATCGATCCCGCTACCTCTCGCATGCTAAGCGAGCACTCTACCATTTGAGCTAATTCCCATGTGTTTAATCTGCATAACATGAAAAAAGTAACCTCACTGCCTTCCACACTTTATTTGCAGTCCAATTGCCCAAAACAGTGTTCAGTTCACTCCTAACTTATGCCTTACCTCCACTTATGGGATGTTTTACAGTTCAGGTTGGCCTGTTTACTACTCGAATATGAGTGATATTGTGGTGTGTTCATCTAGACTCATACCCTACCTAATCTTGAAGTTAAATTTCCCACCAATGAGAAACCAAGGGAGATACCATTTTTGATAGTTATTGCATGTCTAATGCAAGAATAATCACCAGATTATGAGAGTCCAGCAAAAATTACTCATTTTCGCCCAACGTGGGGCTCAAACCCACGACCCTGGGATTAAGAGTCTCATGCTCTACCGACTGAGCTAGCCGGGCTCCCACTGCAAGATGGTATGCAGACTAATCATTTTTTATGAAGGAAATCCATTCCTGGATAATTTTTGGGAGTTATTGCAGGTCTAATGCAAGATTAATCGCCATATTATGAGAGTCAATGCAATATTCAGGCAAAAATTACTCGTTTTCGCCCAACGTGGGGCTCGAACTCACGACCCTGAGATTAAGAGTCTCATGCTCTACCGACTGAGCTAGCCGGGCTCTCTCCTTAAGACAGTATGCAGACCAATCCCTTTTTGTGAAAAAAATCAAATCCTGGATATTCCTCTACTCTTGTTTTGCAAGGCAAGCCAGATTTATACATCCTTCAGAGGACAGAGTGTCAAAAAAAATAAGAGAAAATGAAAATGGAAGTTGTGAGAACTTCATTTTGAGATTGCAGAAGAATTCAAATTCCTCTCACATGCTAAAGAATACCTGAACCCTTTTGATTAAACCACTTTAGTTGTTATATTGAGACCATATTTGAAAGCCATCTGTGATTTTTCTGTTCTTACTCTGCAATGACCATGGGCAATGACAAGTTAAAAATAAAATGTATGCAAATTTTATAATGGAGAATGCGGGCATCGATCCCGCTACCTCTCGCATGCTAAGCGAGCACTCTACCATTTGAGCTAATTCCCCTGTGTGTTTAATCTGCATAACATGAAAAAAGTAACCTCACTGCCTTCCACACTTTATTTGCAGTCCAATTGCCCATAACAGTGTTCAGTTCACTCCTAACTTATGCCTTACCTCCACTTATGGGATGTTTTACAGTTCAGGTTGGCCTGTTTACTACTCGAATATGAGTGATATTGTGGTGTGTTCATCTAGACTCATACCCTACCTAATCTTGAAGTTAAATTTCCCACCAATGAGAAACCAAGGGAGATACCATTTTTGATAGTTATTGCATGTCTAATGCAAGAATAATCACCAGATTATGAGAGTCCAGCAAAAATTACTCATTTTCGCCCAACGTGGGGCTCAAACCCACGACCCTGAGATTAAGAGTCTCATGCTCTACCGACTGAGCTAGCCGGGCTCCCACTTCAAGATGGTATGCAGACTAATCATTTTTTATGAAGGAAATCCATTCCTGGACAATTTTTGGGAGTTATTGCAGGTCTAATGCAAGATTAATCTCCATATTATGAGAGTCAATGCAATATTCAGGCAAAAATTACTCGTTTTCGCCCAACGTGGAGCTCGAACCCACGACCCTGAGATTAAGAGTCTCATGCTCTACCGACTGAGCTAGCCGGGCTCCCTCCTTAAGACAGTATGCAGACCAATCCCTTTTTGTGAAAAAAATCAAATCCTGGATATTCCTCTACTCTTGTTTTGCAAGGAAAGCCAGATTTATACATCCTTCAGAGGACAGAGTGTCCTGTCTAATGCAAGAATAATCACCAGATTATGAGAGTCCAGCAAAAATTACTGATTTTCGCCCAACGTGGGGCTCAAACCCACGACCCTGAGATTAAGAGTCTCATGCTCTACCGACTGAGCTAGCCGGGCTCCCACTGCAAGATGGGATGCAGACTAATCCTTTTTTATGAAGGAAATCCATTCCTGGACAATTTTTGGGAGTTATTGCAGGTCTAATGCAAGATTAATCTCCATATTATGAGAGTCAATGCAATATTCAGGCAAAAATTACTCGTTTTCGCCCAACGTGGGGCTCGAACTCACGACCCTGAGATTAAGAGTCTCATGCTCTACCGACTGAGCTAGCCGGGCTCCCTCCTTAAGACAGTATGCAGAACAATCCCTTTTTGTGAAAAAAATCAAATCCTGGATATTCCTCTACTCTTGTTTTGCAAGGAAAGCCAGATTTATACATCCTTCAGAGGACAGAGTGTCAAAAAAAATAAGAGAAAATGAAAATGGAAGTTGTGAGAACTTCATTTTGAGATTGCAGAAGAATTCAAATTCCTCTCACATGCTAAAGAATACCTGAACCCTTTTGATTAAACCACTTTAGTTGTTATATTGAGACCATATTTGAAAGCCATCTGTGATTTTTCTGTTCTTACTCTGCAATGACCATGGGCAATGACAAGTTAAAAATAAAATGTATGCAAATTTTATAATGGAGAATGCGGGCATCGATCCCGGTACCTCTCGCATGCTAAGCGAGCACTCTACCATTTGAGCTAATTCCCCTGTGTGTTTAATCTGCATAACATGAAAAAAGTAACCTCACTGCCTTCCACACTTTATTTGCAGTCCAATTGCCCAAAACAGTGTTCAGTTCACTCCTAACTTATGCCTTACCTCCACTTATGGGATGTTTTACAGTTCAGGTTGGCCTGTTTACTACTCGAATATGAGTGATATTGTGGTGTGTTCATCTAGACTCATACCCTACCTAATCTTGAAGTTAAATTTCCCACCAATGAGAAACCAAGGGAGATACCATTTTTGATAGTTATTGCATGTCTAATGCAAGAATAATCACCAGATTATGAGAGTCCAGCAAAAATTACTCATTTTCGCCCAACGTGGGGCTCAAACCCACGACCCTGAGATTAAGAGTCTCATGCTCTACCGACTGAGCTAGCCGGGCTCCCACTTCAAGATGGTATGCAGACTAATCATTTTTTATGAAGGAAATCCATTCCTGGACAATTTTTGGGAGTTATTGCAGGTCTAATGCAAGATTAATCTCCATATTATGAGAGTCAATGCAATATTCAGGCAAAAATTACTCGTTTTCGCCCAACGTGGGGCTCGAACCCACGACCCTGAGATTAAGAGTCTCATGCTCTACCGACTGAGCTAGCCGGGCTCCCTCCTTAAGACAGTATGCAGACCAATCCCTTTTTGTGAAGAAAATCAAATCCTGGATATTCCTCTACTCTTGTTTTGCAAGGAAAGCCTGATTTATACATCCTTCAGAGGACAGAGTGTCAAAAAAAAATAAGAGAAAATGAAAACGGAAGTTGTGAGAACTTCATTTTGAGATTGCATAAGAATTCAAATTCCTCTCACATGCTAAAGAATACCTGAACCCTTTTGATTAAACCACTTTAGTTGTTATAATGAGACCATATTTGAAAGCCATCTGTGATTTTTCTGTTTTTACTCTGCAATGACCATGGGCAATGACAAGTTAAAAATAAAATGTATGCAAATTTTATAATGGAGAATGCGGGCATCTACCCCGCTACCTCTCGCATGCTAAGCGAGCGCTCTACCATTTGAGCTAATTCCCCTGAGTGTTTAATCTGCATAACATGAAAAAAGTAACCTCACTGCCTTCCACACTTTATTTGCAGTCCAATTGCCCATAACAGTGTTCAGTTCACTCCTAACTTATGCCTTACCTCCACTTATGGGATGTTTTACAGTTCAGGTTGGCCTGTTTACTACTCGAATATGAGTGATATTGTGGTGTGTTCATCTAGACTCATACCCTACCTAATCTTGAAGTTAAATTTCCCACCAATGAGAAACCAAGGGAGATACCATTTTTGATAGTAATTGCATGTCTAATGCAAGAATAATCACCAGATTATGAGAGTCCAGCAAAAATTACTCATTTTCGCCCAACGTGGGGCTCAAACCCACAACCCTGAGATTAAGAGTCTCATGCTCTACCGACTGAGCTAGCCGGGCTCCCACTTCAAGATGGTATGCAGACTAATCATTTTTTATGAAGGAAATCCATTCCTGGACAATTTTTGGGAGTTATTGCAGGTCTAATGCAAGATTAATCTCCATATTATGAGAGTCAATGCAATATTCAGGCAAAAATTACTCGTTTTCGCCCAACGTGGGGCTCGAACCCACGACCCTGAGATTAAGAGTCTCATGCTCTACCGACTGAGCTAGCCGGGCTCCCTCCTTAAGACAGTATGCAGACCAATCCCTTTTTGTGAAGAAAATCAAATCCTGGATATTCCTCTACTCTTGTTTTGCAAGGAAAGCCTGATTTATACATCCTTCAGAGGACAGAGTGTCAAAAAAAAAATAAGAGAAAATGAAAACGGAAGTTGTGAGAACTTCATTTTGAGATTGCATAAGAATTCAAATTCCTCTAAACATGCTAAAGAATACCTGAACCCTTTTGATTAAACCACTTTAGTTGTTATAATGAGACCATATTTGAAAGCCATCTGTGATTTTTCTGTTCTTACTCTGCAATGACCATGGGCAATGACAAGTTAAAAATAAAATGAATGCAAATTTTATAATGGAGAATGCGGGCATCAACCCCGCTACCTCTCGCATGCTAAGCGAGCGCTCTACCATTTGAGCTAATTCCCCTGAGTGTTTAATCTGCATAACATGAAAAAAGTAACCTCACTGCCTTCCACACTTTATTTGCAGTCCAATTGCCCATAACAGTGTTCAGTTCACTCCTAACTTATGCCTTACCTCCACTTATGGGATGTTTTACAGTTCAGGTTGGCCTGTTTACTACTCGAATATGAGTGATATTGTGGTGTGTTCATCTAGACTCATACCCTACCTAATCTTGAAGTTAAATTTCCCACCAATGAGAAACCAAGGGAGATACCATTTTTGATAGTTATTGCATGTCTAATGCAAGAATAATCACCAGATTATGAGAGTCCAGCAAAAATTACTCATTTTCGCCCAACGTGGGGCTCAAACCCACGACCCTGAGATTAAGAATCTCATGCTCTACCGACTGAGCTAGCCGGGCTCCCACTTCAAGATGGTATGCAGACTAATCATTTTTTATGAAGGAAATCCATTCCTGGACAATTTTTGGGAGTTATTGCAGGTCTAATGCAAGATTAATCTCCATATTATGAGAGTCAATGCAATATTCAGGCAAAAATTACTCGTTTTCGCCCAACGTGGGGCTCGAACCCACGACCCTGAGATTAAGAGTCTCATGCTCTACCGACTGAGCTAGCCGGGCTCCCACTTCAAGATGGTATGCAGACTAATCATTTTTTATGAAGGAAATCCATTCCTGGACAATTTTTGGGAGTTATTGCAGGTCTAATGCAAGATTAATCTCCAGATTATGAGAGTCAATGCAATATTCAGGAAAAAATTACTCGTTTTCGCCCAACGTGGGGCTCGAACCCACGACCCTGAGATTAATAGTCTCATGCTCTACCGACTGAGCTAGCGGGGCTCCCTCCTTAAGACAGTATGCAGACCAATCCCTTTTTGTGAAGAAAATCAAATCCTGGATATTCCTCTACTCTTGTTTTGCAAGGAAAGCCTGATTTATACATCCTTCAGAGGACAGAGTGTCAAAAAAAAATAAGAGAAAATGAAAACGGAAGTTGTGAGAACTTCATTTTGAGATTGCATAAGAATTCAAATTCCTCTCACATGCTAAAGAATACCTGAACCCTTTTGATTAAACCACTTTAGTTGTTATAATGAGACCATATTTGAAAGCCATCTGTGATTTTTCTGTTCTTACTCTGCAATGACCATGGGCAATGACAAGTTAAAAATAAAATGTATGCAAATTTTATAATGGAGAATGCGGGCATCTACCCCGCTACCTCTCGCATGCTAAGCGAGCGCTCTACCATTTGAGCTAATTCCCCTGAGTGTTTAATCTGCATAACATGAAAAAAGTAACCTCACTGCCTTCCACACTTTATTTGCAGTCCAATTGCCCATAACAGTGTTCAGTTCACTCCTAACTTATGCCTTACCTCCACTTATGGGATGTTTTACAGTTCAGGTTGGCCTGTTTACTACTCGAATATGAGTGATATTGTGGTGTTCATCTAGACTCATACCCTACCTAATCTTGAAGTTAAATTTCCCACCAATGAGAAACCAAGGGAGATACCATTTTTGATAGTTATTGCATGTCTAATGCAAGAATAATCACCAGATTATGAGAGTCCAGCAAAAATTACTCATTTTCGCCCAACGTGGGGCTCAAACCCACAACCCTGAGATTAAGAGTCTCATGCTCTACCGACTGAGCTAGCCGGGCTCCCACTTCAAGATGGTATGCAGACTAATCATTTTTTATGAAGGAAATCCATTCCTGGACAATTTTTGGGAGTTATTGCAGGTCTAATGCAAGATTAATCTCCATATTATGAGAGTCAATGCAATATTCAGGCAAAAAGTACTCGTTTTCGCCCAACGTGGGGCTCGAACCCACGACCCTGAGATTAAGAGTCTCATGCTCTACCAACTGAGCTAGCCGGGCTCCCTCCTTAAGACAGTATGCAGACCAATCCCTTTTTGTGAAGAAAATCAAATCCTGGATATTCCTCTACTCTTGTTTTGCAAGGAAAGCCTGATTTATACATCCTTCAGAGGACAGAGTGTCAAAAAAAAAATAAGAGAAAATGAAAACGGAAGTTGTGAGAACTTCATTTTGAGATTGCATAAGAATTCAAATTCCTCTAAACATGCTAAAGAATACCTGAACCCTTTTGATTAAACCACTTTAGTTGTTATAATGAGACCATATTTGAAAGCCATCTGTGATTTTTCTGTTCTTACTCTGCAATGACCATGGGCAATGACAAGTTAAAAATAAAATGTATGCAAATTTTATAATGGAGAATGCGGGCATCAACCCCGCTACCTCTCGCATGCTAAGCGAGCGCTCTACCATTTAAGCTAATTCCCCTGAGTGTTTAATCTGCATAACATGAAAAAAGTAACCTCACTGCCTTCCACACTTTATTTGCAGTCCAATTGCCCATAACAGTGTTCAGTTCACTCCTAACTTATGCCTTACCTCCACTTATGGGATGTTTTACAGTTCAGGTTGGCCTGTTTACTACTCGAATATGAGTGATATTGTGGTGTGTTCATCTAGACTCATACCCTACCTAATCTTGAAGTTAAATTTCCCACCAATGAGAAACCAAGGGAGATACCATTTTTGATAGTTATTGCATGTCTAATGCAAGAATAATCACCAGATTATGAGAGTCCAGCAAAAATTACTCATTTTCGCCCAACGTGGGGCTCAAACCCACGACCCTGAGATTAAGAGTCTCATGCTCTACCGACTGAGCTAGCCGGGCTCCCACTTCAAGATGGTATGCAGACTAATCATTTTTTATGAAGGAAATCCATTCCTGGACAATTTTTGGGAGTTATTGCAGGTCTAATGCAAGATTAATCTCCATATTATGAGAGTCAATGCAATATTCAGGCAAAAATTACTCGTTTTCGCCCAACGTGGGGCTCGAACCCACGACCCTGAGATTAAGAGTCTCATGCTCTACCGACTGAGCTAGCCGGGCTCCCTCCTTAAGACAGTATGCAGACCAATCCCTTTTTGTGAAAAAAATCATATCCTGGATATTCCTCTACTCTTGTTTTGCAAGGAAGGCCTGATTTATACATCCTTCAGAGGACAGAGTGTCAAAAAAAAATAAGAGAAAATGAAAACGGAAGTTGTGAGAACTTCATTTTGAGATTGCATAAGAATTCAAATTCCTCTCACATGCTAAAGAATACCTGAACCCTTTTGATTAAACCACTTTAGTTGTTATAATGAGACCATATTTGAAAGCCATCTGTGATTTTTCTGTTCTTACTCTGCAATGACCATGGGCAATGACAAGTTAAAAATAAAATGTATGCAAATTTTATAATGGAGAATGCGGGCATCAACCTCGCTACCTCTCGCATGCTAAGCGAGCGCTCTACCATTTGAGCTAATTCCCCTGAGTGTTTAATCTGCATAACATGAAAAAAGTAACCTCACTGCCTTCCACACTTTATTTGCAGTCCAATTGCCCATAACAGTGTTCAGTTCACTCCTAACTTATGCCTTACCTCCACTTATGGGATGTTTTACAGTTCAGGTTGGCCTGTTTACTACTCGAATATGAGTGATATTGTGGTGTGTTCATCTAGACTCATACCCTACCTAATCTTGAAGTTAAATTTCCCACCAATGAGAAACCAAGGGAGATACCATTTTTGATAGTTATTGCATGTCTAATGCAAGAATAATAACCAGATTATGAGAGTCCAGCAAAAATTACTCATTTTCGCCCAACGTGGGGCTCGAACCCACGACCCTGGGATTAAGAGTCTCATGCTCTACCGACTGAGCTAGCCGGGCTCCCACTTCAAGATGGTATGCAGACTAATCATTTTTTATGAAGGAAATCCATTCCTGGACAATTTTTGGGAGTTATTGCAGGTCTAATGCAAGATTAATCTCCATATTATGAGAGTCAATGCAATATTCAGGCAAAAATTACTCGTTTTTGCCCAAAGTGGGGCTCGAACCCACGACCCTGAGATTAAGAGTCTCATGCTCTACCGACTGAGCTAGCCGGGCTCCCTCCTTAAGACAGTATGCAGACCAATCCCTTTTTGTGAAAAAAATCAAATCCTGGATATTCCTCTACTCTTGTTTTGCAAGGAAAGCCAGATTTATACATCCTTCAGAGGACAGAGTGTCAAAAAAAATAAGAGAAAATGAAAATGGAAGTTGTGAGAACTTCGTTTTGAGATTGCAGAAGAATTCAAATTCCTCTCACATGCTAAAGAATACCTGAACCCTTTTGATTAAACCACTTTAGTTGTTATATTGAGACCATATTTGAAAGCCATCTGTGATTTTTCTGTTCTTACTCTGCAATGACCATGGGCAATGACAAGTTAAAAATAAAATGTATGCAAATTTTATAATGGAGAATGCGGGCATCGATCCCGCTACCTCTCGCATGCTAAGCGAGCACTCTACCATTTGAGCTACTTTCCCTGTGTGTTTAATCTGCATAACATGAAAAAAGTAACCTCACTGCCTTCCACACTTTATTTGCAGTCCAATTGCCCATAACAGTGTTCAGTTCACTCCTAACTTACGCCTTACCTCCACTTATGGGATGTTTTACAGTTCAGGTTGGCCTGTTTACTACTCGAATATGAGTGATATTGTGGTGTGTTCATCTAGACTCATACCCTACCTAATCTTGAAGTTAAATTTCCCACCAATGAGAAACCAAGGGAGATACCATTTTTGATAGTTATTGCATGTCTAATGCAAGAATAATCACCAGATTATGAGAGTCCAGCAAAAATTACTCATTTTCGCCCAACGTGGGGCTCGAACCCACGACCCTGAGATTAAGAGTCTCATGCTCTACCGACTGAGCTAGCCGGGCTCCCACTTCAAGATGGTATGCAGACTAATCATTTTTTATGAAGGAAATCCATTCCTGGACAATTTTTGGGAGTTATTGCAGGTCTAATGCAAGATTAATCTCCATATTATGAGAGTCAATGCAATATTCAGGAAAAAATTACTCGTTTTCGCCCAACGTGGGGCTCTAACCCACGACCCTGAGATTAAGAGTCTCATGCTCTACCGACTGAGCGAGCCGGGCTCCCTCCTTAAGACAATATGCAGACCAATCCCTTTTTGTGAAAAAAATCAAATCCTGGATATTCCTCTACTCTTGTTTTGCAAGGAAAGCCAGATTTATACATCCTTCAGAGGACAGAGTGTCAAAAAAAATAAGAGAAAATGAAAATGGAAGTTGTGAGAACTTCATTTTGAGATTGCAGAAGAATTCAAATTCCTCTCACATGCTAAAGAATACCTGAACCCTTTTGATTAAACCACTTTAGTTGTTATATTGAGACCATATTTGAAAGCCATCTGTGATTTTTCTGTTCTTACTCTGCAATGACCATGGGCAATGACAAGTTAAAAATAAAACGTATGCAAATTTTATAATGGAGAATGCGGGCATCGATCCCGCTACCTCTCGCATGCTAAGCGAGCACTCTACCATTTGAGCTAATTCCCCTGTGTGTTTAATCTGCATAACATGAAAAAAGTAACCTCACTGCCTTCCACACTTTATTTGCAGTCCAATTGCCCAAAACAGTGTTCAGTTCACTCCTAACTTATGCCTTACCTCCACTTATGGGATGTTTTACAGTTCAGGTTGGCCTGTTTACTACTCGAATATGAGTGATATTGTGGTGTGTTCATCTAGACTCATACCCTACCTAATCTTGAAGTTAAATTTCCCACCAATGAGAAACCAAGGGAGATACCATTTTTGATAGTTATTGCATGTCTAATGCAAGAATAATCACCAGATTATGAGAGTCCAGCAAAAATTACTCATTTTCGCCCAACGTGGGGCTCAAACCCACGACCCTGAGATTAAGAGTCTCATGCTCTACCGACTGAGCTAGCCGGGCTCCCACTTCAAGATGGTATGCAGACTAATCATTTTTTATGAAGGAAATCCATTCCTGGACAATTTTTGGGAGTTATTGCAGGTCTAATGCAAGATTAATCTCCATATTATGAGAGTCAATGCAATATTCAGGCAAAAATTACTCGTTTTCGCCCAACGTGGGGCTCGAACCCACGACCCTGAGATTAAGAGTCTCATGCTCTACCGACTGAGCTAGCCGGGCTCCCTCCTTAAGACAGTATGCAGACCAATCCCTTTTTGTGAAGAAAATCAAATCCTGGATATTCCTCTACTCTTGTTTTGCAAGGAAAGCCTGATTTATACATCCTTCAGAGGACAGAGTGTCAAAAAAAAATAAGAGAAAATGAAAACGGAAGTTGTGAGAACTTCATTTTGAGATTGCATAAGAATTCAAATTCCTCTCACATGCTAAAGAATACCTGAACCCTTTTGATTAAACCACTTTAGTTGTTATAATGAGACCATATTTGAAAGCCATCTGTGATTTTTCTGTTTTTACTCTGCAATGACCATGGGCAATGACAAGTTAAAAATAAAATGTATGCAAATTTTATAATGGAGAATGCGGGCATCTACCCCGCTACCTCTCGCATGCTAAGCGAGCGCTCTACCATTTGAGCTAATTCCCCTGAGTGTTTAATCTGCATAACATGAAAAAAGTAACCTCACTGCCTTCCACACTTTATTTGCAGTCCAATTGCCCATAACAGTGTTCAGTTCACTCCTAACTTATGCCTTACCTCCACTTATGGGATGTTTTACAGTTCAGGTTGGCCTGTTTACTACTCGAATATGAGTGATATTGTGGTGTGTTCATCTAGACTCATACCCTACCTAATCTTGAAGTTAAATTTCCCACCAATGAGAAACCAAGGGAGATACCATTTTTGATAGTTATTGCATGTCTAATGCAAGAATAATCACCAGATTATGAGAGTCCAGCAAAAATTACTCATTTTCGCCCAACGTGGGGCTCAAACCCACAACCCTGAGATTAAGAGTCTCATGCTCTACCGACTGAGCTAGCCGGGCTCCCACTTCAAGATGGTATGCAGACTAATCATTTTTTATGAAGGAAATCCATTCCTGGACAATTTTTGGGAGTTATTGCAGGTCTAATGCAAGATTAATCTCCATATTATGAGAGTCAATGCAATATTCAGGCAAAAATTACTCGTTTTCGCCCAACGTGGGGCTCGAACCCACGACCCTGAGATTAAGAGTCTCATGCTCTACCGACTGAGCTAGCCGGGCTCCCTCCTTAAGACAGTATGCAGACCAATCCCTTTTTGTGAAGAAAATCAAATCCTGGATATTCCTCTACTCTTGTTTTGCAAGGAAAGCCTGATTTATACATCCTTCAGAGGACAGAGTGTCAAAAAAAAAATAAGAGAAAATGAAAACGGAAGTTGTGAGAACTTCATTTTGAGATTGCATAAGAATTCAAATTCCTCTAAACATGCTAAAGAATACCTGAACCCTTTTGATTAAACCACTTTAGTTGTTATAATGAGACCATATTTGAAAGCCATCTGTGATTTTTCTGTTCTTACTCTGCAATGACCATGGGCAATGACAAGTTAAAAATAAAATGAATGCAAATTTTATAATGGAGAATGCGGGCATCAACCCCGCTACCTCTCGCATGCTAAGCGAGCGCTCTACCATTTGAGCTAATTCCCCTGAGTGTTTAATCTGCATAACATGAAAAAAGTAACCTCACTGCCTTCCACACTTTATTTGCAGTCCAATTGCCCATAACAGTGTTCAGTTCACTCCTAACTTATGCCTTACCTCCACTTATGGGATGTTTTACAGTTCAGGTTGGCCTGTTTACTACTCGAATATGAGTGATATTGTGGTGTGTTCATCTAGACTCATACCCTACCTAATCTTGAAGTTAAATTTCCCACCAATGAGAAACCAAGGGAGATACCATTTTTGATAGTTATTGCATGTCTAATGCAAGAATAATCACCAGATTATGAGAGTCCAGCAAAAATTACTCATTTTCGCCCAACGTGGGGCTCAAACCCACGACCCTGAGATTAAGAGTCTCATGCTCTACCGACTGAGCTAGCCGGGCTCCCACTTCAAGATGGTATGCAGACTAATCATTTTTTATGAAGGAAATCCATTCCTGGACAATTTTTGGGAGTTATTGCAGGTCTAATGCAAGATTAATCTCCATATTATGAGAGTCAATGCAATATTCAGGCAAAAATTACTCGTTTTCGCCCAACGTGGGGCTCGAACCCACGACCCTGAGATTAAGAGTCTCATGCTCTACCGACTGAGCTAGCCGGGCTCCCACTTCAAGATGGTATGCAGACTAATCATTTTTTATGAAGGAAATCCATTCCTGGACAATTTTTGGGAGTTATTGCAGGTCTAATGCAAGATTAATCTCCAGATTATGAGAGTCAATGCAATATTCAGGAAAAAATTACTCGTTTTTGCCCAAAGTGGGGCTCGAACCCACGACCCTGAGATTAAGAGTCTCATGCTCTACCGACTGAGCTAGCCGGGCTCCCTCCTTAAGACAGTATGCAGACCAATCCCTTTTTGTGAAAAAAATCAAATCCTGGATATTCCTCTACTCTTGTTTTGCAAGGAAAGCCAGATTTATACATCCTTCAGAGGACAGAGTGTCAAAAAAAATAAGAGAAAATGAAAATGGAAGTTGTGAGAACTTCGTTTTGAGATTGCAGAAGAATTCAAATTCCTCTCACATGCTAAAGAATACCTGAACCCTTTTGATTAAACCACTTTAGTTGTTATATTGAGACCATATTTGAAAGCCATCTGTGATTTTTCTGTTCTTACTCTGCAATGACCATGGGCAATGACAAGTTAAAAATAAAATGTATGCAAATTTTATAATGGAGAATGCGGGCATCGATCCCGCTACCTCTCGCATGCTAAGCGAGCACTCTACCATTTGAGCTACTTTCCCTGTGTGTTTAATCTGCATAACATGAAAAAAGTAACCTCACTGCCTTCCACACTTTATTTGCAGTCCAATTGCCCATAACAGTGTTCAGTTCACTCCTAACTTACGCCTTACCTCCACTTATGGGATGTTTTACAGTTCAGGTTGGCCTGTTTACTACTCGAATATGAGTGATATTGTGGTGTGTTCATCTAGACTCATACCCTACCTAATCTTGAAGTTAAATTTCCCACCAATGAGAAACCAAGGGAGATACCATTTTTGATAGTTATTGCATGTCTAATGCAAGAATAATCACCAGATTATGAGAGTCCAGCAAAAATTACTCATTTTCGCCCAACGTGGGGCTCGAACCCACGACCCTGAGATTAAGAGTCTCATGCTCTACCGACTGAGCTAGCCGGGCTCCCACTTCAAGATGGTATGCAGACTAATCATTTTTTATGAAGGAAATCCATTCCTGGACAATTTTTGGGAGTTATTGCAGGTCTAATGCAAGATTAATCTCCATATTATGAGAGTCAATGCAATATTCAGGAAAAAATTACTCGTTTTCGCCCAACGTGGGGCTCTAACCCACGACCCTGAGATTAAGAGTCTCATGCTCTACCGACTGAGCGAGCCGGGCTCCCTCCTTAAGACAATATGCAGACCAATCCCTTTTTGTGAAAAAAATCAAATCCTGGATATTCCTCTACTCTTGTTTTGCAAGGAAAGCCAGATTTATACATCCTTCAGAGGACAGAGTGTCAAAAAAAATAAGAGAAAATGAAAATGGAAGTTGTGAGAACTTCATTTTGAGATTGCAGAAGAATTCAAATTCCTCTCACATGCTAAAGAATACCTGAACCCTTTTGATTAAACCACTTTAGTTGTTATATTGAGACCATATTTGAAAGCCATCTGTGATTTTTCTGTTCTTACTCTGCAATGACCATGGGCAATGACAAGTTAAAAATAAAATGTATGCAAATTTTATAATGGAGAATGCGGGCATCGATCCCGCTACCTCTTGCATGCTAAGCGAGCACTCTACCATTTGAGCTAATTCCCCTGTGTGTTTAATCTGCATAACATGAAAAAAGTAACCTCACTGCCTTCCACACTTTATTTGCAGTCCAATTGCCCAAAACAGTGTTCAGTTCACTCCTAACTTATGCCTTACCTCCACTTATGGGATGTTTTACAGTTCAGGTTGGCCTGTTTACTACTCGAATATGAGTGATATTGTGGTGTGTTCATCTAGACTCATACCCTACCTAATCTTGAAGTTAAATTTCCCACCAATGAGAAACCAAGGGAGATACCATTTTTGATAGTTATTGCATGTCTAATGCAAGAATAATCACCAGATTATGAGAGTCCAGCAAAAATTACTCATTTTCGCCCAACGTGGGGCTCAAACCCACGACCCTGAGATTAAGAGTCTCATGCTCTACCGACTGAGCTAGCCGGGCTCCCACTTCAAGATGGTATGCAGACTAATCATTTTTTATGAAGGAAATCCATTCCTGGACAATTTTTGGGAGTTATTGCAGGTCTAATGCAAGATTAATCTCCATATTATGAGAGTCAATGCAATATTCAGGCAAAAATTACTCGTTTTCGCCCAACGTGGGGCTCGAACCCACGACCCTGAGATTAAGAGTCTCATGCTCTACCGACTGAGCTAGCCGGGCTCCCTCCTTAAGACAGTATGCAGACCAATCCCTTTTTGTGAAGAAAATCAAATCCTGGATATTCCTCTACTCTTGTTTTGCAAGGAAAGCCTGATTTATACATCCTTCAGAGGACAGAGTGTCAAAAAAAAATAAGAGAAAATGAAAACGGAAGTTGTGAGAACTTCATTTTGAGATTGCATAAGAATTCAAATTCCTCTCACATGCTAAAGAATACCTGAACCCTTTTGATTAAACCACTTTAGTTGTTATAATGAGACCATATTTGAAAGCCATCTGTGATTTTTCTGTTTTTACTCTGCAATGACCATGGGCAATGACAAGTTAAAAATAAAATGTATGCAAATTTTATAATGGAGAATGCGGGCATCTACCCCACTACCTCTCGCATGCTAAGCGAGCGCTCTACCATTTGAGCTAATTCCCCTGAGTGTTTAATCTGCATAACATGAAAAAAGTAACCTCACTGCCTTCCACACTTTATTTGCAGTCCAATTGCCCATAACAGTGTTCAGTTCACTCCTAACTTATGCCTTACCTCCACTTATGGGATGTTTTACAGTTCAGGTTGGCCTGTTTACTACTCGAATATGAGTGATATTGTGGTGTGTTCATCTAGACTCATACCCTACCTAATCTTGAAGTTAAATTTCCCACCAATGAGAAACCAAGGGAGATACCATTTTTGATAGTTATTGCATGTCTAATGCAAGAATAATCACCAGATTATGAGAGTCCAGCAAAAATTACTCATTTTCGCCCAACGTGGGGCTCAAACCCACAACCCTGAGATTAAGAGTCTCATGCTCTACCGACTGAGCTAGCCGGGCTCCCACTTCAAGATGGTATGCAGACTAATCATTTTTTATGAAGGAAATCCATTCCTGGACAATTTTTGGGAGTTATTGCAGGTCTAATGCAAGATTAATCTCCATATTATGAGAGTCAATGCAATATTCAGGCAAAAATTACTCGTTTTCGCCCAACGTGGGGCTCGAACCCACGACCCTGAGATTAAGAGTCTCATGCTCTACCGACTGAGCTAGCCGGGCTCCCTCCTTAAGACAGTATGCAGACCAATCCCTTTTTGTGAAGAAAATCAAATCCTGGATATTCCTCTACTCTTGTTTTGCAAGGAAAGCCTGATTTATACATCCTTCAGAGGACAGAGTGTCAAAAAAAAAATAAGAGAAAATGAAAACGGAAGTTGTGAGAACTTCATTTTGAGATTGCATAAGAATTCAAATTCCTCTAAACATGCTAAAGAATACCTGAACCCTTTTGATTAAACCACTTTAGTTGTTATAATGAGACCATATTTGAAAGCCATCTGTGATTTTTCTGTTCTTACTCTGCAATGACCATGGGCAATGACAAGTTAAAAATAAAATGAATGCAAATTTTATAATGGAGAATGCGGGCATCAACCCCGCTACCTCTCGCATGCTAAGCGAGCGCTCTACCATTTGAGCTAATTCCCCTGAGTGTTTAATCTGCATAACATGAAAAAAGTAACCTCACTGCCTTCCACACTTTATTTGCAGTCCAATTGCCCATAACAGTGTTCAGTTCACTCCTAACTTATGCCTTACCTCCACTTATGGGATGTTTTACAGTTCAGGTTGGCCTGTTTACTACTCGAATATGAGTGATATTGTGGTGTGTTCATCTAGACTCATACCCTACCTAATCTTGAAGTTAAATTTCCCACCAATGAGAAACCAAGGGAGATACCATTTTTGATAGTTATTGCATGTCTAATGCAAGAATAATCACCAGATTATGAGAGTCCAGCAAAAATTACTCATTTTCGCCCAACGTGGGGCTCAAACCCACGACCCTGAGATTAAGAGTCTCATGCTCTACCGACTGAGCTAGCCGGGCTCCCACTTCAAGATGGTATGCAGACTAATCATTTTTTATGAAGGAAATCCATTCCTGGACAATTTTTGGGAGTTATTGCAGGTCTAATGCAAGATTAATCTCCATATTATGAGAGTCAATGCAATATTCAGGCAAAAATTACTCGTTTTCGCCCAACGTGGGGCTCGAACCCACGACCCTGAGATTAAGAGTCATGCTCTACCGACTGAGCTAGCCGGGCTCCCACTTCAAGATGGTATGCAGACTAATCATTTTTTATGAAGGAAATCCATTCCTGGACAATTTTTGGGAGTTATTGCAGGTCTAATGCAAGATTAATCTCCAGATTATGAGAGTCAATGCAATATTCAGGAAAAAATTACTCGTTTTCGCCCAACGTGGGGCTCGAACCCACGACCCTGAGATTAATAGTCTCATGCTCTACCGACTGAGCTAGCGGGGCTCCCTCCTTAAGACAGTATGCAGACCAATCCCTTTTTGTGAAGAAAATCAAATCCTGGATATTCCTCTACTCTTGTTTTGCAAGGAAAGCCTGATTTATACATCCTTCAGAGGACAGAGTGTCAAAAAAAAATAAGAGAAAATGAAAACGGAAGTTGTGAGAACTTCATTTTGAGATTGCATAAGAATTCAAATTCCTCTCACATGCTAAAGATTACCTGAACCCTTTTGATTAAACCACTTTAGTTGTTATAATGAGACCATATTTGAAAGCCATCTGTGATTTTTCTGTTCTTACTCTGCAATGACCATGGGCAATGACAAGTTAAAAATAAAATGTATGCAAATTTTATAATGGAGAATGCGGGCATCTACCCCGCTACCTCTCGCATGCTAAGCGAGCGCTCTACCATTTGAGCTAATTCCCCTGAGTGTTTAATCTGCATAACATGAAAAAAGTAACCTCACTGCCTTCCACACTTTATTTGCAGTCCAATTGCCCATAACAGTGTTCAGTTCACTCCTAACTTATGCCTTACCTCCACTTATGGGATGTTTTACAGTTCAGGTTGGCCTGTTTACTACTCGAATATGAGTGATATTGTGGTGTTCATCTAGACTCATACCCTACCTAATCTTGAAGTTAAATTTCCCACCAATGAGAAACCAAGGGAGATACCATTTTTGATAGTTATTGCATGTCTAATGCAAGAATAATCACCAGATTATGAGAGTCCAGCAAAAATTACTCATTTTCGCCCAACGTGGGGCTCAAACCCACAACCCTGAGATTAAGAGTCTCATGCTCTACCGACTGAGCTAGCCGGGCTCCCACTTCAAGATGGTATGCAGACTAATCATTTTTTATGAAGGAAATCCATTCCTGGACAATTTTTGGGAGTTATTGCAGGTCTAATGCAAGATTAATCTCCATATTATGAGAGTCAATGCAATATTCAGGCAAAAAGTACTCGTTTTCGCCCAACGTGGGGCTCGAACCCACGACCCTGAGATTAAGAGTCTCATGCTCTACCAACTGAGCTAGCCGGGCTCCCTCCTTAAGACAGTATGCAGACCAATCCCTTTTTGTGAAGAAAATCAAATCCTGGATATTCCTCTACTCTTGTTTTGCAAGGAAAGCCTGATTTATACATCCTTCAGAGGACAGAGTGTCAAAAAAAAAATAAGAGAAAATGAAAACGGAAGTTGTGAGAACTTCATTTTGAGATTGCATAAGAATTCAAATTCCTCTAAACATGCTAAAGAATACCTGAACCCTTTTGATTAAACCACTTTAGTTGTTATAATGAGACCATATTTGAAAGCCATCTGTGATTTTTCTGTTCTTACTCTGCAATGACCATGGGCAATGACAAGTTAAAAATAAAATGTATGCAAATTTTATAATGGAGAATGCGGGCATCAACCCCGCTACCTCTCGCATGCTAAGCGAGCGCTCTACCATTTAAGTTAATTCCCCTGAGTGTTTAATCTGCATAACATGAAAAAAGTAACCTCACTGCCTTCCACACTTTATTTGCAGTCCAATTGCCCATAACAGTGTTCAGTTCACTCCTAACTTATGCCTTACCTCCACTTATGGGATGTTTTACAGTTCAGGTTGGCCTGTTTACTACTCGAATATGAGTGATATTGTGGTGTGTTCATCTAGACTCATACCCTACCTAATCTTGAAGTTAAATTTCCCACCAATGAGAAACCAAGGGAGATACCATTTTTGATAGTTATTGCATGTCTAATGCAAGAATAATCACCAGATTATGAGAGTCCAGCAAAAATTACTCATTTTCGCCCAACGTGGGGCTCAAACCCACGACCCTGAGATTAAGAGTCTCATGCTCTACCGACTGAGCTAGCCGGGCTCCCACTTCAAGATGGTATGCAGACTAATCATTTTTTATGAAGGAAATCCATTCCTGGACAATTTTTGGGAGTTATTGCAGGTCTAATGCAAGATTAATCTCCATATTATGAGAGTCAATGCAATATTCAGGCAAAAATTACTCGTTTTCGCCCAACGTGGGGCTCGAACCCACGACCCTGAGATTAAGAGTCTCATGCTCTACCGACTGAGCTAGCCGGGCTCCCTCCTTAAGACAGTATGCAGACCAATCCCTTTTTGTGAAAAAAATCATATCCTGGATATTCCTCTACTCTTGTTTTGCAAGGAAGGCCTGATTTATACATCCTTCAGAGGACAGAGTGTCAAAAAAAAATAAGAGAAAATGAAAACGGAAGTTGTGAGAACTTCATTTTGAGATTGCATAAGAATTCAAATTCCTCTCACATGCTAAAGAATACCTGAACCCTTTTGATTAAACCACTTTAGTTGTTATAATGAGACCATATTTGAAAGCCATCTGTGATTTTTCTGTTCTTACTCTGCAATGACCATGGGCAATGACAAGTTAAAAATAAAATGTATGCAAATTTTATAATGGAGAATGCGGGCATCAACCTCGCTACCTCTCGCATGCTAAGCGAGCGCTCTACCATTTGAGCTAATTCCCCTGAGTGTTTAATCTGCATAACATGAAAAAAGTAACCTCACTGCCTTCCACACTTTATTTGCAGTCCAATTGCCCATAACAGTGTTCAGTTCACTCCTAACTTATGCCTTACCTCCACTTATGGGATGTTTTACAGTTCAGGTTGGCCTGTTTACTACTCGAATATGAGTGATATTGTGGTGTGTTCATCTAGACTCATACCCTACCTAATCTTGAAGTTAAATTTCCCACCAATGAGAAACCAAGGGAGATACCATTTTTGATAGTTATTGCATGTCTAATGCAAGAATAATAACCAGATTATGAGAGTCCAGCAAAAATTACTCATTTTCGCCCAACGTGGGGCTCGAACCCACGACCCTGGGATTAAGAGTCTCATGCTCTACCGACTGAGCTAGCCGGGCTCCCACTTCAAGATGGTATGCAGACTAATCATTTTTTATGAAGGAAATCCATTCCTGGACAATTTTTGGGAGTTATTGCAGGTCTAATGCAAGATTAATCTCCATATTATGAGAGTCAATGCAATATTCAGGCAAAAATTACTCGTTTTTGCCCAAAGTGGGGCTCGAACCCACGACCCTGAGATTAAGAGTCTCATGCTCTACCGACTGAGCTAGCCGGGCTCCCTCCTTAAGACAGTATGCAGACCAATCCCTTTTTGTGAAAAAAATCAAATCCTGGATATTCCTCTACTCTTGTTTTGCAAGGAAAGCCAGATTTATACATCCTTCAGAGGACAGAGTGTCAAAAAAAATAAGAGAAAATGAAAATGGAAGTTGTGAGAACTTCGTTTTGAGATTGCAGAAGAATTCAAATTCCTCTCACATGCTAAAGAATACCTGAACCCTTTTGATTAAACCACTTTAGTTGTTATATTGAGACCATATTTGAAAGCCATCTGTGATTTTTCTGTTCTTACTCTGCAATGACCATGGGCAATGACAAGTTAAAAATAAAATGTATGCAAATTTTATAATGGAGAATGCGGGCATCGATCCCGCTACCTCTCGCATGCTAAGCGAGCACTCTACCATTTGAGCTACTTTCCCTGTGTGTTTAATCTGCATAACATGAAAAAAGTAACCTCACTGCCTTCCACACTTTATTTGCAGTCCAATTGCCCATAACAGTGTTCAGTTCACTCCTAACTTACGCCTTACCTCCACTTATGGGATGTTTTACAGTTCAGGTTGGCCTGTTTACTACTCGAATATGAGTGATATTGTGGTGTGTTCATCTAGACTCATACCCTACCTAATCTTGAAGTTAAATTTCCCACCAATGAGAAACCAAGGGAGATACCATTTTTGATAGTTATTGCATGTCTAATGCAAGAATAATCACCAGATTATGAGAGTCCAGCAAAAATTACTCATTTTCGCCCAACGTGGGGCTCGAACCCACGACCCTGAGATTAAGAGTCTCATGCTCTACCGACTGAGCTAGCCGGGCTCCCACTTCAAGATGGTATGCAGACTAATCATTTTTTATGAAGGAAATCCATTCCTGGACAATTTTTGGGAGTTATTGCAGGTCTAATGCAAGATTAATCTCCATATTATGAGAGTCAATGCAATATTCAGGAAAAAATTACTCGTTTTCGCCCAACGTGGGGCTCTAACCCACGACCCTGAGATTAAGAGTCTCATGCTCTACCGACTGAGCGAGCCGGGCTCCCTCCTTAAGACAATATGCAGACCAATCCCTTTTTGTGAAAAAAATCAAATCCTGGATATTCCTCTACTCTTGTTTTGCAAGGAAAGCCAGATTTATACATCCTTCAGAGGACAGAGTGTCAAAAAAAATAAGAAAAAATGAAAACGGAAGTTGTGAGAACTTCATTTTGAGATTGCATAAGAATTCAAATTCCTCTCACATGCTAAAGAATACCTGAACCCTTTTGATTAAACCACTTTAGTTGTTATAATGAGACCATATTTGAAAGCCATCTGTGATTTTTCTCTTCTTACTCTGCAATGACCTTGGCAATGACAAGTTAAAAATAAAATGTATGCAAATTTTATAATGGAGAATGCGGGCATCGAGCCCGCTACCTCTCGCATGCTAAGCGAGCGCTTTACTATTTGAGCTAATTCCCCTGTGTGTTTAATCTGCATAACATGAAAAAAGTAACCTTACTGCGTTCCACACTTTATTTGAAGTCCAATTGCCCATAACAGTGTTCAGTTCACTCCTAACTTATGCCTTACCTCCACTTATGGGATGTTTTACAGTTCAGGTTGGCCTGTTTACTACTCGAATATGAGTGATATTGCGCTGTGTTCATCTAGACTCATACCCTAGCTAATCTTGAAGTTAAATTTCCCACCAATGAGAAACCAAGGGAGATACCATTTCTGATAGTTATTGCATGTCTAATGCAAGAATATTCACCAGATTATGAGAGTCAATGCAATAATCCAGCAAAAATTACTCATTTTCACCCAACGTGGGGCTCGAACCCACGACCCTGAGATTAAGAGTCTCATGCTCTACCGACTGAGCTAGCCGGGCTCCCACTTCAAGATGGTATGCAGACTAATCATTTTTTATGAAGGAAATCCATTCCTGGACAATTTTTGGGAGTTATTGCAGGTCTAATGCAAGATTAATCTCCAGATTATGAGAGTCAATGCAATATTCAGGAAAAAATTACTCGTTTTCGCCCAACGTGGGGCTCGAACCCACGACCCTGAGATTAATAGTCTCATGCTCTACCGACTGAGCTAGCGGGGCTCCCTCCTTAAGACAGTATGCAGACCAATCCCTTTTTGTGAAGAAAATCAAATCCTGGATATTCCTCTACTCTTGTTTTGCAAGGAAAGCCTGATTTATACATCCTTCAGAGGACAGAGTGTCAAAAAAAAATAAGAGAAAATGAAAACGGAAGTTGTGAGAACTTCATTTTGAGATTGCATAAGAATTCAAATTCCTCTCACATGCTAAAGAATACCTGAACCCTTTTGATTAAACCACTTTAGTTGTTATAATGAGACCATATTTGAAAGCCATCTGTGATTTTTCTGTTCTTACTCTGCAATGACCATGGGCAATGACAAGTTAAAAATAAAATGTATGCAAATTTTATAATGGAGAATGCGGGCATCTACCCCGCTACCTCTCGCATGCTAAGCGAGCGCTCTACCATTTGAGCTAATTCCCCTGAGTGTTTAATCTGCATAACATGAAAAAAGTAACCTCACTGCCTTCCACACTTTATTTGCAGTCCAATTGCCCATAACAGTGTTCAGTTCACTCCTAACTTATGCCTTACCTCCACTTATGGGATGTTTTACAGTTCAGGTTGGCCTGTTTACTACTCGAATATGAGTGATATTGTGGTGTTCATCTAGACTCATACCCTACCTAATCTTGAAGTTAAATTTCCCACCAATGAGAAACCAAGGGAGATACCATTTTTGATAGTTATTGCATGTCTAATGCAAGAATAATCACCAGATTATGAGAGTCCAGCAAAAATTACTCATTTTCGCCCAACGTGGGGCTCAAACCCACAACCCTGAGATTAAGAGTCTCATGCTCTACCGACTGAGCTAGCCGGGCTCCCACTTCAAGATGGTATGCAGACTAATCATTTTTTATGAAGGAAATCCATTCCTGGACAATTTTTGGGAGTTATTGCAGGTCTAATGCAAGATTAATCTCCATATTATGAGAGTCAATGCAATATTCAGGCAAAAAGTACTCGTTTTCGCCCAACGTGGGGCTCGAACCCACGACCCTGAGATTAAGAGTCTCATGCTCTACCAACTGAGCTAGCCGGGCTCCCTCCTTAAGACAGTATGCAGACCAATCCCTTTTTGTGAAGAAAATCAAATCCTGGATATTCCTCTACTCTTGTTTTGCAAGGAAAGCCTGATTTATACATCCTTCAGAGGACAGAGTGTCAAAAAAAAAATAAGAGAAAATGAAAACGGAAGTTGTGAGAACTTCATTTTGAGATTGCATAAGAATTCAAATTCCTCTAAACATGCTAAAGAATACCTGAACCCTTTTGATTAAACCACTTTAGTTGTTATAATGAGACCATATTTGAAAGCCATCTGTGATTTTTCTGTTCTTACTCTGCAATGACCATGGGCAATGACAAGTTAAAAATAAAATGTATGCAAATTTTATAATGGAGAATGCGGGCATCAACCCCGCTACCTCTCGCATGCTAAGCGAGCGCTCTACCATTTAAGCTAATTCCCCTGAGTGTTTAATCTGCATAACATGAAAAAAGTAACCTCACTGCCTTCCACACTTTATTTGCAGTCCAATTGCCCATAACAGTGTTCAGTTCACTCCTAACTTATGCCTTACCTCCACTTATGGGATGTTTTACAGTTCAGGTTGGCCTGTTTACTACTCGAATATGAGTGATATTGTGGTGTGTTCATCTAGACTCATACCCTACCTAATCTTGAAGTTAAATTTCCCACCAATGAGAAACCAAGGGAGATACCATTTTTGATAGTTATTGCATGTCTAATGCAAGAATAATCACCAGATTATGAGAGTCCAGCAAAAATTACTCATTTTCGCCCAACGTGTGGCTCAAACCCACGACCCTGAGATTAAGAGTCTCATGCTCTACCGACTGAGCTAGCCGGGCTCCCACTTCAAGATGGTATGCAGACTAATCATTTTTTATGAAGGAAATCCATTCCTGGACAATTTTTGGGAGTTATTGCAGGTCTAATGCAAGATTAATCTCCATATTATGAGAGTCAATGCAATATTCAGGCAAAAATTACTCGTTTTCGCCCAACGTGGGGCTCGAACCCACGACCCTGAGATTAAGAGTCTCATGCTCTACCGACTGAGCTAGCCGGGCTCCCTCCTTAAGACAGTATGCAGACCAATCCCTTTTTGTGAAAAAAATCATATCCTGGATATTCCTCTACTCTTGTTTTGCAAGGAAGGCCTGATTTATACATCCTTCAGAGGACAGAGTGTCAAAAAAAAATAAGAGAAAATGAAAACGGAAGTTGTGAGAACTTCATTTTGAGATTGCATAAGAATTCAAATTCCTCTCACATGCTAAAGAATACCTGAACCCTTTTGATTAAACCACTTTAGTTGTTATAATGAGACCATATTTGAAAGCCATCTGTGATTTTTCTGTTCTTACTCTGCAATGACCATGGGCAATGACAAGTTAAAAATAAAATGTATGCAAATTTTATAATGGAGAATGCGGGCATCAACCTCGCTACCTCTCGCATGCTAAGCGAGCGCTCTACCATTTGAGCTAATTCCCCTGAGTGTTTAATCTGCATAACATGAAAAAAGTAACCTCACTGCCTTCCACACTTTATTTGCAGTCCAATTGCCCATAACAGTGTTCAGTTCACTCCTAACTTATGCCTTACCTCCACTTATGGGATGTTTTACAGTTCAGGTTGGCCTGTTTACTACTCGAATATGAGTGATATTGTGGTGTGTTCATCTAGACTCATACCCTACCTAATCTTGAAGTTAAATTTCCCACCAATGAGAAACCAAGGGAGATACCATTTTTGATAGTTATTGCATGTCTAATGCAAGAATAATAACCAGATTATGAGAGTCCAGCAAAAATTACTCATTTTCGCCCAACGTGGGGCTCGAACCCACGACCCTGGGATTAAGAGTCTCATGCTCTACCGACTGAGCTAGCCGGGCTCCCACTTCAAGATGGTATGCAGACTAATCATTTTTTATGAAGGAAATCCATTCCTGGACAATTTTTGGGAGTTATTGCAGGTCTAATGCAAGATTAATCTCCATATTATGAGAGTCAATGCAATATTCAGGCAAAAATTACTCGTTTTCGCCCAAAGTGGGGCTCGAACCCACGACCCTGAGATTAAGAGTCTCATGCTCTACCGACTGAGCTAGCCGGGCTCCCTCCTTAAGACAGTATGCAGACCAATCCCTTTTTGTGAAAAAAATCAAATCCTGGATATTCCTCTACTCTTGTTTTGCAAGGAAAGCCAGATTTATACATCCTTCAGAGGACAGAGTGTCAAAAAAAATAAGAGAAAATGAAAATGGAAGTTGTGAGAACTTCGTTTTGAGATTGCAGAAGAATTCAAATTCCTCTCACATGCTAAAGAATACCTGAACCCTTTTGATTAAACCACTTTAGTTGTTATATTGAGACCATATTTGAAAGCCATCTGTGATTTTTCTGTTCTTACTCTGCAATGACCATGGGCAATGACAAGTTAAAAATAAAATGTATGCAAATTTTATAATGGAGAATGCGGGCATCGATCCCGCTACCTCTCGCATGCTAAGCGAGCACTCTACCATTTGAGCTACTTTCCCTGTGTGTTTAATCTGCATAACATGAAAAAAGTAACCTCACTGCCTTCCACACTTTATTTGCAGTCCAATTGCCCATAACAGTGTTCAGTTCACTCCTAACTTATGCCTTACCTCCACTTATGGGATGTTTTACAGTTCAGGTTGGCCTGTTTACTACTCGAATATGAGTGATATTGTGGTGTGTTCATCTAGACTCATACCCTACCTAATCTTGAAGTTAAATTTCCCACCAATGAGAAACCAAGGGAGATACCATTTTTGATAGTTATTGCATGTCTAATGCAAGAATAATCACCAGATTATGAGAGTCCAGCAAAAATTACTCATTTTCGCCCAACGTGGGGCTCGAACCCACGACCCTGAGATTAAGAGTCTCATGCTCTACCGACTGAGCTAGCCGGGCTCCCACTTCAAGATGGTATGCAGACTAATCATTTTTTATGAAGGAAATCCATTCCTGGACAATTTTTGGGAGTTATTGCAGGTCTAATGCAAGATTAATCTCCATATTATGAGAGTCAATGCAATATTCAGGAAAAAATTACTCGTTTTCGCTCAATGTGGGGCTCTAACCCACGACCCTGAGATTAAGAGTCTCATGCTCTACCGACTGAGCGAGCCGGGCTCCCTCCTTAAGACAATATGCAGACCAATCCCTTTTTGTGAAAAAAATCAAATCCTGGATATTCCTCTACTCTTGTTTTGCAAGAAAAGCCAGATTTATACATCCTTCAGAGGACAGAGTGTCAAAAAAAATAAGAAAAAATGAAAACGGAAGTTGTGAGAACTTCATTTTGAGATTGCATAAGAATTCAAATTCCTCTCACATGCTAAAGAATACCTGAACCCTTTTGATTAAACCACTTTAGTTGTTATAATGAGACCATATTTGAAAGCCATCTGTGATTTTTCTCTTCTTACTCTGCAATGACCTTGGCAATGACAAGTTAAAAATAAAATGTATGCAAATTTTATAATGGAGAATGCGGGCATCGAGCCCGCTACCTCTCGCATGCTAAGCGAGCGCTTTACTATTTGAGCTAATTCCCCTGTGTGTTTAATCTGCATAACATGAAAAAAGTAACCTTACTGCGTTCCACACTTTATTTGAAGTCCAATTGCCCATAACAGTGTTCAGTTCACTCCTAACTTATGCCTTACCTCCACTTATGGGATGTTTTACAGTTCAGGTTGGCCTGTTTACTACTCGAATATGAGTGATATTGCGCTGTGTTCATCTAGACTCATACCCTAGCTAATCTTGAAGTTAAATTTCCCACCAATGAGAAACCAAGGGAGATACCATTTCTGATAGTTATTGCATGTCTAATGCAAGAATATTCACCAGATTATGAGAGTCAATGCAATAATCCAGCAAAAATTGCTCATTTTCACCCAACGTGGGGCTCGAACCCACGACCCTGAGATTAAGAGTCTCATGCTCTACCGACTGAGCTAGCCGGGCTCCCACTTCAAGATGGTATGCAGACTAATCATTTTTTATGAAGGAAATCCATTCCTGGACAATTTTTGGGAGTTATTGCAGGTCTAATGCAAGATTAATCTCCAGATTATGAGAGTCAATGCAATATTCAGGAAAAAATTACTCGTTTTCGCCCAACGTGGGGCTCGAACCCACGACCCTGAGATTAATAGTCTCATGCTCTACCGACTGAGCTAGCGGGGCTCCCTCCTTAAGACAGTATGCAGACCAATCCCTTTTTGTGAAGAAAATCAAATCCTGGATATTCCTCTACTCTTGTTTTGCAAGGAAAGCCTGATTTATACATCCTTCAGAGGACAGAGTGTCAAAAAAAAATAAGAGAAAATGAAAACGGAAGTTGTGAGAACTTCATTTTGAGATTGCATAAGAATTCAAATTCCTCTCACATGCTAAAGAATACCTGAACCCTTTTGATTAAACCACTTTAGTTGTTATAATGAGACCATATTTGAAAGCCATCTGTGATTTTTCTGTTCTTACTCTGCAATGACCATGGGCAATGACAAGTTAAAAATAAAATGTATGCAAATTTTATAATGGAGAATGCGGGCATCTACCCCGCTACCTCTCGCATGCTAAGCGAGCGCTCTACCATTTGAGCTAATTCCCCTGAGTGTTTAATCTGCATAACATGAAAAAAGTAACCTCACTGCCTTCCACACTTTATTTGCAGTCCAATTGCCCATAACAGTGTTCAGTTCACTCCTAACTTATGCCTTACCTCCACTTATGGGATGTTTTACAGTTCAGGTTGGCCTGTTTACTACTCAAATATGAGTGATATTGTGGTGTTCATCTAGACTCATACCCTACCTAATCTTGAAGTTAAATTTCCCACCAATGAGAAACCAAGGGAGATACCATTTTTGATAGTTATTGCATGTCTAATGCAAGAATAATCACCAGATTATGAGAGTCCAGCAAAAATTACTCATTTTCGCCCAACGTGGGGCTCAAACCCACAACCCTGAGATTAAAAGTCTCATGCTCTACCGACTGAGCTAGCCGGGCTCCCACTTCAAGATGGTATGCAGACTAATCATTTTTTATGAAGGAAATCCATTCCTGGACAATTTTTGGGAGTTATTGCAGGTCTAATGCAAGATTAATCTCCATATTATGAGAGTCAATGCAATATTCAGGCAAAAAGTACTTGTTTTCGCCCAACGTGGGGCTCGAACCCACGACCCTGAGATTAAGAGTCTCATGCTCTACCAACTGAGCTAGCCGGGCTCCCTCCTTAAGACAGTATGCAGACCAATCCCTTTTTGTGAAGAAAATCAAATCCTGGATATTCCTCTACTCTTGTTTTGCAAGGAAAGCCTGATTTATACATCCTTCAGAGGACAGAGTGTCAAAAAAAAAATAAGAGAAAATGAAAACGGAAGTTGTGAGAACTTCATTTTGAGATTGCATAAGAATTCAAATTCCTCTAAACATGCTAAAGAATACCTGAACCCTTTTGATTAAACCACTTTAGTTGTTATAATGAGACCATATTTGAAAGCCATCTGTGATTTTTCTGTTCTTACTCTGCAATGACCATGGGCAATGACAAGTTAAAAATAAAATGTATGCAAATTTTATAATGGAGAATGCGGGCATCAACCCCGCTACCTCTCGCATGCTAAGCGAGCGCTCTACCATTTAAGCTAATTCCCCTGAGTGTTTAATCTGCATAACATGAAAAAAGTAACCTCACTGCCTTCCACACTTTATTTGCAGTCCAATTGCCCATAACAGTGTTCAGTTCACTCCTAACTTATGCCTTACCTCCACTTATGGGATGTTTTACAGTTCAGGTTGGCCTGTTTACTACTCGAATATGAGTGATATTGTGGTGTGTTCATCTAGACTCATACCCTACCTAATCTTGAAGTTAAATTTCCCACCAATGAGAAACCAAGGGAGATACCATTTTTGATAGTTATTGCATGTCTAATGCAAGAATAATCACCAGATTATGAGAGTCCAGCAAAAATTACTCATTTTCGCCCAACGTGTGGCTCAAACCCACGACCCTGAGATTAAGAGTCTCATGCTCTACCGACTGAGCTAGCCGGGCTCCCACTTCAAGATGGTATGCAGACTAATCATTTTTTATGAAGGAAATCCATTCCTGGACAATTTTTGGGAGTTATTGCAGGTCTAATGCAAGATTAATCTCCATATTATGAGAGTCAATGCAATATTCAGGCAAAAATTACTCGTTTTCGCCCAACGTGGGGCTCGAACCCACGACCCTGAGATTAAGAGTCTCATGCTCTACCGACTGAGCTAGCCGGGCTCCCTCCTTAAGACAGTATGCAGACCAATCCCTTTTTGTGAAAAAAATCATATCCTGGATATTCCTCTACTCTTGTTTTGCAAGGAAGGCCTGATTTATACATCCTTCAGAGGACAGAGTGTCAAAAAAAAATAAGAGAAAATGAAAACGGAAGTTGTGAGAACTTCATTTTGAGATTGCATAAGAATTCAAATTCCTCTCACATGCTAAAGAATACCTGAACCCTTTTGATTAAACCACTTTAGTTGTTATAATGAGACCATATTTGAAAGCCATCTGTGATTTTTCTGTTCTTACTCTGCAATGACCATGGGCAATGACAAGTTAAAAATAAAATGTATGCAAATTTTATAATGGAGAATGCGGGCATCAACCTCGCTACCTCTCGCATGCTAAGCGAGCGCTCTACCATTTGAGCTAATTCCCCTGAGTGTTTAATCTGCATAACATGAAAAAAGTAACCTCACTGCCTTCCACACTTTATTTGCAGTCCAATTGCCCATAACAGTGTTCAGTTCACTCCTAACTTATGCCTTACCTCCACTTATGGGATGTTTTACAGTTCAGGTTGGCCTGTTTACTACTCGAATATGAGTGATATTGTGGTGTGTTCATCTAGACTCATACCCTACCTAATCTTGAAGTTAAATTTCCCACCAATGAGAAACCAAGGGAGATACCATTTTTGATAGTTATTGCATGTCTAATGCAAGAATAATAACCAGATTATGAGAGTCCAGCAAAAATTACTCATTTTCGCCCAACGTGGGGCTCGAACCCACGACCCTGGGATTAAGAGTCTCATGCTCTACCGACTGAGCTAGCCGGGCTCCCACTTCAAGATGGTATGCAGACTAATCATTTTTTATGAAGGAAATCCATTCCTGGACAATTTTTGGGAGTTATTGCAGGTCTAATGCAAGATTAATCTCCATATTATGAGAGTCAATGCAATATTCAGGCAAAAATTACTCGTTTTCGCCCAAAGTGGGGCTCGAACCCACGACCCTGAGATTAAGAGTCTCATGCTCTACCGACTGAGCTAGCCGGGCTCCCACTTCAAGATGGTATGCAGACTAATCATTTTTTATGAAGGAAATCCATTCCTGGACAATTTTTGGGAGTTATTGCAGGTCTAATGCAAGATTCCTCTCACATGCTAAAGAATACCTGAACCCTTTTGATTAAACCACTTTACTTGTTATAATGAGACCATATTTGAAAGCAATCTGTGATTTTTCTGTTCTTACTCTGCAATGACCTTGGCAATGACAAGTTAAAAATAAAATGTATGCAAATTTTATAATGGAGAATGCGGGCATCGATCCCGCTACCTCTCGCATGCTAAGCGAGCGCTCTACCATTTGAGCTAATTCCCCTGTGTGTTTAATCTGCATAACATGAAAAAAGTAACCTCACTGCCTTCCACACTTTATTTGAAGTCCAATTGCCCATAACAGTGTTCAGTTCACTCCTAACTTATGCCTTACCTCCACTTATGGGATGTTTTACAGTTCAGGTTGGCCTGTTTACTACTCGAATATGAGTGATATTGTGGTGTGTTCATCTGGACTCATACCCTACCTAATCTTGAAGTTAAATTTCCCACCAATGAGAAACCAAGGGAGATACCATTTTTGATAGTTATTGCATGTCTAATGCAAGAATAATCACCAGATTATGAGAGTCCAGCAAAAATTACTCATTTTCGCCCAACGTGGGGCTCGAACCCACGACCCTGAGATTAAGAGTCTCATGCTCTACCGACTGAGCTAGCCGGGCTCCCACTTCAAGATGGTATGCAGACTAATCATTTTTTATGAAGGAAATCCATTCCTGGACAATTTTTGGGAGTTATTGCAGGTCTAATGCAAGATTAATCTCCATATTATGAGAGTCAATGCAATATTCAGGCAAAAATTACTCGTTTTCGCCCAACGTGGGGCTTGAACCCACGACCCTGAGATTGAGAGTCTCATGCTCTACCGACTGAGCTAGCCGGGCTCCCTCCTTAAGACAGTATGCAGACCAATCCCTTTTTGTAAAAAAAATCAAATCCTGGATATTCCTCTACTCTTGTTTTGCAAGGAAAGCCAGATTTATACATCCTTCAGAGGACAGAGTGTCAAAAAAAATAAGAGAAAATGAAAATGGAAGTTGTGAGAACTTCATTTTGAGATTGCATAAGAATTCAAATTCCTCTCACATGCTAAAGAATACCTGAACCCTTTTGATTAAACCTCTTTAGTTGTTATAATGAGACCATATTTGAAAGCCATCTGTGATTTTATCTGTTCTTACTCTGCAATGACCATGGGCAATGACAAGTTAAAAATAAAATGTATGCAAATTTTATAATGGAGAATGCGGGCATCAATCCCGCTACCTCTCGCATGCTAAGCGAGCGCTCTACCATTTGAGCTAATTCCCCTGTGTGTTTAATCTGCATAACATGAAAAAAGTAACCTCACTGCATTCCACACTTTATTTGAAGTCCAATTGCCCATAACAGTGTTCAGTTCACTCCTAACTTATGCCTTACCTCCACTTATGGGATGTTTTACAGTTCAGGTTGGCCTGTTTACTACTCGAATATGAGTGATATTGCGCTGTGTTCATCTAGACTCATACCCTAGCTAATCTTGAAGTTAAATTTCCCACCAATGAGAAACCAAGGGAGATACCATTTCTGATAGTTATTGCATGTCTAATGCAAGAATAATCACCAGATTATGAGAGTCCAGCAAAAATTACTCATTTTCGCCCAATGTGGAGCTCGAACCCACGACCCTGAGATTAAAAGTCTCATGCTCTACCGACTGAGCTAGCCGGGCTCCCACTTCAAGATGGTACGCAGACTAATCATTTTTTATGAATAAAATCCAGTCCTGGACAATTTTTGGGAGTTATTGCAGGTCTAATGCAAGATTAATCTCCATATTATGAGAGTCAATGCAATATTCAGGCAAAAATTACTCGTTTTCGCCCAACGTGGGGCTCGAACCCACGACCCTGAGATTAAGAGTCTCATGCTCTACCGACTGAGCTAGCCGGGCTCCCTCCTTAAGACAGTATGCAGACCAATCCCTTTTTGTGAAAAAAATCAAATCCTGGATATTCCTCTACTCTT